>NC_086447.1:425735478-426044942 GCF_028390025.1 Pseudophryne corroboree | reverse complement strand
GAAAAAAAAAACGAATGACATCGACATCGGAAAACCCGAAAAGGCAAAATACGGCAGCTTAGTAAATCCATCGTAACAAATTCAAAAAGTTGCAGTTTTACACTTTCGATGTCATTTGTGATTATTCTCCCACCAAATCGGGAGACTTACGAATCTTATTAAATTTACCCCCTGGTCATAAAAGATGAATTTAGGAAGTTAGGGACTGCTCTGAAGCAGGTGGCAACCACTACAACTTTTTCAGAAGTATTGCCAGTACACAGAGGGGAAGACAGAACTCACTGCATCAGAAACTTCAATGTTTGGCTAAGGACATTGTGCAATGAGGAGAGATTTGGATTTATAGGCCATAGTCACACCATCTGGCAAGATAGGAGCTTATACAAAAGTGACGGCCTGCACCTATCTTCAAGGGGAACGAGAATACTAACTGAACACTTTGGACGCTTCATCAAGAACTATTTAAACTTACAGAGGAGGGCAGTGAATCAAATAGGAATGAAGCAATCTGCTCCCCCAACACAGAGGTATTGTTTCTGCAGGCAAAGGGAATAGGAAGCACATCCACAGCAACAGAAGATAATTCAGATCAAAACCAAATAAACAGAGGCAGAGAGAAGAACATAGCTAAGGACAAGAAAAGCAGAAACAAAACTCTAAAAGCTATGTGTGCAAATGTTAGGAGCTTAGGAAATAAAATCCCAGAACTAACTGCAATAATGACAAGGGATGATCTAGATATTGTGGCAATTACAGAGTCATGGTGCAATAAAAATCATAACTGGGACATAGCTATACTGGGATATACTTTATTTAGAAAGGACAGAATGGGAAAAATTGGAGGAGGGTTAGCAATGTATGTAAAAAAAAAGCATAAATGCTACCTTAATACAAAGTATTGAAGAAAAAACTGATGCCTTTTGGGTGACCATAGAAACAGAGGAAATGTTGATTATTTGTAATGGTGTGATATACAGGCCACCAGGACATGAAGAAGAACTGGACAAGAACCTATTGCAGAACATAAATAAAATGGCTTTAAAAGGAGAGGTAATAATCGTGGGAGACTTTAATCTTCCTGATGTAAACTGGGATGTGTCTGTTGCTAGTTCCACCAGATATAGGGACATTTTAAATTCCCTTCAGGGAGCATCCCTCCACCAATTGGTGAGGGAGACCACTCAGAAAGTCACAATATTAGACTTAATACTTACAAATAGAGAAAAAATATTGGACGTAAAAGTCAGTAAAAAGCTGGGATCCAGTGATCATCAAGCAGTATGGTTCAGCATAAAGACAGAGACTGACTCATACCATATAAAAACAAAGGTGTTGGATTTTAGGAAGGCTGATTTTGTAGGGATGGGAAAATGTGTAAGCTATTCTTTGGCAGAGTGGAGGAACTTGGAAGCAATGCAGGAGAGGTGGGAAACAATAAAAAGTGCAATATTACCCTTCGCATTTAAAACATCTGGGCATACTGGTTCCATCACCACTGCATAAGGAATCACATACCTCTTCAATGGAAACTGAGACAAGAACTGGCAAAACACAGAAGTTCTCTTGGTTGAAACATATAAATATTATAAAAAATTAATATACTCCCAAGACTGTTATATTTATTTCAAACAATACCTCTAAAACTCCCACCTCAATTCCTCTCGGAAGCTCATAAATCCATAAGCCATTTTGAATGGAGAGGACGGAAACCTAGATTCAAACATTGTAATTTATTCCAATAAAAAACCCAGGGCGGCCAGCAATTACCCATGATTACTGCATATATCAGGCCTCAGCTTTGAATAGGATCTGGATTAGTCGCTACTGGGTTTACGGAGGAAACAATGGGTTGAACTGGAAAATGTAGCCACTAATTTGAATCTGCACACTATCCGTGGCTTCCAAAAATAGTGAGCTCAACACACCCAACTGTTGGTCCCACCTTAGCATTATGGAAGAAGATATGTCTTAAACCGGGTATTTCTTCAGAAATGTCTTCCCATATGACCATCTTGAATAACCGTGGATTCCCACCGGAATTGTTAGGTAGGACAGCTACTACCTGGAAGAGGGCAGGCATAACCAGGCTAACTCATTTGTTCTCACATCATGTGATTAAAACATTCTCAGAGCTATGCGAGATTGATGGTACATTGAAAAAAGGCTATTGTTTTTATCTCCAGATCCGTCATTTTATCTCCTCTTTAGGAGAAATATCTAGATTTGATAGGGATCTCATGCCTTTCAAAAAAATGTGTTCCCAACCTACTGAACCTGCACACATAATCTCGGGAATATATAACATTTTATTGCATGATCACTTTCCTACTAATCCTTATTATGATGCATGGGACGGTGATATTTTGCATTGGGGAATTTGAATTAATTGGGACAAACAATGCCAAGTTATAGCACATTTCTCCATGAGCCTTGAAGTCATTAAGACTCAATATAAACTACTCACAAAATGGTACAGATGCCCTACCCTTATTCATACATTTTATCCCTCAGTTTCACCTCATTGTTGGCGATGCGGTAAGGAAATAGGCACTTTAATTCATATTTGGTGGGACTGTTAATTAATTACTACCTTCTATACTGAGGTAATTGAGATATCATCTAAAATTCTGGGGTATAAGGTTCCACATGGGCAAGACTTTTGGTTACTATTACACTCAACCATTCCTATAGCGAGTTCTAAAAAATCTCTCCTTAAACATCTAAACAATGCTGGTCGGGCTGTAGTCCCAGTACATTGGCGTTCAATGTTTGCACCAACAAGTTGGGAATGGTGTTGATGAGTAGACTTTTATATGTCCATGGAAGACATTTTGTGGCCACTTAGTTTAACTGGATAGAATTTAAATCCACATTGACCTATACTGCAGTAGTACCCCCAACTTAACCATATACTTTTCCTTTGATTAGATTAACACCTGTTTCAGGTATACTTTCTCACTTACTTGCTATCCTTCCCTTACCCCCTCTGTTCCTTCCCCTTGTGTTTCCCTTGTCCAGTTTTTACTTTTCTTTATCCTGATAAAAATGGATGATTATTCACTGTTGTTTGTGTTGCTTTCTGGTACATGAACCACTTAGTTGCATAAATATTGCTGTATATGATTGTTGGAACAAAACAAAAAAAGACAGCAACTGAAATGTTGGTTACATTACTTTATTCAATTCCATTCCATTATTGCTGTACTATGCTAGTAGCAATGTTTCATTGTATTTGACTGTTGTGAAAAACCATCACTTTAAAAATAAAGAATTTATAAAAAAAAGTGCAATATTAAAGGCAACAAACCTTTGTATCAAAAGTGTTAGGAAAAACACTTGGAAAAGGAAGCCAGTGTGGTTTGCAAAAGAAGTAGCAAATATTGTGAAAGCAAAAAAGATGGCTTTTAGGAAATAAAAGCAGACACAAAATAATGAAGATGAAGAGATATATCTTGTTAGACAGAAAGATACTAAGAAGGTAATCAGATGTGCAAAGGCACAAGCAGAGGAGAAAATGGCCCAGTCAGTGGGTAAAGGAGGCAAAACTTTTTTTATTTAGGTCTACAAGCAAAAGGAGAAAAACAAGAGGCAGAATAATAAAACTAAAAACAGAGACTGGTAGTCTTGTTCAGGGAGACAATGTAATAGCAGATCATCTTAATAATTATTTTTGCTCAGTATTCACTACTGAAAGAGAGGGGAAGGGGCCACAAGTACATTTATAGAGGAGAAGGTCCTAACAGAACTCTCAAAGCTGAAAGTGGACAAATCTATGGGGCCAGATGGGATACATCCAAGGATACTAAAATAACTTAAAGAGGTGCTGGTAGCACCATTGACAGAATTATTCAACCAGTACTTAGGTACAGGAGTAATTCCAGAGGATTGGAAAAGAACAAACATAGTCCCACTGCCCAAAAGTGGAAGCAAGGAAGAGGCAAACAACTACAGACCATTGAGTCTTACATCACTAGAAGGGAAATTCATGAAATTCTTTCTTAAAAGAAAGAGTTGTAGAATTTCTCAAATCCAGCAATTTACAGGATCCCAAACAGCATGTATTCACTGGAGGGGGGGGCAGGGGGGGGGATCATGTCAAACAAATCTTATTGACTTTTTTGACTATGTGACTAAAGTGATGGATAAAGGTGGAGCCATGGATATAGCTCATCTAGACTTTAGTAAGGCTTTTGGCACTGTTCCACATTGCAGACTGCTAAATAAACTTGGAAGTTTGGGACTGGATACTAGGATTATTAAATGGGTAAAATCTTGTTTGCAGGATTGAAAACAGAGAGTTGTGGTAAATGGAGTGCATTCACAGGAAAGAAATGTTACCAGGGAGTACCCCAAGGATCTGTACTTGGACCAGTGCTTTTTAATATCTGCATTGGTAACATTTCAAATGGCATTAAAGGGAAGTATGTCTTTTTGCAAATGACACAAAGGTATGCTACAGGGTAGACACACCAGGTGGGGTAAAACAAATCATTGAGGATCTAGGTAGAGTAGAGGAATGGTCAAGAGTGTGGCACTTATAGTTTAATGCCAAAAAATGCAAAATCATGCACTTAGGTCTCAAAATTCCAAAGGCTAAATAGATTAGCTGAAGGCTGCAGAAGCCTGAGGCCATATAAGAGCCAAACTTTTGGTGATTGGTTGTTTTATGACTAAGCAGTTGCTAGGTAGATCATGTTTCCGGTGGGTTTTTCCTATAGGATCAGAGGGTTGTCCGTCAAGCTTTAAGGGGTTGGTCTCAGGATAGTATATAGGGCAGGGTCATGTGCCTCAGACTTCCTCTTGCCATTTATTGTATGGCCCAGGAAGGCTGAGTATATTGCTGCCCTTCTGTACTGTGTTTTTTGGCCTGTTATTGCTTTCAATTTGTATCCCACATAGTAGTTTCATTTGTATCCCTGTCTTGATCCATTGCTGCATCCCTTGCCCTCCCTCAATTATTCTGTGTGCCTTGCGTGCTGTTTCTGTTGTGCAGTACTTATTATGCCATGTCCACGCCGTTCCGCCCCCCCTCCCGCCGCCTCGTGGATGCCGCTGGTGCCTTGCGCTTGCGATCCTGCAGTGCGGCCCCCAGAGTTTGCCCCCGGCGGATACAGTGTCGCGGCGGGGACAGGCTGCTCCGGCCGGCGCCCCTGCCGGCGCCGATCGTGCGGCTAGCGGGTGCGATTCCCGTGCTGCTGCGGGAGAGCTTTCGGCCGGGCCGCAGTCGCGGGTGTCCCTGGCGGCTGCTGTATGCCTGGCGGCTCCCTCGCTCAGCGCGGCTGGCTCCATTGTGTTTCCCCTTACCCCCCGCCAGCGGCTGTGCGGCTGTGGCCAACGGAGCAGGCGCCCACATGGGGCCTGGCATCCGCAAACGAGCTGCAGGGGGTGAGGGGGGACTGGTGCTGCAGGGGGGTCACATTACTGTGGGGATACAGGGGTCTCCTGTGCCCCGTAGGCCGCAGGTCAGGGCTGCCGCCGACGGGTTCCCCTCTGCGGGGGGGCCATTTTCACCCGCTTATGTTGTTAGGGACGGGGCCGTGAGGGCTGGCCCCGGTACATTAGGAGGGGTGGAAATTTCCCGGAGTGCCGTGTTGGAGGCCCCACGAACAGTGTCGGCGCTGGGGTCCCCGGCTGGGGATCTCTCAGCGGGGGCATTTCCGCTGGGTTCTCGGTCACCCGCTGGGTTTCGGCGCATGGCGGCGGCGTCCCCGGGCATCGGGCTCCAGGCGCTTGCCCCCGGCCCGGTGGGGGAGGTGCAGCTGGTGGCGACGCAGTCGTCCATTGCTGCTGCGTTCCACATGCCTGGCCCTCTGCTGTCATTTGCTGCGCCGCATGGTTTTACCGGGGGACAGTTTTTATCCCGGTGGCCTTTCCTGGCCAGTTGCACAGGCGTTTCCCGCGTCCTCCGGGGCGCCTTTCACGGGCCTCCCAGTTTTCTCCGCATCGCACTTTTCACCGTATTTTGCCAGCTCGGCCGCAAGCGTTCAGCCCACGTGGTCAGTCGGCAGTCCTCGGGTTGCTATCCCCCCCCCCGCCTTTGCGGACTCGTATTTCGGGTCCTCCCCGGCCGGGCGAACCCATTAGCCCAATTTTGGCAGCCACCCCCCACTCCTCCTACGTTCCATCCTGTTTCGTCGGGATTCCCCGAGTCGGCTGGGTACCTGTCACCTCCCGCGTGGCTTCCTGCCTACGCCGTTGGTGGCGCACCGGGGGTTAGGGCTCCTTTTCCCCCCATCGTGGCGTCCTCCTCCTTGGGGGGTCCTCCCCCGCCACTGCCCGCAGGCCCCCCTCCACCGAGCAAAAGTGCTTTGCCCCTCCTCCCGCCTGTTCCCCCCATTTCTGTTGATGCGCTGGTTTCTCCTGCACCTGTGGGTCTTCTGTTTCCTCCTCTCAGGTGCTGGCAAGTTCCGGGTTTTCGTCGTGGAGGAGCCGGAGGTCGGAGAGGGCTGCGGCCGCGGCAACGATGGGAGATGTTCCACCGCCACCGGAGTCGGATGAAACGGATGACGCTGTTCCGGGTCCTTCAGGCGCTGGTGAGCACGCTATTACTTCCAGCACTTCTTCCACCTCTTCTAGCAGTGTTTCTTCAGGTTCTCCATGGCGCCCGCCGTAAACTAGCTAGACTTATTGCGCGGCGCATGGCTAAGGAATTGCAAAAGGCGGCAGCGCCGGCGCCGGAGGTTCCCCCTGACCCCCCCGTTATACGGAGATGGTGCATTGCACTAATACGGACGTTACACGGGGGGTTCGCAAGTGGATGCGGGAAAAAATCAGGAAGTGGAAGTACGTTGACATCTTCACCCTTACGGATGAGATGCGGCAGGCTTTTGACGCAGCTAAGAAAACGGGGGGCATTGGGGAGAGTGCTTTTCGTAATTTTACTAGTGGTTGCGGGGTTTCTTGGTTTTCACGGCTTGCTACACCGAATCGCGGCCCGCAGAGTATCCCAATTTGGTTAAATATCTCTTTTTGGTGCATGACATGGACTTAAAATCCAAGGGTTCCGCTTGGCGAGATTACGACGAGAAATTCCGTTGTAATCAGGATGGTAACCCCATTCTGCACACGGGTTTTAAGGATGTCGAGGTTTGGTTGGAGGTCACACAACAGGTCAAACCCTCTCCGGACGCCGCGGTCAAGAAGCCCGCGGCGGCCGGGATTTCGGGTTCCCGCTCCTCGGGGAAAGGCAGGTGTTTTGCCTACGAGGGGAAATGCACTAGGGGTGTAAATTGTCGTTTTCGCCACTCGTGTAAGTTGAGTGGGGCCGGTCACCCGGCCAAAGACTGCACCTCGGCAGCGAGCGGTAAGCCCTCCGCTCCAGCCGAGGCCGGAGGAGTTGGTAAATAAGACCCCCTCCCCTATTAGATTTCCTGAATTGCGGCGCTGGCTTAGTTTATACTCCGACAAGTCGGCAGCGTGGTTCCTTTTGGAGGGTTTTCGGCATGGTTTTCGCCTACCCATTTCGGATTCGGTGCACGTGGTGGCGTGCCAGAATTTGAAGTCGGCTCTCGAATTCCCGCATAAGGTTCGGCGGAAAGTGGACGTGGAGATCGGCTTGGGGCGCATGTGTGGGCCCTACGCCTTTCCTCCTATGCCCTCCTTGTGCTTCTCCCCCGTGGGGGTGGTGCCCAAGAAGGCCCCGGGTAAGTTCCGCCTGATACAGCACTTGTCGCATCCTCCTGGTGTTTCGGTTAATGACTCCATTCCCGAGGCCGTGTGCAGGGTGCGTTATCAGCCTTTTGATGACGCTCTGCGCTTGGTGCGGGACTGTGGTCCGGGGGGCCTGTTGGCAAAGTTAGACGTGGAATCGGCTTTTTGGCTCCTTCCCCTGCACCCGGATTCCCTGCGGTTCCTGGGTTTCAAATTGGGGGACGAGTTTTACGTGGATCGGTATCTCCCCATGCGCTGTTCGGTCTCCTGCGCCTATTTTGAGAGATTTAGCACGTTTTTGCACTGGTGCGTCCAAGCCGCCTCCGGGCAACCCGGGGTGGCCCACTACCTGGACGATTTTCTCTTTATGGGCCCAGGGGAAAGTTCGGTCTGTGGCGATATTCTGTCGGTGGCTAGGTCCTTGTTCGAAAGTTTGGGGGTTCCCGTCGCACAGGACAAGTGTGAGGGCCCCTGCAGTTGTCTTAGCTATTTTGGAATTGAAATAGACACGGTGGCGGGTTGCTGTTGCCTCCCCGATCATAAAGTGCGGAAGCTGTTGGGTTTAATTCACAATTGTTTAGGCAAGCGCAGGGTTTGGCTTAAACAGGTACAGTCTTTGCTGGGTTCTTTCAACTTTGCGTGTCGGATTATCCCCATGGGTAGGGTTTTCTGTCGCAAACTTGAACGGGCCACAGGCGGGGACGGTCCGTCAGCATCACATTGTGTACCTTTCCCGCGAGATCAGGGATGATTCGCGGATTTGGGTTTCTTTCCTGGTATCCTTCAACAGGGAGGTTTTGTGGCCTCCCCCTTGTTGTTCCAACAGTTTGCTCCAGTTCTTCACTGATGCTTCGGGCAGTCAGGGCTTTGGGGCATTTTTTGCCGGGGCATGGTGTGCTGCTGCTTGGCCGTCCTCTTGGGTGGCACGGGGTTTCACCAAGAACCTCCTTTTGCTGGAGTTGTTCCCGATCATCGTTGCCCTTGAGTTGTGTGCCTGCCAGTTCTCGAATCGGGACCTCTCGTTCCGTTGCGACAACTTGGGAGTGGTGCACGCTATCAATAACCAGCGTTCTTCCTCTCCACAGGCTTTGCGGCTTTTGCGTCATCTAGTGTTAGTTTGCTTGTGGCGCAATATTAATTTCAGGGCCCATCACGTTCCCAGAATCGACAACGGATTTGCGGATGCATTGTCTCGGTTCCAGTTTGATAAATTCTGGCCGTTGGTTCCAGGAGCGGCGGCGGAGGGTTTACCGTGCCCGCCTTATGTCTGGCAGATTGTCGAGTCGGGTTAGCTGCTCTGGCCAGGTGTGCGTTGGCTCCTTCCACGCTCAGGGCGTATGATGCGGCCTGGCGTGATTGGTCGGCCTTTCAAAGTAGGTACGGTGTGGCAGGTGAGTCCCCGGCTGGCGTTTTGATGGCCTTTGTTTGGGAACATTATCAGAAAGGTAGGTCAAAGGCGGCCATGTCTTCTGCCCTTGCGGGCATTTCTTTTCACTCTTGGCTCCGCGGGATGACGGATCCCACCGGGTCTTTTGTCCTTTCCAGAGCGCTTAAAGGATGGGCTAGGATGCGACCGGCGCCCGCGGACTCCCGTAGGCCCATGACGTTGCAGCTTCTAATGATGTTGCTGCGTGTGCTGCCTCAAATTGTGACCTCGGACTTCAAGGTGGCTCTATTTAGATGTGCTTTTGCCCTAGCTTTCTTTGGGGCTTTCCGGGTGAGCGAGTTAGTGGCGTGCAGTAAGGCATCTCGTGTGTCCGGTATGCTTTACGAGAATGTGCGCCTGCAGGATGGCCTGTTGCTCTGTAGGATTGTGCGGTCCAAGACAGATCAAACAGGTCGGGGTCGCTGGGTGTCCTTGGAGGCCCAGGAGGAAGCGAGTGTTTGCCCGCTGCAGTTGGCGCAGGAGTATCTCCGGTTGAGGCCTTCGGGGGGCGACCATTTGCTGGTGCACGTGCACGCTGGCCCGCTGACGAAGTTTCAATTTGCTGCAGTGTTTAGGAAATGTTTGGAGGCGCTAGGCTTGCGCGGGGTGGACTTCGGTACCCATTCCTTTCGGATTGGGGCGGCTACCCATGCCACGGCTACGGGCTCATCCCCGGCGGCTATTCGGGAGCTGGGCCGTTGGAAGTCTGCCTCCTATAAGTCTTATGTCCGTTTTGATAAGATGTAGGTACGCCTGTTGCGCTAACCCAAAAACTTGTTTCCTCGTCGGTTTTTGAACGTTACCGTTCAGGAATCGAGGGTGTGAAGTGAATTTTTACATTTTCCTCCGAGGGGGCCTAATTTCAATTGGCTGTTCTCTTAAGGTCCACGGGAGGTTTTTTTTGAGGTTTCTCCTTCACTTGGGTTATTTCTGTTTATTGCAATATTTATGTTAGTGTTCAAATTTCTGACGTTAGAGTGTTTTTCTTTTCAGCTGTCGTTGATTTTGGGGAGCATGTGTGGCTGGTTGGCCATTCTTATATTTTTTTGGCGGCGAGGCATCCCATGGCATTTAGGGCGGCTGATGTTTTTGGGTCTAGGGAGTTGCGTTGGTTAGGTGTCAGGGGCATGCTTTGGGGTGATTTGTTGCGGCTCCTTTTTCACCGTGAGCGCCGCTGGGGTCGCCCCAGTTGTATTGTCCTGCATTTAGGTGGCAATGATTTGGGCCGAGTTAAGGGCATAGATTTAATTTTGTCCATTAAGGCAGATTTGGTGGCGATTCGTTGTCACTGGCCGGGAGTCCATATTGTGTGGTCGGAGATAGTTCCAGGTTTTCATTGGCGTGGTGCGGTACGTTTCTCGGCTCTGGAGAAGGCTCGCAAGAAGGTGAATTCGGCGGTGTCTCTGTTTGTTAGGGCAATAGGTGGGGTAGCTGTCAGGCATCCTTTACTTGTGCTGCGTAGTCGGCAGTTCTACAAGGAGGATGGGGTTCATCTTTCTCCGGACGGAGTGCAGGTTTTCCTGGAGGATGTTTTTGGTCCTTTTCGTTAGGGCTCTTTAGTTTGTTCTTAGTTTGTTCTTATTTGTTTGTTCGGATGGCGGTGGCGGTTTTGTAAACCTTTAGTGGCGGGAATTCGCTACCAACCAGCGGTCAAACAGGCATAAGTGGTCATTGTGGGGCACCCTCTTTAGAAGGAAGGCAGGTGTGTCCTTCTCTTGCGGTTGGACATTTAGACGTTCCCCTGCGGGAACCGAACATTTGCCAGAGAAAAGAGTGGTGAGGCCAGCACAATGCGGGTTATGCAGGAAGGAGGCGGGGTTTGGGTACTCCCCTCCTTGGTTTGCTGGTTTTCATCTAAGTGACTGGAGCTGGTGTCTTGTAGCGACTTTTCCGTTGCCATCCTCCAATCTAAATTTAATTTTACAATCTAGATTAATTCCAATTCAATTACAATTATAGTTTAAAAGGTTGGTCAGCGATCAATAAATATCGTCTGACCTTTAACTCCAGCTACCGTGTCCGTGTCTTTATTTCAGTGTGGTGTCATTTTATTTTAGTGATAAGCTAGCTTAAGAAAGGTTTATGTAATCACAATAAAGTTATGGGCGCCTTATAGTATTAATGGAACTATACAGGAATCTACTGAGGAGGAAAGGGATCTAGGAGTCACTATTTCAAGTGACTTAAAGGCAGATAAGCAATGTAACAAAGCAATGAGGAAGGCTAATCAGATGCTTGGCTGAATTGGGAGAGGAATCAGCAGCAGAAAGATGTAATAATGCCACTGTATAGGTCATTGTTACGGCCTCATCTAGAATACTGTGTTCAAATCTTGAGGCCATATCTTCAAAAGGATATTAATACATTAGAGACTGTACAAAGAAGGACAACTAAAATGGTGCCTAGCCTACATCACAAAACATGCCCAGAAAGACTAAAAAACTCAATATGTATAATTTAGAGCAGAGAAGGGAAAGGGGGGATGTGATAGAAACTTTTAAATATATCAAGGGTTTTAACAAAGTCCAGGAGGGAAACATTCTCCAAATGAAGAGAAGCAATAGGACACAAGGACATGCACTGAATCTGGAAGGGGGGGGGGGTTCAGGGGAAATTTGAGGAAAAATTACTTCACAGAAAGAGTAGTGGATAAGTGGAATAGCCTCCCATCAAAGGTGGTAGGGGTTAAGACAGTAGAGCAATTTAAACATGCATGGGATAGACATAAGGATATCCTTACAAAGAGGTAAGGGTCAAATAAGGTTTGCGATAAAAATATGGTACAAAAAAGGGGCAGACTAGATGGGCCAAGTGGTTGTTATCTGCCATCAAATTCTATGTTTCTATGTTTCTATACTTTAATTTATACTGCAGTATACAGTAATAGCTGGTCTTTACATAATAGCTGGTCATGTAAAGACCAGCTATTACTGTATACTGCAGTATAAATTAAAGTATAGAAACATAGAAACATAGAATTTGATGGCAGATAACAACCACTTGGCCCATCTAGTCTGCCCCTTTTTTGTACCATATTTTTATCGCAAACCTTATTTGACCCTTACCTCTTTGTAAGGATATCCTTATGTCTATCCCATGCATGTTAGACTGAAGTGCACTTGTTGGGGCCCTTTCTTTAATAATTGAGAAGCAAAGTCGCATAAGTGGTTCATGTAACTGTATATACATTGTCCCCAGATGGAAGAGTCTAATAACTCACATCTGTAATAAGTGTCACCCTTTACTCAAGGTAACCTCTCTGAAAGCTACTTTTATAATAAACTGTAGTTTTTTGTAAAATATTTACTATGGTTCCTAGCAGATAGCACTCGGGATGTAATACTACTAGTCTCCGCTACAGAGAGTAGCAGCTTCTGAGGGAAATGTAATGGAAGCAGGCCTATATATATATATATATATATATATATATATATATATATAAAACAACATTACTGTACCCCAGTGCACAAAGCAAGGACTATAAAGACATGGTTTAATGAGTTCAGTGTGGAAGAACTTGACTGGCCTGCACAGAGCCCTGACCTCAACCCCATCAAGCACCTTAGGGGTGAATTGGAATGGAGATTGCGAGCCAGGCCTACTCATCCAATATCAGTACCTGACCTCATAAATGCTCTACAGAATGAATGGGCACAAATTCTCACAGAAACACTCCAAAATCTTGTGGAAAGCCTTCCAAAAAGATTGGAAGCTGTTATAGCTCCAAAAGCGGGACCAACTCCATAGTACAGTATATGTATTTGAATACAATGTCATTAGGGTTCCTATTGGAGTAATGGTTAGGCGTCTGAATACTTTTGTCCAAATTATGTATGTCTCCAGGCCCAGGCCATCCCTGGTGGTGTCAGCAACTGTATAGTGTAAATGCAGGGGAAAGGAAGCAGTGTTACATTAGTAAGGGGGAATTTGAGAAGAAATGAGTGGCAGGTCTGGGAGAGAAAAAAGCAGCTCACTGGAGCCTGGTTCTGGGGGAGGGATAGACTGGCGAGTTTCCATTTAAGTTAATAAAACATTGAGCATGCACTGCTAACAGGCAGTTTTGGGATGATATTGATTGGTGATTGAGGCTATGCTAAACAGAGCCAAGGGGGCTATCAGCATGCACAGAGAGCCATTCTCCCACATCCTCCACATTCTGGTGCTCAGGGCACATGCCCTGTCTGCCCCACTGACATTACACCACTGTCTGACAGAGTAGTCATCTAGATACTGACCAAACAGCAGCTCATAGACCTGATCAGGGGAGTAGCATATCTTCGTTGGCCCCAAATCAACATTATTTTAAGAGGCCCAATGCTTTTAGAGAGACACCTCTCCACAACAGTTAACTTTATGCCCCATAATAGTGACCTATAGTCTTATTGTTCATGGTAGGGCATTCCACAGAGTTGGTGCAGCTCGAAGAAAGTCCTGCAATCGTGCAGTAATGAGAGTGGATGAGAGACATAGATCTTATGAAGAGCGGAAAGGTTGGGTTGGAAGATATTTTGAGATAAGCAAAGAGATATATATTGATGTAGTTTGGTTAATGGCCTTGTGTGTGAGTAAAAGTATTTTATATTGAATACGGTAGAATACAGGTAACCAATGAAGGGACTGACAGAGTGGATCTGCTGCAGATCAATGTCTAGCAAGAAAGATTAGCCTCGCAGCTGCATTCATAATGGATTGTAGTGGTGAGATTCTCTTTTTGGTAAGACCAGTAAGGAGACTATTGCAATAATCAATGCGGGAGATAATGAGAGCATGGATTAGCATTTTTGCAATGTCTTGTGTAAGGTATGGTCATATTTTGGACATGTTTTTTAGATACATGTAACATGATTTTGAGACAGATTGAATGTGGGGAACAAAGGACAGTTCTGAGTCAAGTATGACACCTAGGCAGTGAGCTTGTGGGGTAGGATTGATTGTTAAGTTCTCAACAGTGATAGAGATATCAGGTTGGTAACTACTATTGGGCAGTGGAAATATAATTATCTCTGTTTTGGAAATATTAAGTTTGAGGTGGTGAGATGACATCCAAGATAAAACACCAGAAAGGCATTCAGTGACACGGACAAATACAGATGTCGACAAATCTGGGGAGGAGAGATAGATTTGAGTATCATCTGTGTACAGATGATACTGAAATCCAAAAGAGCTGATTAGTTTACCAAGAGATGATGTATAGATTGAGAAAAGCAGAGGACCTAAGCCTTGTGCTACTACTACTGAAAGAGGTAGCAAAAAGTACGTGGATTCAGAGAAGCGAACACTGAAGAAGCGATTAGATAGGTAACATAGGAACCAAGAGATGACTGTGTCTTGAAGACCTAGGGATTGTAGTGTTTGTATGAGAAGAGAATGGTCAACAGTGTCAAAAGCAGCAGAGAGATCTAGAATAATAAGTGAGTATTGGCCTTTGGACTTCACAGTGACTAGATCATTCATTACTTTAGGCACTGCTGACTCTGTAGAGTGTTGGGAACGAAAGCCTGACTGAAGTGGGTCAAATAAATTGTGTAAATTAAAAAAGTGTGTGAGGCAAGTGTAGATAAGTCTCTCAGATAGTTTGGAGAGGCATGGGAGCTGAGAGATAGGATAGTAATTTGATAGAGAGTTAGGGTCAGAATTAATTTTTTTCAGAATGGGAGTAATCAGTGCATGCTCAAACAGTGAAGGAAAGATTCCAGTAAAGAGAGAGAGATTACAGATGTTAGTTAAGTTGGGATGAGCACGGGAGACAGATTTACTTATTGTGAGGGTATAGGCTAAAGAGGAGAGGTAGTAGAGTAGCAGGATGAGAAGAGTGTTGACACTTTATCTTCATTTTTGGGATCGAATGAAGAGAGAATGCCAGAGGGTTCAGGTAGAGAATTAAGCAAATCACTGGCTGAGGAAAAGCATACCATTTCATCTTGGATCTTATCAATCTCGTCCTTGAAGTAGGAAGCAAGATCTTGCACCTTGATAGTGGCTGGTGGGTAGGGTGAGGGAGGGTTCAGAAGTGATTTAAATGTATTAAAAAGTTTGGTGTTAGAGGCTTGAGCAGAGATGAGAGTTTAAAAATATGTTTCTTTGGTGGAGTTCAGGGCATTATGATAAGAGTGGTAGACAGTCTTATATGTGAGAAAGTCGATTGGAATACAAAATTTATGCCACTAACGTTCAGCTTTCCGTGAGAGTTTTTCTAGGTGTCTTGTTATTTACAGCGCCACGGTTGACATCTAGTCCTACGGGGAGTATGATGGGTAGCTGGAGCCACTTGGTCAAGGGCAATTTCTAGAGTCTGGTTCAGGTGTGATACAGCAGTCTCAGGAGAAGTAAGTGCAGAAATAGGTGAAAGCAGTTGTTGCAGAGAGGTGGACAGTTCTTGAAAATGTATTGTGTTAATATTTCTGTGGGTTTGAGGAGGATTAGAGGACTTTAATGACTCTGAGTTTAAAGTAATGGTAGAGAGCATGCAGGTGATAAGGCTGTGATCTGAGAGAGGGAAAGGGGTGTTAGTAAATTCAGAAACTGAGCATAGTATGGTGATTACTAGATCAAGACAGTGGCCCTCCTGATGAGTAAAGGAGTCAGTCCATTGGAAGTGGCTGAGAGAGGAGGTTAGAGAGAGTAGTTTAGAGGCATGAGCAGCAGATTTTGGATTATCAATCGCAATATTGAAATCATCCATCATGATGGTGGAGATGTCAGAGGATAGGAGGAGAGGGAGCCAGGCAGAAAATTCTTTCAGAAATTATTTGGTTTGCCCGGGTGGGCGATAGATAGCTGCAACATGCAGAGAGAAAGGAGTGTAAATCCTGATGGAATGTACTTCAAATGATGTGAATGTGAGTGATGATACCTGTGGTAGAACTGTGTATGTGAAAGATTGGGAAAGTAATAACCCAACCCCACCTCCTTCCCTGTTACCAGGATTGGAGGTGTGTGTGAAGTGGAGACCATCGTGTGACAGTGCTTCAGGGGAGGCCATGTCTGATTGTGTGAGCCACGTTTCTGTTATAGCAAGCAGATTGAAGTTGTTATATATGAAGAGGTCATGTATGGATGTTAATTTGTTACAAACAGAGCGTGCATTCCATAAGGCACATTTTAGTGATTTGGAGGGTGCAGGGAGACATGAAGTTTATGAGGTTGGCTGGATTTCTATATTGCTGTGAATCAGGTGGGTGTGAGTGGAGCAAGTGATTGGGTCCTGGATTTGGTGAAATGTCACCAGCTAATAGAAGCAGGCGTGAGAGATAAATACTGTTGGAGGTTTGTAAATGTTTTTTATGTTGACTGGTTGTGGATGTTATTGTCAGAGTAGAGAGATACGTAAAAATCTCATAAGTGTTAATAAGAAGGGAGTGAATAATTGGGGCTGCAATGTGTACAGAGGGATGAGTTTCAGGGAGAGCGAAGGATGTTATTGTTTTAGAGAAAAAAAATAAGTACTGTACAATGAAAAAAAAAAATTGTGGTACATGGTTCATTTGAGATAAACGTACAGTTCTCTAGGCTTAGAGTATAAAAAAATTGCAGTATTTAAATGTAAATGTTCAAATACCTGCTTACTGGTGTTGTTCAGCTGTTCATTTACAAACATTTAGTATTATGAACAATTTACGTATGTGAGGGCAAATTGATCAGCAGAGCTGACCCTAGAACACATCTAAAGGAATATTTGGCAAATTAATAAAGGCTACCAGTGAGGCAAAAGTTTAGTTTGTTAAAGGTGACAGTGACACTGTATATGAGTATGCAAACACCAGGCCAGCATGCTTTCACTGACTACGCATAACTAAGCAAAACTGCAAACCCAGGTATTTACAGTCGCAAGCAAATCATGATATAACAACTGATTTTCTTACATAAAAATTGGTTTCATTTTGTTCTTAGACTGCATGAGGATGGGAGAGATAAAGATATGTACATACTGTATGTTTAAGTGGACAGATGAGTTTGCATGAGGTTGAAAGGCATGTTGAATGTCTGTTCCTTTGCTGTTAAGTTGTTTGCATGTTTCTGTTTGTTTCCATCCTGTTTAAGTCCTAGATAATTATTTTAAGAATATTTCATAACCCTTTTAAACCACCCTTATATTACAACTCTGATTTGTGTGCCATATCTTGCTAAATAGAGTGAGCTCCGTGAGAGATTGTGACTGGCGGCAGAGTCTGGACAGGTCCCAGGTAAGGGAAAAGCTCTGGTTAAACTCCGTTACACTAAATAGTATCAGGGATACTCCCCCACTGTAAAAATCACCTTATACACTATAAGGCCAATCTTAGCAGAGTGTGGAACATGTGTGTCTGTCCAGAGCTGTGTCACCTAACAAAGTGATAAGGATTCCCATACGTGGAATCATTTTCTTTTATAGGGTAGTAATCCTGTTACCATTGTATTGGACAGTGAAAGCTGGACTCTAAAATAAAGATAAGCCTTTACAATGGGACATGGAAATTCCTTACTGGTTAAAGATGCTCTAATGTTAGAGATTCCGCACAGCAGACCAGTAAATGTGATGTATCAGAGACATGGGAGTGTGGCTGTGAGATTTCTCAGGAGATGTCATGCAAAATAGCCTGCCATACCGTTAACAGGAACCTTTGATATAAACAAATGGAAAGGATTAAGGACTAAAGTAGGGAGGAAATGGGGATAATGGGAGTCTTATACACTGTGGCTGGAAGATCTAACTATACCCCACCACCAGCCTACAGTATGTTGCACAAATGTCATTTCAAATAGAGAGCAAAGAAACATTGCAAATAAAACTCAAGCATGTTTCCCTGCTAATAGGACAAACAATGCTAGTCAAGACAATAAAGCTGGAAGAACCAGACATATTGGAACATGTGCTTCCAACACTACTTGCATCAAACACCTTGACCACACCTGACCTAGAGCAGGATAATCTTGAATTTGAAAGAATACTCAATCCAAAAACATGGTTATATGATTACTACAGAGATGGAATACTGTGGTTAGAATTCAAGATAGGCAGTATGAAATATAGGGAAGGAATTTGGTCACTAAAAAATTATAAACAGAGAATAAGCTTGTAAACCTACTTGTCAAAGCTGCTCTAACCACCTGTGATCTGGCCAATAAAAGAAAACCCAGTACCCTGGTGCCAGATACCGTAATTTTGATAAGTCACAAATTGCTTGCAATAATTGTCCAAAAATGTAGTTGTGTATCTTCACACTAAAGTATCAATAATCACAATGTGATTGAATATTAATACAATTAATATTTTTCCAATATAAGTCTACCCCTATATATTGATGAATAATACTTTTACTACCACAGGGGGTGCTGCCAACTACATTAAATGATACCAGTGATTAAAGAATGAAAGAAAAGTACTGTTTTGTGGGTGCACAAAAAGAAAAATAAATCTTAATACTTAACTTTTTATATCTTCCTTAAAATATTGTGACTATTGCTCACATTTTAGGAAGGTATTGCAGTGAAAAAAAATCGAGGTTCAAATCACATACTTAAACATAAAAGTGCAGAGGGATTTACTCTGCAAGTTGGGTACACAGTGTTCTGTACCTCAGATGGAGTATATTTGCAGATTCCAATTAGGACTTAGTCACTAATGCACTGTTCAGTTATCCCCCTTGTCCAGATGCTATGAATCTGAACCCTTCTAATGTACCCCCTCCTGAGGTATCAGAAATGCTGCAGACAATTCCTGACAACTTGCGGACTAGAGGGTCCAATGAGGTAGGTAAAATCCTAAATGCTCCACCAATAAGAGTTAAACTCAAGACATGAACAGGAATTACTACTAGACCACCAGACCCCCTGAAGCTTTAAGCAGAAAAGGGTGTGTTCCCAGTACTTCAAGAGTTACTACAACAAAGGGTATTGGTTAAAACACAAAGTCAAGTGAACATCCCCATTTTTCCTATTAGAAAATATAATGAGCGGAGTTAGCATCTTGTTCAGGGCCCACAGGCAATTAATACCATTGTTGAACCATTACACCCTGTGGTACCAAACCCTGCCACCATCCTAATGCAAATCCCTGAAAACCACTAATTTTTCAGTTGTTGACCTGTGTTCAGCATTTTTCTATGTATCAATACAACCAGACAGTCAGTACCTTTTTGCATTTACCTAAAGGGGCACACAATACACATGAATAATGTTTAGCCCAAACCTTGCTTAAAACCTACAAGCACTCACCTTTCCAGGTGGATCTACATTAATCCAGATGATAGATGATTTGTTACTTTCTTCCAAAATTTTGAGACATCAGTTAAAGACACAGAAGAACTTTTAAAGTTTCTTGTTAATAATGGGCACAAGGTATCCAAAGACAACCTGCAACTTTGTCATAAAAAGGGCTCCTATATATGCAATTGTCTGTCTGAAGGCCTCAGACACCTACTATATCTCCAGGCAGAATTACAGATACCTAAGACATCAGGTTGTCCATTAACAAAAGAAAGTTCAGGGTGTCAAAGTTGAAATATATTGCAGTACACACATTCTGTACAAACTACGCACAGATGGACTCCGTGCGCGTACTTGCTCTGCTGTGCGTGCACATATTCACAATTTGCGTATGGCCGCTCCCGCGGCCCTGCGCATCAGCGCGTGGTATGGGTTTTTACGGTAGAGTTTGTGAATGCATGGAAGGCTATCAAAACACATTACATATTTAATCCAAATAGTGCACAATGTACACAAAGTATCCCTGCACCACATCAGAAAGTAACAGCAGTTTAAATGGTATCAGAACAAGAGGATTCACCTTTACAGGATAGGAGGGGACAGAACAAGGTTATAAGGTGGTGTTTGGTATCCAGCTGAAGGGTATTTTAAGGGTAACATTCCGGTGTTGGTTTGAGAAAGATTGCATGTTCCTGCAGATAGTTATGTGCAGGAGCAGAATATAGATATAAACTGTATTTACTGTACATTATATATGCGGCGGGAATCCAGAGGAGACCACCCACAAGAGCAGTTGGGAAAGACATCGCCTACCTATTCAAACCGACCTATGACCTCTCCTGTACTGTAAATGTGCATCCCTGTGTCCAATGGACAAAGAGATTACAGTATCCATTGTGTTAAGTTTTGGATGAATTGTATAAAGAGAGCCTGCAGCAGGCCTGGTCAGACACAAGACTCACAACGTTATCTATCAGATGACGGAGGACCGGACCGGGTAGCGCACGAATCCACTCACGTATGTACCATTGAATGCAGCCATTTACTCTGTTATATTGTATTGTATTATTTGTATTGTAACCCCCTTTCAGCAATAATACGCTGTGTTGTCGGAACCCAGTGGTTTAACTATAGACTGGTGTCGTGTCTTCATTGCCCTGCTAAGGTTTAAAGTGTAATAACATCACACTGCATTGCTGCATAAGGTTTAAAGTGTAATAGCATCACACTGCATTGCCGCATAAGGTTTAAAGTGTAAAAACATCACACTGCATTGCTGCATAAGGTTTAAAGTGTATTAGTAACGCATCACATTGCTGTATAAGGTTTAAAGTGTGTTCATTGGGTGTGTGTACGCGCTGTGTGTACTTTGTACCGTCAGCGCGGCGTTTGTACGCTAAGTCCATACACAGCACGGGACTTTGTACGCTAATAGCGTACAAAGTACGCAGAGTGTGTATTAAGTACAGCGGCCACAGTGGCTCCATGGTAACGTGTATTTAAGGTGTGTTTAAGGTATAGCTTTCATTCCTGAATATAAAACGGCATTAACAATTGGGGGCTATTCCGGGATATCACATTCTGAATGTTGCACTGTACTTTACAAACGCGGCTGTAATTGACTGGCTCCAATGGACGCATTGAGAAGCTGATGAAAATGACATCCACGTTAATGTATTGTTGTGGTATCAGTAAGCCGCTGATATGAAATTCAAGGGACAATGCGTTTCTCATAATATTAAAGATGCTAAAATGTATTTTTATTGTTGCAAAACAAGGTTAAAATAAGTCATATTGTGTTTGATTCAGATTGGATTGTTTATCTGTTAAGTAGGTTTAAAAGTACATTTAAAAGTTGCTGCATAGCCTTGATATAGTTTTTATTTTTAACTCAGGCCTAAAATAACTTCTGGTGCTTGTATGATGTGTGATTTCTTTGTGACAAAGGAAGCCGCATGGTCTGTCCTCCATTTTGGACTAACCACATGGCCTGTCCACCATTTTGTGTAACCCCCATGGATGTGAAAGGGGATGCAGCGGCCATTTTGGGAAGGTAATTTTTCTAAATGGCTGATTTTCAGTCTGCTCAGAATAATCAGCTTTCCTTGGTCACATGAAACACGATTTATGAATTACCAATGCATTTATTTAACCCATGCCATAGTCAATTACAAATAGTTTCAATGGGGCCTAGTGAAGGTTAATAGTGAGATGAATACTTGATGTAAGAATTACACACAGATATAAACAAAGTTTTTTTTCTTTCTCTGACGTCCTAGTGGATGCTGGGAACTCCGTAAGGACCATGGGGAATAGCGGCTCCGCAGGAGACTGGGCACAAAAGTAAAAGCTTTAGGACTACCTGGTGTGCACTGGCTCCTCCCCCTATGACCCTCCTCCAAGCCTCAGTTAGATTTTTGTGCCCGAACGAGAAGGGTGCACACTAGGTGGCTCTCCTGAGCTGCTTAGTGAAAAAGTTTAAGTTAGGTTTTTTATTTTCAGTGAGTCCTGATGGCAACAGGCTCACTGCATCGAGGGACTAAGGGGAGAAGAAGCGAACTCACCTGCATGCAGAGTGGATTGGGCTTCTTAGGCTACTGGACATTAGCTCCAGAGGGACCGATCACAGGCCCAGCCATGGATGGGTCCCAGAGCTGCGCCGCCGGCCCCCTTACAGAGCCAGAAGACAGAAGAGGTCCGGAAAATCGGCGGCAGAAGATGTCCTGTCTTCAACAAGGTAGCGCACAGCACCGCAGCTGTGCGCCATTGCTCTCAGCACACTTCACACTCCGGTCACTGAGGGTGCAGGGCGCTGGGGGGGGGCGCCCTGAGACGCAATAAAAACACCTTGGATGGTGAAAAATGCATCACATATAGCTCCTGGGCTATATGGATGCATTTAACCCCTGCCAGTTTTCCTTAAAAAAGCGGGAGAAAGGCCGCCGAGAAGGGGGCGGAGCCTATCTCCTCAGCACACAAGCGCCATTTTCCCTCACAGCTCCGCTGGAAGGACGTCTCCCTGACTCTCCCCTGCAGTCCTGCACTACAGAAACAGGGTAAAACAAGAGAGGGGGGGCACTAAATTGGCATAAGAATCTATACAGCAGCTATATAAGGGAGAAACACTTATATAAGGTTGTCCCTATACATTATATATAGCGCTCTGGTGTGTGCTGGCAAACTCTCCCTCTGTCTCCCCAAAGGGCTAGTGGGGTCCTGTCCTCTATCAGAGCATTCCCTGTGTGTGTGCTGTGTGTCGGTACGTTTGTGTCGACGTGTATGAGGAGGAAAATGGTGTGGAGGCGGAGCAATTGCCTGTAATAGTGATGTCACCCCCTAGGGAGTCGACACCTGACTGGATGGTCTTATGGAAGGAATTACGTGATAGCGTCAGCACTTTACAAAAGACTGTTGACGACATGAGACAGCCGGCAAATCAGCTAGTGCCTGTCCAGGCGTCTCAAACACCATCAGGGGCTCTAAAGCGCCCGTTACCTCAGATGGTCGACACAGACCCAGACACGGACACTGACTCCAGTGTCGACGGTGAGGAGACAAACGTGACTTCCAGTAGGGCCACACGTTACATGATCACGGCAATGAAGGAGGTTTTGAACATTTCTGATACTACAAGTACCACAAAAAAGGGTATTATGTGGGGTGTGAAAAAACTACCCGTAGTTTTTCCTGAATCAGATGAATTAAAGTTTCCCCCGATAAAAAACTGATAATTTCTAAAAAATTATTGGCATTATACCCTTTCCCGCCAGAGGTTAGGGCGCGTTGGGAAACACCCCCTAGGGTAGATAAAGCGCTCACACGCTTATCAAAACAAGTGGCGTTACCGTCTCCTGATACGGCCGCCCTCAAGGAACCAGCTGATAGGAAGCTGGAAAATATCCTAAAAAGTATATACACACATACTGGTGTTATACTGCGACCAGCAATCGCCTCAGCCTGGATGTGCAGTGCTGGGGTGGCTTGGTCGGATTCCCTGACTGAAAATATTGATACCCTGGATAGGGACAGTATATTATTGACTATAGAGCATTTAAAGGATGCATTTCTATATATGCGAGATGCACAGAGGGATATTTGCACTCTGGCATCAAGAGTAAGTGCGCTGTCCATTTCTGCCAGAAGAGGGTTATGGACGCGACAGTGGTCAGGTGATGCGGATTCCAAACGGCATATGGAAGTATTGCCGTATAAAGGGGAGGAGTTATTTGGGGTTGGTCTATTGGACCTGGTGGCCACGGCAAACGCTGGGAAATCCACCTTTTTACCCCAAGTCACCTCTCAGCAGAAAAAGACACCGTCTTTTCAGGCTCAGTCCTTCCGTCCCCATAAGGGCAAGCGGGCAAAAGGCTCCTCATTTCTGCCCCGGGGCAGAGGAAGGGGAAAAAGACTGCATCAGGCAGCCTCTTCCCAGGAACAGAAGCCCTCCCCCGCTTCTGCCAAGTCCTCAGCATGACGCTGGGGCCTTACAAGCGGACTCAGGCACGGTGGGGGGCCGTCTCAAGAATTTCAGAGCGCAGTGGGCTCACTCGCAAGTGGACCCCTGGATCCTGCAGGTAGTATCTCAGGGGTACAAATTGGAATTCGAGACGTCTCCCCCTCACCGGTTCCTGAAGTCTGCTTTACCAACGTCTCCCTCCGACAGGGAGGCGGTATTGGAAGCCATTCACAAGCTGTATTCCCAGCAGGTGATAATCAAGGTACCCCTCCTGCAACAGGGAAAGGGGTATTATTCCACGCTGTTTGTGGTGCCGAAGCCAGACGGCTCGGTGAGACCTATTTTAAATCTGAAATCCTTGAACACTTACATACAAAGGTTCAAATTCAAGATGGAGTCACTCAGAGCAGTGATAGCGAACCTGGAAGAAAGGGGACTATATGGTGTCTCTGGACATCAAGGATGCTTACCTCCATGTCCAAATTTGCCCTTCTCACCAAGGGTACCTCAGGTTTGTGGTACAGAACTGTCATTATCAGTTTCAGACGCTGCCGTTTGGATTGTCCACGGCACCCCGGGTCTTTACCAAGGTAATGGCCGAAATGATGATTCTTCTTCGAAGAAAAGGCGTCTTAATTATCCCTTACTTGGACGATATCCTGATAAGGGCAAGGTCCAGGGAACAGTTAGAGGTCGGAGTAGCACTATCTCAAGTAGTGTTACGACAGCACGGGTGGATTCTAAATATTCCAAAATCGCAGCTGATTCCGACGAAACGTCTGCTGTTCCTAGGGATGATTCTGGACACAGTCCAGAAAAAGGTGTTTCTCCCGGAGGAGAAAGCCAGGGAGTTATCCGAGCTAGTCAGGAACCTCCTAAAACCAGGTCAAGTGTCAGTGCATCAATGCACAAGGGTCCTGGGAAAAATGGTGGCTTCTTACGAAGCGATTCCATTCGGCAGATTCCATGCAAGAACCTTTCAGTGGGATCTGCTGGACAAATGGTCCGGATCGCATCTTCAGATGCATCAGCGGATAACCCTGTCTCCAAGGACAAGGGTGTCTCTCCTGTGGTGGTTGCAGAGTGCTCATCTTCTAGAGGGCCGCAGATTCGGCATTCAGGACTGGGTCCTGGTGACCACGGATGCCAGCCTGAGAGGCTGGGGAGCAGTCACACAGGGAAGAAATTTCCAGGGCTTGTGGTCAAGCATGGAAACGTCATTTCACATAAATATCCTGGAACTAAGGGCCATTTACAATGCCCTAAGTCAAGCAAGACCTCTGCTTCAGGGTCAGCCGGTGTTGATCCAGTCGGACAACATCACGGCAGTCGCCCACGTAAACAGACAGGGCGGCACAAGAAGCAGGAGAGCGATGGCAGAAGCTGCAAGGATTCTTCGCTGGGCGGAAAATCATGTGATAGCACTGTCAGCAGTGTTCATTCCCGGAGTGGACAACTGGGAAGCAGATTTTCTCAGCAGACACGATCTCCACCCGGGAGAGTGGGGACTTCATCCAGAAGTCTTCCAATTGATTGTAAACCGTTGGGAAAAACCAAAGGTGGACATGATGGCGTCCCGCCTCAACAAAAAACTAGACAGGTATTGCGCCAGGTCAAGGGACCCTCAGGCAATAGCGGTGGACGCTCTGGTAACACCGTGGGTGTACCAGTCAGTGTATGTGTTCCCTCCTCTGCCTCTCATACCCAAGGTACTGAGGATTATAAGACGGAGAGGAGTAAGAACTATACTCGTGGCTCCGGATTGGCCAAGAAGGACTTGGTACCCGGAACTTCAGGAGATGCTCACGGAGGATCCGTGGCCTCTACCTCTAAGAAGGGACCTGCTTCAGCAAGGACCCTGTCTGTTCCAAGACTTACCGTGGCTGCGTTTGACGGCATGGCGGTTGAACGCCGGATCCTGAAGGAGAAAGGCATTCCAGATGAAGTCATCCCTACCCTGATCAAAGCCAGGAAGGATGTAACTGCACAACATTATCACCATATTTGGAGGAAATATGTTGCGTGGTGCGAGGCCAGGAAGGCCCCGACAGAGGAATTTCAACTAGGTCGTTTCCTGCATTTCCTGCAAACAGGACTGTCCATGGGCCTAAAATTAGGATCCATTAAGGTTCAAATTTCGGCCTTGTCGATTTTCTTCCAGAAAGAATTGGCTTCAGTTCCTGAAGTCCAGACTTTTGTAAAGGGGGTACTGCATATACAGCCTCCCTTTGTGCCTCCAGTGGCACCCTGGGATCTCAATGTGGTTTTGGGATTCCTAAAATCACATTGGTTCGAACCACTTGCCACAGTGGATTTAAAATATCTCACATGGAAAGTGGTAATGCTGTTAGCCCTGGCTTCAGCCAGGCGTGTCTCAGAATTGGCGGCTTTATCCTATAAAAGCCCTTACCTAATTTTTCATGAGGACAAGGCAGAATTGAGGACTCGTCCTCAATTTCTCCCTAAGGTGGTTTCAGCATTTCACTTGAACCAGCCTATTGTGGTGCCTGCGGCTACTAGGGACTTGGAGGACTCCAAGTTGCTGGACGTAGTCAGGGCCCTGAAAAAAAAAGTTTCCAGGATGGCTGGAGTCAGAAAATCTGACTCGCTGTTTATCCTGTATGCACCCAACAAGCTGGGTGCTCCTGCTTCTAAGCAGACTATTGCTCGTTGGATTTGTAGTACAATTCAGCTTGCACATTCTGTGGCAGGCCTGCCACAGCCAAAATCTGTAAAAGCCCATTCCACAAGGAAAGTGGGCTCATCTTGGGCGGCTGCCCGAGGGGTCTCGGCTTTACAACTTTGCCGAGCAGCTACTTGGTCAGGGGCAAACACGTTTGCTAAATTCTACAAATTTGATACCCTGGCTGAGGAGGACCTGGAGTTCTCTCATTCGGTGCTGCAGAGTCATCCGCACTCTCCCGCCCGTTTGGGAGCTTTGGTATAATCCCCATGGTCCTTACGGAGTTCCCAGCATCCACTAGGACGTCAGAGAAAATAAGAATTTACTTACCGATAATTCTATTTCTCGTAGTCCGTAGTGGATGCTGGGCGCCCATCCCAAGTGCGGATTGTCTGCAATACTTGTACATAGTTATTGTTAACTAAATCGGGTTATTATTGTTGTGAGCCATCTTTTCAGAGGCTCCTCTGTTATCATGCTGTTAACTGGGTTTAGATCACAGGTTGTACGGTGTGATTGGTGTGGCTGGTATGAGTCTTACCCGGGATTCAATATCCTTCCTTATTTTGTACGCTCGTCCGGGCACAGTATCCTAACTGAGGCTTGGAGGAGGGTCATAGGGGGAGGAGCCAGTGCACACCAGGTAGTCCTAAAGCTTTTACTTTTGTGCCCAGTCTCCTGCGGAGCCGCTATTCCCCATGGTCCTTACGGAGTTCCCAGCATCCACTACGGACTACGAGAAATAGAATTATCGGTAAGTAAATTCTTATTTTTACCTCTAGGATTTAGTTAACTCTGCTTGCTATAAGATAGCCATTGAAATGCAAATTAACCTGTGTAACTGCTTTTTCCTAGCAGTGAAAAACCACCTTTACAGGCAGCCAAAAGCACATAGCATTGATATGCAAATTAGAAGCACTGAATGGGTAAATGAGTACCATAGGAGACCAGTGAATGGTATATATATATATATATAATATTATAATTATGTGTGTATTTATATCAATGTATGTTCTGCAAGATGGCTATCCAATCTGAATCATATCATTTAAATTATTGATCATTGCTAGATTCATTTAGACCTGTGTGAAACCGGAGATATTTGTTGCTATATAGTTAAAACTAAAATAAATGTTTAAGGAAGTAAATGTAAAAGACACAAAACGCAGGTCTGGCCCAGTCGTAATAGGGTTTATACAGAAAGAATGTGTGTTGTGTTAAGTGAGTAATTATAGTTGGTATTGCTCACAGTTATAGAAGTTGTGGGATTTGTTTAATTGCGGACGTACAATTTTGTACACGTGTCTTGGACAAAGTACGGAACTGCACACGCAGCGTAAGAGACACGCATGGTCGCGTGCTTACGCAAATTGCATAAGAGTACGGTTGCTAAGTACAAATCACACAACAGTTCGTTTAGTTTAAAGGTGGGACAGTACCTCTGCTAAAATAGCACCAAACTACCCGGTTTCTAAAGAAATTTTGTATAAAAACAAAATATAGTATAAATATTTTTTTTAAATTGCTTCTGGGGGTAAAGCTGCCAACTTGAATGAATCCTAATTTTCTGTACAGAAAAGACAAAGTGTACTTGAGCGAGCGAACATAGGAGTAAGTGAAATTCGAACCCCGGAATTCGGGATCCCGTCGTTTGGTACACCAAGTAAGCTGATGCTTGGTGGCGTGAAGTGGCTGGTTCACATTAGTCTAGATTGAAATACGCAAATCGTGAGGTGATTTGTAGAGGAGCGTGATAGTGCATTGTATTGCGAAGTATTGAAGTTAAAAAGGTTTTTTTTGGTATTACGCTCCGGACTGAGGGTACCAGTTTGTACAACGACCCGTGGTCGTACGGCAGATAAGTAACAAGTACCTATATGCTGTGCAATTGGACCGCGCGTTTGTTGGTGCGATACATAGCGCAACGTGATATCCGTTTTACGAGCTTTTGCGTAAAATCGCGATATCATTAGCGCTGTATAGAGCATACGCAAGCGTGATTTGTGTATAATGAAGTGCATAGGGAGTTTTCGCTGGTCTCTCTCAGGAAAACCTCCAACGACCGATACTTTACTGGAAAGGGAAAGTTATTCATAAAAACTTCCAGTAAATATATGTTACTATAGGGCCCTAGGTTGGATACATTGCCTTCGCTATCAACAGTGTATGGTAGTACTGGCCAACATGGGCGTGAATGGGTGGAAGCACTCGGAGAACTTTCACTGTCTATTCGTATTGTGCATTGGGGATTGCGTAAAAGGAAAAAGTCCGCGATGGGATCCAATTGCACAAGCGGTGGAAGTTTTGTAACCAGGGTTCAGGTTAAATAGCCGCTGCCCAGGGGGTCAGCGAGGATTGTTATGTGTGGTAAATATGGATCACACACTGAAGACTTTTTGTCTGAATGGGTACGTATGACTGACAAAGATAGGGTACCATTCCCTAAGGTGAGCAGCTTTGAACCAGAGGTTTTACAGAACTTACGGTTAAGGATATGTCTGATAAAATTCAAGAAAACAAAGGATTAGACATACAGATTGTTTAAATTTATGGCAACAGGAGGGTGATATACAAAGAGAATTAGCTCGCGCAGCAGGTTCCAAACCTAGCGGGAAAGCAATGGTGACCGCACCACCACCACTACCGTATATTGCGGGGGAGAAGATGGCTACAGTCAATGGTATATCCGTAAAATATAGTAGTATGTAAAAACAATGTATTAACCCTAATTATTTTTTTTGCAAGATGTATCCTGTTTTTGAAGTCTGTTCAAGGTTATAGGTCACAAGAGGATGATGGACTTGCTGGCAGATCAGTTCCTGTATTTATTTACAAAGAGAGAGAGAGACATAAGATGCATTGGAGGGAATGGTAATTGTATCGCTGGCCTGTAACTGTAATTGTATGTAACTGTATGTTTTAACTGCTTACTGTAAGAGTTGTAACTATAGGTATACTGTACTTTGTAATATATATATTGAATCTATATCTTTTTTTAATAACAAATATATCCAGCCAAATTGCAGCTCTCCTCCAAGCAGTCACCTCGCTGCAGGAAACTCAGGTGGGGCCTGTCAAACCAGGTAGAGCAGTAACAATATTCCCCAATGAAAGAACTGGTGAGGTCACAGCTACCGGTAAGTGTGAGACAGTTCATTGCACAGAGACAACAACACCTCACAGTAAACAGATTAGGAACAGGATGGTAGGATTACACCCTGTCTTGGAAATAGTAACCCCCAATGGGGGAACCGATAGTCAGGGAATAATCCTCACCAGGAATAATGCAATGTATTGCCCGTGGCCCAGAGATGAGCTGCGATCAATCATTTCAGAATTCCCCGACCCTCGGAAGCATTTAGCCAGATGTCAGAAATTTTTCAGAAATCTGGGTAATGCGTATGAACTGACAAACAAACACTGGCGGATATTTTTGAAAGCGTGCCTACCTCCTAATATTGCCACCCAAAAATGTATCACTGATTGTAGATTAGAGTCGGATAGTCTTATGACTGACAAAACACAATCAGGAGAACTTAGAGCAAATTAACATGCAACTAGAGTTGTATTTCCCCACAACTGTTAAGTGGAGAAAAATTTTCTCCATAAAACAGAGGTAAAATTAAATGACATCTGAATACTTCCATCAGGACCTGCAAATAATAAATAGATACATGGGGGTATCAGATACAGGGAACGATGCGAATTACAGGGAGGTAGCTGTTTCTGTATTAATGGACGGACTCAATCAGACAGTAAGGGACAGGGTACAAACATTTTTTGTCTGATTGGAGAGTGTCCACAGTAGCTTGTCGTAGAGAGTGCACGATTGAACACCATAAGAATATTGCTAGGCGTAGAGAACTGCAGGAGGAGAGGCTGGGGATTGAAAGTATACAGGCTCTTACACCAGAGTCTCATAAGCCTAAACCCCAAAAACCCTGGTGGTAAGAAAAGACAGAGAAATTGTTACATTTGTAAAAAAATAAAGGGCATTTTTTGCTAGAGATTGCAAGAGTAGTAGAGCACATAGCCAATATAGACCCCTAGACAGAGAAAACAAGCCACATTACTAAACACATAGACGGGATCAAGGGACATATAGTAAGGAGTCACGAGCCATATAAAGAACACAGATTCGGTTAATGGGAAGAATGGAATAAATGCAACTTTACCCTTTTGACAGAACTTACTGGGGTTGAGAGGAGGTCTCTAAACTTCTGCTTTTTTCTCTAGCAGAAGTGACCTCTAATTAATTTAGCAGAAGTTTTGTTAGAGATGGTATACATATAGCGTGCTCCCGCCCAGGAAGCACAAAGTATGTTGGATACCCACGAAGACTAATGTTGCATTTCACTGTTCTAGATACATGTCCATCACAGGTAGAGGAAATTATCTCAAAGATACCGGGTTCCCTATGAATTTAGAATGGACAGGACACTGGACTGATGGCTGGGATAGTCCCAGTAGAGATATAACACACATAGATTTTTTTGGGGGGAGCAGACCGAGTAGAGAATCATTCCCCTTAGTGCCCAATCCAGATGTCAAACGTTGTAAAATCTTCTTTGCCTCTACTAACTTATCTGTTACAAAACTCTATGTGATTTGTCTTCAAAGCTTCCACTCCATCTCTTACATTCACCGACAGGGTTACAGTTCAGACATCACAGGCCTACTCGGTCTTTCAGAGTTCTGCCCAAATCCAGTATATCTCACCAGCATAGGGACACCAGTATCAGTGTGCCTGGTCATGCACAAAGGGTGGAGAATGGGAATATGGGTGAAGGGAGACTGTATATAGACACCGATATGCATGATGGCGTGACAGCCTGATGGTGAACGCAAATCTGAAAAATTTTCTTTTCATTATTTCCTTTCTCTTTTCACTTTCCACAGATGGTTTACTTCACACAACTGATAATACACAACAGTTAAACACATTGAAATGCAAGATTTATGTTCCCTACAGAAAGGCCACTGACCCGGAGAGAACTCGTGACAAAGAGCAGAGTGTAGAGTACCTCGTATCACTGGAGTGTCTGTTCCGGGAAGGTTGAGAGGCAGGACTGTTGAAGGGCATCCGAGCACAGATCTAGAATGGTTGTAGTATCATTCTTTTTTTTTCACCTCCCCCTGCATTTTCCTGTCTTTTCCCCTTCTTATTTTCCTCCTTTCCCTAAACGGAATGGATCGATCACAAGAGGCTGCATTTAGGGTTCTATTAGTAATTCTGGTTTTGATCAAGGACAGTTTGTTTTGGTGAGGGTCCCAGAGAGGTCGAGCAGGGATCTGGAATGGGTTCTGATGGCAAGTATGAATTTGTAGGATCTCAGGATCAGCACATCGCTCAAGTAAAGGCTAGCATCAGTAAGCGCTCTGGTAGTCAGGGAGCTCGGAGGCACTGTGAGGGGTTATTGTCTGATGAATATTGTATTTGTAGGAATTGTGAGAATATAGTTGAGGATGGGTGCATCCAGAGATGTCAGTCCAACCTTAATATCGACATGGACCGTCATCCGTTGAGTGATTACCACTCACTAGTGGGTAAGGTCTTAAACCAGACAGAATGCTGGGTGTGCTCACAGGTACCTCAAGGTCAGAGCAAGTCAGGATTAGTACCGTACCCTTTAGCAAAAGATGAGGTACTTGAATTACGGGGTGGGAGACCGGTGGACAAGAAATTCAATATTTCTACGCCCCCTAGTTTGAAGCTCCACCAGTATCATGTAGACAGATCCTTATTATGTTTTAATATTTCCAATTACCGAAAACCGGGAAATTGGGAAGTGACGTGGAATAACCAGACAATGACCTTTTCTCACAGAGCTGATAGGATACCCATACACTCTGAACTTGTACGCCAAATAGCCAACAGTGGGAGGTATTTTCGGTATAGGTATACTCGTGGAAAAGAATTTGAGAGGAAAAACAAGAGGAAATCTGTACTGTTGACGCACTGAACAGAAATAATTAATCATAAAATATAACCTTTATTAAGTATGTATTAAAATTATATCTATATTAGTGTTATTATCCCAAACTGCAGTGAAACATAAAGGTTAAAATCACAAAACTAACATACATGTGAATAAAGAAAATAAAGAAATGTGAAGAAGAATTTAAAAAGCGTGTCCCCGTGTGGTTATTTTTGAAGGCACAACCCTCACAAGGTTGTTTATATAAATATATATGTTGCTAATAATCACTTTTTAGCGTAATATTATTAAATAGCTGTTTATGTCTATATCATTTGGTACCACTGGGTCTTGTCCTATACACTCCCTTCACTCAATAGGGGTTACCTCCCGGGAAGCCATCCCCATTGGCGAAATTGTGGGGGTGAATGGGTATGACAGATAAGCTGACCTCCAATTGTGGGATATTTTGGTAATTGGGGATCACTATTTCTCTATGTCCCCTGAGGCCATATTCCTAAATCCAATTCCACTGGAGGATAACTTTCCATATATCAGATAAGGAATCACTTAATAAATAAATCTCCAGACATCATGGAAATGTCATATTTATTAATATCCAAGAGGGAAAATGAATTGCTTTAATTTAGCCGTTTAGGTATAGTTACTTGGCAAGATATACTAATAGGTGGGGTTGCCTTAAGGAATATAGCAATTCCAATTCTCATATAAATAGCAACCTTCCTTCATATAAGCAGTCAGATCTTATTTAATCTGATCCAAATATAAGCAGTATTGCTTTCCTTAGAGGTATAGCCACCTCAAATCTTACTAGAAAGCAAATTATCTATCGTAACGGTTTAGTTCTTACTATTTCATATCCAATTTATCTGAGAAATAATATATTCCATGTGTCGGAAACTTGTTAATCTCTATTTACACTGCAGTGTAAATAGAGATTAACAAGTTTCCGACACATGGAATATATTATTTCTCAGATAAATTGGATATGAAATAGTAAGAACTAAACCGTTACGATAGATAATTTGCTTTCTAGTAAGATTTGAGGTGGCTATACCTCTAAGGAAAGCAATACTGCTTATATTTGGATCAGAGTAAATAAGATCTGACTGCTTATATGAAGGAAGGTTGCTATTTATATGAGAATTGGAATTGCTATATTCCTTAAGGCAACCCCACCTATTGGTATATCTTGCCAAGTAACTATACCTAAACGGCTAAATTAAAGCAATTCATTTTCTCTCTTGGATATTAATAAATATGACATTTCCATGATGTCTGGAGATTTATTTATTAAGTGATTCCTTATCTGATATATGGAAAGTTATCCTCCAGTTGAATTGGATTTAGGAATATGGCCTTAGGGGACATAGAGAAATAGTGATCCCCAATTACCAAAATATCCCACAATTGGAGGTCAGCTTATCTGTCATACCCATTCACCCCCACAATTTCGCCAATGGGGATGGCTTCCCGGGAGGTAACCCCTATTGAGTGAAGGGAGTGTATAGGACAAGACCCAGTGGTACCAAATGATATAGACATAAACAGCTATTTAATAATATTACGCTAAAAAGTGATTATTAGCAACATATATATTTATATAAACAACCTGGTGAGGGTTGTGCCTTCAAAAATAACCACACGGGGACACGCTTTTTAAATTCTTCTTCACATTTCTTTATTTTCTTTATTCACATGTATGTTAGTTTTGTGATTTTAACCTTTATGTTTCACTGCAGTTTGGGATAATAACACTAATATAAATATAATTTTAATACATACTTAATAAAGGTTATATTTTATGATTAATTATTTCTGTTCAGTGCGTCAACAGTGCAGATTTCCTCTTGTTTTTCCTCTCAAATTCTTGTTCATATACACTGTAGTTGACAGCACCCCCTAATATAATAACATTGCTAACTATTTGGGAAAAGGGGTTTCCATCAAGTGGGTATATATTGATGAATTACATATACCCATGATATTTTAGTATTATAAGAGTGTGCAGATACCAAGTTTCTGTGTATACTCGTGGAAGCAAGACCATGTGGGTTGGAAAAGTATCGCCAGGCTATTGTGCCCATATCATCCAGCCCGATACTTGTACTGAGCAGATGGCAGAACTAGGGATTGGTTTCTTCACTTGGAAAGTTTGTAATTTGGTGATGTTATATTTTGTCCCCTATGTTCTCCCAGATGATGCCTATTTCATATGTGGGAGGAAGGCGTACAAGTAGCTTGCCCCGAGCTCAGAGGGATTGTGTTATATTGGGAGAGTACTGCCAGAGGTCATGAACATAACCCATGATAAGATGAAAGACGTTCACCGCAGTGCTCAGGCTCCTTATACTCATACTCACTATGAACACATCATCAAGAGACACCTCATAGATAGGACAGGGCACGCAGCCTCTGATTTAAACCACGAATCCACCGGGATTCAATTCCTTCTTGCATTAGACATCACCCGTACTGCCAGAGGAATTATAAATTATAGGTATATCCATGCGCTAGCGAACTTGATAGATAATATCACTGAGATGTATGATGACACCTTCAGGTATACGGGAAGGGAGTTACAAGCTTACAAGCAGGAACTGATTCCACGCAATTGGTTCTCAGGTTTAGGAGAGTGGGCTCAAAATGTCATCATGAGTGTAGGGAAGTTTCTCCTTTGTATCCTGGGAGGCGTCATAATTATTGGTTTGATATTTAGGTGTGTTCGAATTCTAATGCGGCGCAAGCACGGCACAAAATTGATGAGTCTAAGGAGCAAGGGTACTTTTACAGCAGCAGATTTAGTTTACGACCCATCCATAGAGTCTGTGATATGATAAGGATTGCAAATTAATTTCATGGCCTGTTTCGTTCACCCATTTTTCTTTTGTCTCCCCCTCTGCCCAGATACATCCATCTGGAAAAAGACATCAGCCCTACCCAAAATGTTTATGTGAATGTATTTTATTTATATGTCTTATCTTCATCTCTGCAACCTTCAGTTAATGGCACACATAGTCGACAGGTGATATCCACATATCACTAGCACTCACATATGTTTTCCCCTCCATGTATCATCAACTAAATGTGCACCCCATTTGTTGGAACAAGAAGCTGAAAAGAGCTCGGTAGTATTTGTTGGCCCACTTACAGACCCTTAATACGGGATAAGAAGGATTTAATGTATACTTCGCAATACCTCGAAGCTTATTTAGAACATATACGGCACAATGATACATGCCCCTCAGACATGGATTCATACATACATGTTTTTTACTATCCCACTAGGTCATACATTTCCCACCTACAACTCTCCCCGATCATCTGTAGGTATTGTATTGATATTTTTCTGTTTAGTGATTAGTGGCAGTTATTGGTGACTGCCAAAGGGTGGACTGTCAAAGTCAAAAAATATTGCAGTACACACATCCTGTACAAACTATGCACAGATGGCCTCCGTGCGCGTACTTGCTCTGCTGTGCGTGCACATATTCGCAATTTGCGTATGGTCGCTCCCGCGATCCTGCGCATTAGCGCGTGGTATGGGTATTTATGGTAGAGTTTGTGAACGCATGGAAGGCTATCAAAACACATTACATATTTAATCCAAATAGTGCACAATGTACACATAGTATCCCTGCACCACATCAGAAAGTAACAGCAGTTTAAATGGTATCAGAACAAAGGGATTCACCTTTACAGGATAGGAGGGGACATAACAAGGTTATAAGGTGGTGTTTGGTATCCAGCTGAAGGGTATTTTAAGGGTAACATTCCGGTGTTGGTTTGAGAAAGATCGCATGTTCCTGAGGATAGTTATGTGCAGGAGCAGAATATAGATATAAACTGTATTTACTGTACATTATGTATGCGGCGGGAATCCAGAGGAGACCACCCACAACAGCAGTTGGGAAAGACATCGCCTATTCAAACCGACCTATGACCTCTCCTGTACTGTAAATGTGCATCTCTGTGTCCAATGGATAAAGAGATTACAGTTTCCATTGTGTTAAGTTTTGGATGAATTGTATAAAGAGAGCCTCAGCAGGCCTGGTCAGACACAAGACTCACAACGTTATCTATCAGATGACGGAGGACCAGACCGGGTAGCGCAAGCGAATCCACTCACGTATGTACAATTGAATGTAGCCATTTACGCTGTTATATTGTATTGTATTATTTGTATTGTAACCCCCTTTCAGCAATAATACGCTGTGGTGTCGGAACCCAGTGGTTTAACTACAGACTGGTGTCGTGTCTTCATTGCCCTGCTAAGGTTTAAAGTGTAATAGCATCACACTGCATTGCTGCATAAGGTTTAAAGTGTAATAACATTACACTGCATTGCTGCATAAGGTTTAAAGTGTATTAGTAACGCATCACATTGCTGTATAAGGTTTAAAGTGTGTTCATTGGGTGTGTACGCGCTGTGTGTACTTTGTACCATCAGCGCGGCGCTTGTACGCTAAGTACGTACACAGCACGGGATTTTGTACGCTTATAGCATACAAAGTACGTAGAGTGTGTATTAAGTACAGCGGCCGCAGCGGCTCCATGGTAAAGTGTATTTAAGGTGTGTTTAAGGTATAGCTTTCATTCCTGCATATAAAATGGCATTAGCAAGGGGTTTTCTTGGGATGGCAGGTTACTGTAGGAACTGGATACCTAACTACTGTCAACTAACAGCAACCTTGGGGTATATTTACTAAGGTACATATTTGCAGGGATTTGGTGGGAGATTAATCTCGATTTTTATCAGACGTGTTTTTGTGTAACTTTTTTTTTATTTCATGTCATTTACTAAGCTGCCGAGTTGTATTTTTTTGAGATTTTCGATGCCGCTTTCATTCGTATTTTTCCCCGTCATAATGCGGCCGTTTTGTTGTTTTGCGGCCAAAGTTTTTGTTTTTTTTACATTTTCGTAGTTTGCATTCGCGGCAGTGTTTTTATCACTTCACGGCCGCATTTACTGTGACTTTCATTTTTGTCACTCAAACGTGATTGGTTGTGTTTCTGATGGAGGAGTGTCTGTGCTCAGTAGTATAAAAATGCCCCAAATGGGCCACACCTCGTTGGTTTAGCTAGTGGAGAGGTGAGTTAGTGGTCTGTGGTGTTGGAGCGTTGGATAGTGGTTTTGGAGTGGTTCATCGATTGCTGAGTGCTTTATTGTGTCTGTAAGTAGTCTTGTCATTCTTGTTGTGTAGGTTTTTTTTCAGTTTGTCAACTTTTTAGTGCTTATTATTGTTTTTAAAAGTCTATTGTCATTGTTTGTGTGTGTGTGTGTGTGTGTGTGTGTGTGTGGTTGGTGTGTAGTGGTAGTGGAGGAGTGTGTTTTGTGTGTTTTTTTCTCAGTGTTAATTGTTTTTTGTCTGTAGTATGTCCCAGTCAGAGGTGAGTGAGGTGGAGGAAGTGAGTGAGGTGGAGGGGGTGAGTGAGGTGGAGGAGGAGGGTGAGGTTGCTGATGCGGCCTCCAGTGATAGTGACAGTGATGGTGCTGCAGCTCCGCAGCCACGCACCACTACAAAGATGGCCGCAATGTGAAATTCAGTTATGCTGAGAATGTGGCTTTGGTGCATGAGCTGATGCGCCATCATCGCCAGCTGTTTGGCCGTGATGCAGCAAAGGTCCCATCTCGCCGGAAAAGTGTACTAAGGGGGAAAGTGGTTGCTGCAGTAAACAGCAAGGGTGTGGAGAAGCGGACCGAGGACACGTGACACAAGAGGTTTTAAGACATCAAGTGCCATATCAAGGCGAAGATGGCAAAGGAGGCAAAGTCTGCGAGACAAACCGGGGGAGGCCATCCCTTTATTGCAACCTATCGGGAGTGGGAGGAGCCTGAGAAGAGCCTAATTCCTCCAGAAGTGGTCGGGGCAACTTATGTCCGTGATTCGGATCGTCCTAGGCAGGATGGTGAGTTTATATTTGTCTTTGTATTGTGCTTTTACATATGTCTTTTTGCCTTAGAAAAACAACACATCTTCTATTTAGTGTTTTGCAGACTGGTTTTAACCTGATGGTTGTGTGGTTAGTAGTTGTTATTATTGTACCTACCCATATTGTTTTAAATACATTTTAGGTGTTTTTTTGGAAGTGTGAATAACATTACTGCCTATGATAGTTTATGTACAATGTTAAAGTGTAGTTATTGTCTGCTTTTTGGTGTGGTTTATGGGGCACAGGCCCTTTATCGTAGCACAGTAAATGTGTTTGTTACAGTGAAATGTATCTGTTGCATTTTGGTGAAATTTTGGGGGAGGACTTTTGTCTGTTTTGGCGAATGTTTTAGTTTATTTTTTTGTGCTGCTATAAATTTGGGTACTCATGTTTTGATTTTTGAAAAGTGGAATTTGTTGTAGCTTTTAAGGACAATGTGTTTATTATATTTACTAACTTTGGGCCAATATGTTGATTGACCAGCTGCTTAGGTTTTGTAGTTAGTTAGATTGTTTGTGTATGCATATATTTATAATATAAATATATATCCATATTTGTCTAATGTATGTTGCATTTGTAATGTATTGTTTTAGTGTAGATTAATATTATGTGATACTATTCCATGGTTCTATATTGAGCTGTTTGGCAGTGACAACTAAGCACCTGGGCCTATGTTTCTGGCTTTTGTATTGTGTTATTTTATAGGACTATCCGCACACAATATAGACAGCAAGAAATGTAGCAGAGTTGGTTTGCAAAATTGTGTTTTTGTCTTCTGATTTCAAAAATGTTGGTGTGTTTTTATATATTTATTTAAACAATATTATGTTAACAAACAAAAACAAAAATTTTTCACAGTGCGTAAAAAAACCACCACAGGCAGGACTCCAACCACACAGGCACAAGATGCGGATGCTGGAGATGCAGGTACAGTATACTTTGTGTCACATATTATGAGTCCAAAAGTAAAACCAAAACATTAAAGTTGTATTTTTTCTATAGAAACATCCACATCGCGACACATGATGCAAAGGCACCATCCCCAGGGGTCTGCCACTCGAAAACACAGGCCTCCCAAGAGTCACCGTCCTGTTGTCCGCACTACACATCCTTATTTCTGCAACAACGCAGCATCTCGAATGTGTCGCCAAAGCCACCAGTTGACATTTTGGGCAGTCCGCCAGCACAGGACCCACAATCCCCTCAGCTGTAGAAACATAATAACATTACTAAACATACTTACACAGTGACTTTTACACAAAATTAGCGTACCACACACTAATCCTCATACGGAACAACACCAGCAACCACATGGCTTGCAAATGTTAGGGGTTAACACCTCCTCTAAAAATAAATATATATATGTGTGTGTACACTTGAGGCATACAATAGTATTGTGCTTGAAAAAGTAAGCCTCTGAAGCATAATTGAAAGCTTACCCAGATTAGCATCCTTGCCAATGGTGAGTGTATAAATCTTTACAAGTAATGGGTAGATCTGGTATTCCATTCATATATGTATCCCAAACAAGGCAAATCTTGTTTTTTGCTTATATTATAAATATCTGTGTTTGTACAGTAAGCTGTTTCTTTGTATTCCTGTTTGTTTTGTGTTTGCCAACTAAAAAAACCAAAAAATACAATCCAACACATCGGCCTGGCATTACCGCAAATTGAGTATTGTTGCAAACGTGAAAAAAAATTGAATGACAAAATATCATGCATGTTCTAGACAAAACTATAAAGAAACATAACAGCATATATGTGTGCCGTTAATAAAGTGTTGTACCATTAAACCACATACAGATGCTGACAGCATGCCCCCGGATACCCAGCAGGACACAGATATGGAGGAAACGTTTATCCTACAACTCCAGCCAAGAGACCCAACCTAACCTACCATGCCACCTGTGAGTACGCCTCCACCACAAAGTTCACCTGCACTACAAATGAGTCCAACTACACCACAGGCTCAAACACAGGATCAGTAATTTTGGGACAGTTGGGCAACCCAACAGGGAAATAATCTGGAGTGTCTGCGCAGACAAAGCCAATTTCTTGCAAGTCTGCCACATCACCTTCCAAGAATAATTAGGAATAGCAGCCGACTAAATGTTCAAGTCAGCCGAATGGATAATACTATGGAACAAATGCGTGCTGACAACATACTAATGATTAATAGTTTTCAAAGAATCATGGATGAGCAACACCGTCAACAACAAAACTTCATACACATTATTCAAAATAACCAAATGATTACGTAAATTCTAAGCCACATAATATAAAATAACACTGCAGCAACCACCCAACTGAACGCAACTCTGACTAACCTGAGCCAGAACATCAGTTTGCTCCAAACGCAACAACCAAGCACAAGCTCAGGAAACACCACGCCAAGCATGACCCCAGTTACCTCCCCAGTAAGGAGATCAAGCCGAACAGGCATAAATGTGCCTGGCCAAGCCTCTGCAGGTTCCAAAGTTCCCCCCCAAAAATAATCTGCTCCTCTGCAGATGCAAACTGTTTGTGTCGAAAACACTGTCAGTTGCAGTGTATGATGAACATTGAAATTTTGCTTTGTACCAAAGTTTCAACATGCTTTACTGTATGTTAAATGTTTGAAGTCTGAATCACTGTCATTGTTACAGGAACATTCAGTCAGTTATTACACAAATTTAATAAAACACATTTTTCATCATGAGTAACCTGATTTGTTAAAGCCTCAAATAGAGAATACATGTATAAATATTGGGTATGTTTCTATTTATACAATGTGGAACTTACATATGTCTGAAATTAGTCTATTGCCATTATGTGTTGGTCAGTATCACTCAAATATGCAGGCAAAATTATAATGAAAAAAAAAAAATATCTTTGATATGTGAGGAAAGCTTAGTTCATATATATATATATATATGTAGCTAAATATATAAATGCATCTATATATATACTGTATATATATATATATAAATATATATATATATACATATACATATAGATACATAACTTTAACACAATAGGTATTAAGATACACATACATAGTACATGAACTCTAATTATATATATATATATATATATATATATAGAGAGAGAGAGATAGAGAGAGAGAGAGAGAGAGAGAGAGAGAGAGAGACATTTATATAGAAAAAGTATTTGGGAGGCGGAATAAACAAATGACTACAAGAACAACACAAACACATACTGTATACTTACCGCTAAAATGGTGCTGGATCAGTTCTTGCCTTACCTGCCTCCCTACATCTGTACTCAAAGTGTCGCCAGATGTTTCTAACTCCCCTACTTGCTGACTGTTTTCTTCATCATCCTCCTCATCCTCAACATGTGGCAGATGTTGATGAAAACACATGTTATGAAGAAAACAGCAGCAGAACACAATCCTAGTCACCTATAAGGGACTATACAACAAAAGGCCAGCAAACTTATCAAGACACCGAAACCTAGATTTCAGTACACCAAAACATCTTTCTATCACATTACACATGGACTTATGTGCATGATTGTAATTGTGCTCAGCACGGGAATCAGGACGGGACAATGGAGTCAGAAGCCAAAAGAAACAGCCCTATCCCCCATCACCTGAAAAAGTTATATAGGCTAGATTGTAAAGTATGTATTCGTTCACACATTAATGCCATAATGTTCATTTTGCTAAATTCAAAAATTACACACATATCTAGTTACATATCCAGCAGCCATCCATTGGGCATTTGTCCGGCATCAAATTTATCAAAGAGGGATGACTGACTGAGGATGAAGGAGTCATGGCAGGCACCATGTTAATCCGCAACAACACTCATAATTTTAAGGCTTGCATCACAAACCACCTGGACATTAGTGGAGTGGTCAAGATGTCTATTAGTATAAATTTACTATCTGCCCCTAGGTGGTCTCAGCTCAACATGTGTGCAATCTATGGCACAGAGCACATTGGGCATGCCAGCAAGCCCATAGAAAGCTACCCTGACTGCATGCCACTGAGATTCCTGGGTAGGGAAGCATATATAGGCATCTATGTGGGGTTGCAATGCATCCAACACCTGTGTGTACATTTGAAAAAATAAGGTGAGTAACATGAGCCCTAATAATAACAAGACTGTCTAATGTAACATTACAGATAAAATACTTTGACATAGAGGAGTATGTATGGTATACCTCACCTGATTTAAGTACATGGAAAAGGTTGGCTGTGAGATTCAAATGACATCGCCACACACAGCCTGAAAGCTGCCAGTAGCCATAAAGTGCAACATAGGAGTTTGTGCAGGCATGAGTCAGAGTGAGAGTGTGCTGTCTCAGGGTCTAGGCCAGTTTGACAAGGTTATACAGACGGAAAATGCTGTTTCTATAGAGCTGAAACATCTGTATGACCTTGTCATCGGCCAATGCATTTAAGTTTAAATGCCCCCTAAAAAACCGAGGCCTGCACAGCCTCCGCCGAACCTGTTCAACCTGTTCAGTTTCATGGCCCTGGTTTCTTCCAGACTGATGGAGCAGTCTCAAGAATCCCACAGCACACAAAAAATAACTGCTACACAGTCCAGCAGCCATTTCAGAGTGAGAGATTGGAATAATGTGCTTAGGCCCCTTTTAAAGGCACAAAAATGCAGGTGTGATTAATGGTGAAGTTGAAACACATGTAAACAAGCTTCTCAAAAGCAGGTCTATTTTTCCCCCACAATTTTTAACGATTTGCATTTATGCACGGTCGCAATTGCCCTTTCACTGTGGAGATTGCAAATACGAATGTTTGGTAAATTACCATGTTGTATACCTAAACAGCCGTGTTTGACCGATGGTGTTTTCAATCGTATTTGTGAACTCTGCCATCAAAAAATACGATTGCCATCCTCTCTGCCGAGATTTGTGTTTAGTAAATTCCCGAGATGACTGTTTGAAAAAAATAAAAACACGGCCAAAATCGGAACCTTAGTAAATATACCCCACTTGTATGAGTTGACTAAAGTCTCTGTACCAGAACCCGTCATACATTCAGATTAGACAAAACTGTCATTCCAACAATTGTTAGATGACCTTATAGCAGCCCCTGCCATGGGGTTACCTAATTACAAACAATTTTTTCCCTGTTATGTCATGAATACCTTGTACATGCCACAGTTACAGGATGGTAAAAAAAGGATAGTAACTCACACAGTTACAGGATGGTAAAAAAGAACTGTTGCTTACTAAAGTACCAAATTAGACTCAGAGGCAAAAGAGCTACCTGTATGCCTGAGAGCAATAGCAGCAACAGCAGTACTTGTAGACAAGTCTGCAGACATTTCTTTAGGCTGTGAACTTGCATTTTACTTTCCCCATGCTGTGGCATCCCTACTCATCTGCCAGAAAACCTGACAGGTCACTGCTGCACTCCTATAAAAATGGGAATTGGCACTCAGTTTGCCCACAAACATAACTCTAATTAACTGTAATGTTTTGAACCCAGCCACACTACCGGTAAATAAAACTAATTTCATATAGAGGAATGTGGAGTGGATCAAGACACCTTTCATGATTGTTTGAAACATCTAGATGAGCAGTGTTCCCCAAGGGTGGACCTGGAAGAAACACCACTGCAAAATCCTGACCTACTTTATTATGTTGATTGCAGTTGCCACAGACAGACAGACAGAAACCGGGTCTGACCAATAAGGGTATAATGTGGTGGATGACACAAAACAATTTTTTTCTTCCCCACTTCCACCCTTGCACTCAGCACAGCTGGCAGAACATAAAGCATGCCAACTGCCTTAAGGAAAAACTGTAAATATATACACATACAGTAGATATGTGTTTGGTCTCGTGTTCAATTTTGGCAAACTGTGGAAACAAAGAGGCTTTCTGACTGCCACAGGCAATCCAATCACACATGCAGAAGTAGTAAAATATTTTCTGGATGCTACACAACTACCTTCACAAACAGCAGTCATTAAATTCAAGCTCATATGACTGGACATGATGACATTACTAAAGGGAACCATAGGGTAGATGCCGCTGCAAAGTTGGCAGCCCAACAAGGAGGTCAAAACAGAAAATGTTTGCATAATTACTGATGTATGTATACCAAGTGAGCAGACATTAATCAATATTCAAATAGTTTGTAATTTTCAGGAAAGGACTAAGAGCCTAATTCAGCATGGATCGCAAAAGCTAAATCTTTCTCTAATGGGCAAAACCATGTGCACTGCAGGTAAGTCAAATATAACGTGCAGATAGAGTTAGATTTTGGTGGGGTGTGTTCAAAGTGAAATCTAAATTGCAGTGTAAAAAGAAAGCAGCCAGTGTTTACCCTGCACAGAAAGAATCTAGCCCATCCAAATCTATCTCTCTTTCCACATGGTACATCTGCCCCACCTGCAGTGCACATGGTTTTGCCCATTAGAGAAAGATTTTGCTTTTGTGATCCATGCTGAATTAGGCTCTAAGTGGGAAAATTAAAATTGTGCTTAAGACAGTGATGGAATGTTGCACAGCTCTGAAGGTAAGCCTGTCACCCCCAAGTTATTCTTGCCAACATTGTCACAGCTTTCACGTGGACTGAGCCATGCAGGTTAGACTTGGTAAGTCTGAACGAGAAATACTGGTATACACCTTGCTTTGCAGCAGTTACAACCAAATACTGTGCTTTTTCTTCATCTGCTTGCAGAAGAATGCAGGGAAACCAGTAAAGACAATATCTTCACAACTTCCCCATATGACTTGTCCTTTCTAAATTATACAAATTGATATCATGCAGATTCCAAAGATTAGGATGCTTCAGTATGTATTGGTTTGTGTAGACATATTCAATGGCTGGATAGAGGGCTATGTTGTAGCCAGTGCAACAGCATCAATAACAGCAAATAAATTGGTAAAGGAATTTGTCTGTAGGTACAGCATAACACATGTGATATCCTCAGACCACGGCACACATTTTACGGGACTAGTGTTTAAAAAGATGTGCCAACTGCTTGGATTTAAGCACCATTACATATTGCATATCATCTACAATCTAGTGCCAAAGTGGAATGTCACATTAGGACTATTAAGAGCAAACTGGCCAAAATATGTAAAAAGACTAGTTTGCAGTGGCCAGAAGCTTTTAAATTAGTACTACACTCAATTAGAACAACCCCTAGGGGATAATTAAATATTTCCCCTTATGAATATTGTTTGGAAGACTGCCCAATGTTGTTGTTTTACTCGTATATGAATTCAGTAAAATAAATTACTTAAATGTGAACTATCTCAGTTCATTAAGCAACCAGCTGAAGAGGATATATGCTACTGTTACAAGAACACAATTATATCAGATAACATACATAAATAAATAGATATGAATATCCAGAGGGCGCTCACAATTAATAATTTGTTTTAATAATAAGATAACATATATAACACACATAAATTATAATGATTAAAAATTCAGCATATCAGTGGTTATTAACCATGAATAAAAATGGGGAAATAAAAATTGATGTCCACAGACTCTTTCCTGATTAGGACGAATTGATTGGGTTGATCCAAATAAATATTGCTGCACAAATGGTTTGATAAGTTCAAGATGATATATGAGGGTCTGCTCTATGCTTCTACCTCTTGTAACTCAGCACTGTAGAGAGATTAGGATGAATTGGCCAACTTGCAGTTCATTTAGGGAAGCATTTGGCAAGCATACCCCATTGGCAGAAGGCGGGAAAAGAGGGAGGGCGAGACCCACAATCGTCCTAGATCAACTGCTGCAAAAGTTTCTGTATTGTGCTGTACAGCTCCAGTGGTTGCCGTGGCTTGATGACGTGCCATTGGTTGTAACCTCACGTGTGGCCGCTTCGTGGGTGGGCATTACGAACTGTAGGTAGATGTGCAGGAGAAAAGTCCGTGGCAGGGGGTCCCCAATAAAGTGCTTCACGTGTTTCTCCGCTGTTTAACAGTAGCGGTTTCTTCAGAAGCAGTGTTATGAGAACTCAATCAAGCCCTGTGGAAGGTGCTTGTCATGAACTTTAACCTGGTGATGAGGTAATGGTCAGAAATTTCCTGAAATCAGACTCTTTGAAAGACCAGTGGAAATTACCTTATGAAGTCTTGCTGACAACTCCAACTGCTGTTAAGATAATGGGGAAGATGTTGTGGATTCACGGTTTCTAGAAAAGTTGTATCTCCTGAGCCAGCACAAGCAGAGGACATTTTTCCAGATGTGGCCTTTTCACTTCACCGGTAAAACCTGCAAGTGAGTGGTTGGGGCATAATAATCCCTTGAACCACTTGCCAATGTAGTAACTCTGTGGAGGGTAAATAACTCCTAGACAAGTACTGTGAAGATCAAACACTACTCTGAACAAAATAAACCAAGTACTATAAGGGGGCATACTCGCATGGGCAGCATTAGTGGTTACATCAATATTTGTCGTAGCTTTGATTGAGGTTGGTACATTTACTGCAGATCCTGTGAGTAACATGACTAAGGATATAGGTATCAAATCTAGGTTTTACAATAATGGTATGCTATGAAGAATATGTGTACAGAGAACCTGGCATAAGGAAGAGCATAGGGATTTGTTTACAGATAACTCAATAATAGAAATGCATAGTAAACTTGCAATAGCTCTTCATAAGAGTAAGTGTTGGATATGCACTATGAGTGTAGAGGCAGGCATTCCTATATTAGCTCATTTCATCAGCCCTACAGTCATGATAGATAGGGAATGGTCCTGCATAAATGGACAAATGAAGTTATTACTGTACAAATAGTGCCCCCAAGCTGCAGTCTGTAGTAGACTACCCATACCTTGATGTGTCAAAAGCAGGTTTATTGAATGCACCAGCCTTAAAGGTAAATGTTTCTATAGGTAAACCAGAGTTCTGTGTAAATATGAATGACAAGCATAGTATTGACAAAAAGCGCACACACAAGAGAAGAGGTAGTGTCAATACTTCAGTCATAAAAGGCTAGGATTTAGGGTATACTATATTCACAGGATCTACATTTGTGACTAAAATGCCAACTAACTGTTCCATTGGAAACCTCAGTTCCTATTGGTTCTCAGTAGATAATGAATGGTTATTGACAGTGAATGAAAGAATGAAACATTGTTCCGATTACAAGAAGGCAGATGCACTTTGGACAATAATACCAATGCAGATGCTGTAGGAAATAATACAGCCCTCTTTATGATATACAGTATCTGGGATTTATCTATACTAAGATAGTGGATATGCCCTTGCCTAAAGGAATATACTGGGTATGTGGAAATTGGGACTATTCATGGATCCATTTGGGAGCCAGTAGACAATGTGCACTCTCATAGGTAGTCCCTTTTGTAAGAGTGCCTTACAATTTAGATCAATACCCAAGGAACATACTGGTGGATCATGATCTGGTACCCGATGCTTGACATATTTAAAACATCATAGTAAAAGAGAAGTAAAGAAAGGAGATCTCCTTTATGTTTTTAGATGGTGAACATAGTGCTGGTACACCTTTCCTCTTTTCAACTATCTATCTGGTAGAGAATTCCTTGTTTAAGAAACTGACTGTGTGCCTAATTCAGACCTGACCACTGTTGTTCAACTTTAGAAGATTATTGATCAACTGCACATGCATATGGATCATAGTGCACACGCGCAAGGCCAAACTGCAAAAGAATACAGCATCTTTTTTGATAGCTAGGTGTACGCAAGTTGATTGACAGGAAGCGGACATTTTGGGGGTGGTTACTGGCCATTTTCTGAGAGTGTCAGGAAAAATGCAGGTGTTACCAAGCATTTCAGTTCCTGCACTGAACAGCTTGTTTCTATTGCACTGTAGGAGTAGGTCCTGGGCTATGCACAGACTGCACAGACTGGAAAAAACAATCAATGGTGAGTGAGTTGCGAGCAGATTTGCAGCTGACTGACATTTGCAAAGCTTTTTGCACGGCGTATGCAATCTTGAACGGGGCAGGTATTCACTGTGTCTGGGTGGCGACTATCTGATCGCAAATCTCTGCAACCTTGCAGAGGAGCGATCAGGTCTGAATTAGGCCCAATGTTAAATCATATGGAAGGGGAATTGGTGGTTTCAATTAACCAAACAATGGAAGAGCTTGCCCATGTTCGGAAAGTTGCCCTGCCGAATAGAATGGCATTAGATCAGTTGTTGGCAACAGAAGGTGATACATGTGCAGTAGTGGGACAGGAATGTTGAGATTAGTGTGCACATGATGAAAGAAGGAGAATTGCAAAAGCAGTTAATAGAGATAGGAGCTGGAGAAGGTTGGGATCCCCTTGGATGGTTGGGTATTGGCATAGCTAAATCCTTGTCTGGCATAGTACATTGCATCATCTTTGGTGTAATCACTGTTGGCCTAATATATCTGACAAATAGATGTGGACCCCAGGTTTGTTAACAATGTTGTAGGGGATTAAGAAAGTTAAAGGCACAGGAGAAGGAAATGACCATTGTTGTGATAGATTTAAATACTGCCACAGATGATGAAGTTCAGGATGAACAAGAGACACAAGTTACATACTGTTTGTTGACATGCAGAAATCATCATATGAAAGTTTAAAGCTAATGGAAGGTGATGCCATCTATTAGACGTTAGACAGAAGTCAGGTAGCAGGAGAGAATAGCCAACATGTGAATTTAATATCTGAACTAGGTGAGGAGAAAGTGGCAGAAAATGATGATGAATATATCAGGCCTGAATTAGAAAGCAGATTCAATTAACTGTATTACCACCCAATCAGCCAATACCAGAAGGTTCATATAGAAACATAGGGACTTCCTGATTGATGCGGTGTGTGTCATCATTTGATCCAATCCCTGTGAACTACCTTTTCCTTTGTTGTATGTTAACCTAACCCTCACTAGAAATTCTGAGTGGAATGTTTCTGATTTGTGTAGTAGAATGCTGAGTATATCTGCAGAGAAAGGAATTATATGGATTATTTAATAAAATGGAAGCTGTATGGTTCAATTGTTTGCTTCAATATGTAATCATTTGCTTTTAAATGTAACTTTTGATTTAAGGCTGATTTTTTTTAAGAATTAGGAACATAGATTCTGCAGAATAAGGAAGTATCTTTGAAAGTACAGTATTTCAAAAGATGTGGTCGGCTAGTGGTTGTCTAGTGATCTATATGTAACCCTGACTAGGGGTTAAATATATATGTGAACTGATATAGGCAAAAGTAAAGTAACTTTATAATTTATAGATTCACACATTATATTATTCTACATATTAAAATATAACGTACATAATGTCAAAAGATACAAAATTCATGTATGTATTCCAGCCATGTGTGTTTTTATTGATATGTATTTACATACATGCTAAAATGTATTGGATGTTAAACTTATTACTCTGTATTAACGTGTATATTGGTGGCCAGTGGTTTGGGCTTGAGATGTGGTGATTGCTTGTGGGCGGGACCTTACCTCAGCTGACAGGGGTCATGTGATGTGCTGCCAAGAGTATAAAAGAGCTGTCAGCTGTAATTGACAGCTAGCCTGGAGATACCTCACTTCAGTGATCACCCCCTGTGCCTGGATGGCTGGAGCTGTAACCATCAGAGCTGCGAACATGCAGCAAGGCAAGAGTGTGAAGCCGGAGAGGCAGCTGGGAGCGTAGCAGGGGCTGCAAGCAGTGACGACTGGCCAGAGTGTGGATCCCCCATGTTGCGCTCAGCCGCTCACTACCTCTGGCTGCTTGCACTGCCGACAGCAATGGAACTGTACTGTAAACATCGGCAGTGCCAGGAGCTGTGGGATAGTGCAGACAGGGCAGGGTGGCCTAAGAGCAGCACAAAGTGGGGATTAGCCTTGCAGTTTTACCTCAGGCAGTGACAGTTCTCAGAGGACACAATGCAGAGTGGCTTCAGTCACAATCCCCAGCCTAGCAACAGGTCTCAGCAGCCTTGTATATCAGAGTTAGCAAAGACAGAAAGCGTCATGATTGGCAGGAAGTGCATTCACTGGCCACCAATAGAGATGTTTGAGGGAGGAGTCAGGGGAGGGCCATAAGCTACAGCTCAGGCTAATGGTTGAAGACTCAAGCAGAGGTCTGTAATTCACAGCATGCACTTCAGCCAGGCACTCTCCCTCTTACATAATAGGCAGGAGATACAGACTGTAGCCACAGCTTGATCAGGCATGGTAGTACCCCTTTCAGACTGCCAGCTTGTAGCCCGGGTTAATGAACATTAACTCGCAGTAACCCGGGTTGCTTTGTGGTCTGAAAGGGCCCAGGGGAAATATCCCAGGTCAAGCGACATGGTATTTCAACCCTGGTAGTGACCAGGGTTGAATATGGTTTTAACCCATGTTGCTGTGCAGTGTGAATGGTTGAGGTGACCCATTTCCCATTCATACTGTGTGGATGGGCAGCGCTTGGAGATCAATATGCCAGGCTGAGGACACCTGTGTGAAAGGGGTCTCAGCGGGTCGCACCCATGAAGCACCCATGTATGGCTACCGGGTTCAACTCGTTATATGCGGTCTGAAAGGGTTATTAGTGAGACTGCTTTTTGGAGTAATACAGTGCAGTACCAGTAGAAATGACAGTAGAAACAATGAGGACAAGAAAGGCAGCATGGTCAAAGCAGTCAATGACAGGAAAGCTCTATCAGTTGGTAAGGCAGTTAAATCACACTGCACACCATATAGTACATGCTGCAGAAAGACTAGAGCTCATAATAGCAACAAGGAACTTTGTATACAGTATATTTATCTGCATTGTAGATATACAGTATTCCTCAGGCAGCTCAAGTGTTATAGGAGAGCAGAAACTGGAGTATTCATATGGGTTAGTGTGATACTCTAATATATACTGGTTGCAGGACATACAGGTTTAATGCAACGTATCCCAGCTTCATCTAGTGGCTAAAAGAAACCACTCCATTGTAAGCTGTGCTGTCTTAGCCCACGGCCCATGTCTCCAGCAGCATCCGGTTGCCAGGTGACCAGGATGCTTGTGTACTTTCATTCCCGCCCGCCAGCTCCATGGAGACCAGGACACCCTGCCTATGGCAGGATAGGGGAGCTCCGCTTGGCACCCTATTCAGTTGCCTAGACATAAGGCAGACAGGGACAGCTGTTGGTTATTGGAATTAGGGGAGGCTGGTGCTCAGTCTGCTTGTTGATTGATTCATGCTCCCTTTTTATTTCTGGTCTGCCTCTCAATTGGTGCTGGTCATAGCCTCTGATTGCAGCAGTAGCCTTTGTTACGTGGAGTCTCAGTACATTGATTTCTCCAGCTGTACTATAATACTTGTTTCAGACAGTTTTCCAGTTTCCAGCCTTAGTATCTTTGCTCTAAGCTCTTGTTATATTTATCCCTGTTATACTTTGTAGTTATTGCTCCACCCAGTCTGGAGGCAGCTCCCCAGTTAGGGGTTATTTCCATTACTCCCTCTGTTTCTCTCCCTCCTCAGTTTCGTCACTCTCTTTTCTTCCGTACCTCAACTCTAGCCTTATCTTCATTGTTTGCCTTCCCTTAGCTCTGCCCATCTCGGCTTTGCTGTATAGTGCATTTCTGGTACTCTCTCTCAACTGCATTGATTCAGGTCACTCAGGGGTTGAGCTCATACTACCACCAGTAGTGTAAGTCCTGGTGGGCATCCCAATACCAGTAGGCGCATAAAGCCTTATATGAAAAGCGGCTCTTATAGGCATGAAGACCTGCTGGTGGGTTCTATGAATTTCAACCTCGGGTGTACAGGGGTCACTGCACACTTGCACCAATGTCCCATGCCCTGGCTAGCAGGTACATGGGGTTTAGAAAACTGTGGTCTCAGTGCTTCTATCATAATACCCTGCCTCACAGAGCACACAGCACTGCACATGCTAGCAGCATTGCTTCTACCTGTCGGCCAGTGTTGACCAATGCTGTCAGGATGGATTTCACTTCCACTTTCAAATTGGTGGGCACGGTGCTAGCAGGGAAAGGGGCAGAGCTATGCAAATTATATCTGTACTGTCGTACGGCTTCTCCCTGGCCTCAGTGTTTGACGTGGGCGGGTCACAGTTGCACTGCAGTGTAAAGTGTGTGGCGGGCGGTACAGTGTACCCACTGCCAAATTCTTATGGGTACGCGTACCTGCATACTTCCACCACTGGACTCCACTGAAATGGAGGTGGGAACACACAAAATGTTGCGTACCCAAAAGCCTTCGAATAGCAACATTGATAACTGAAGGCAAAGTTTAAACCCATCTAGCAAAGGCAAAGTGGTTATAAAAGTGAACAGAAATAAAAGCTGGGGATCAGGGCTACTGGCAACACCACGAAAACAAAAATGACACTGGGCAGCCACCTCATGGGTGTGTTGGAAGAGCTACTAAGCTACTAATTATTTTTAATATGTTGACAGTTTCATCCAACTCATTGATAAATTAATAACTGGAAAATTACTTCAGCAGTTATTTATAAAAGGGCATCAACTCCTTTCCCTATACCACCGTTAGTTGTTTGAAATTATAATTAGAAACGTTATAACCCCTATGTAACTATTTTAATATTGCCATTAAAGAGAGAAACCTCAGTTCTTACCGCAACCAAAACAGTACATTTACTTTATGCACTGGTTTTCAGGTAAATATAAAATTAGTGTTGCTGTATTCTTGGTTTACAGGGCACAAGGTATTTATGATCACGTGCGTCTCCCCAGACAGTGCTATTTCATTTATATTTCATGAGGACGTTGCGTATGAGGATAGCTTGTAAATAAGCAAACTAAGCCTAGATTTAGATCTAAACATTTTCCCATTACTTTATTCCCAGGTATGTGTCTGGAATCATTAGCTGTATTAACTCATGCAATGTTAGATCATTTAACTTCAGTATCCGCATGTACTTGAAATGTGACTGAAGTCATTAGCTCTTGATCAATGATACAAATTTGATGACACTATACTAAACCGACTGCCATCAACTCTGACTCTCAGTATTCCTCTATTAGATTACAAATTAGCTTACATGGATCTTGTTAATGGGCTACAACATATAGTATATTAAGAGACTGAAATTATATGCATTATTGGCAAGAGACAGAGGTGACTGTTCAATATGTAATCCTTCTGTATCTCTCTGCAGCATTTGATGCTGTGAGCCATTAGATTCTGATAAGCACCTGCAACATTCTGTAGACTGGATGGCACAGTCCTTAGCTGGTTCAAATTATTTATTACTGGCAGATCACAGAGAGTTTCTTCTGGATTATACTCCAGTCTGTTTCTAGATAATTTGGCTCCCAGTGTGAACATTAAAAAATGCACCCCCCCATAGACATTGTAAAGATAAAATATTTGCGTGCGCCCCTCAAAGGGACGTGGCCTGCGGCAGAAGGCGTGTTCTTGCAGGAAAAGACTACCTTACTTACACTGCCATCTATCTGGGTATCCCAGCAAAAGAATTTTAAAGAAATCAAATTATATTGATACAAAAAAAAAATTCAGACTGTATAAAGAAAAGGTTACAAGTCTCCATGCAAAGTAGTCAGCAGATTTTTTCAGCCAAACTTAATTTATGGAAATACTAATAGGCATCCTCTTGTAATGAAACTCTTTTTTATATTACCAAGTATTGACCGTGACAAGTACCAGTGCTGTTTCAAGACAATTTGTCTCCAAGTACGAACACTGTTCATACCTGCCAGTCTTGTAAATGTCCCTCACAACATGGCCATGCATCCTCTAGCAACCATCAGAAGTGTCTCCTTTGAGGCAGCGCCCATTTTGGGTGGGGAATTTTCAACAGTATTCCATGTGGACAACAAGATTGCATGGAATACTGTTTCCAAGAGACAGTGGGTGTGGCCGCAGGTGCCACCATGCAGTTGCATGGCTCATCTGCCCTAGAAATGGCCATGACGAGTACAGATTACTATGATGAGTACAGAATGTCCAAGTTGTTCATTCCAACTTTTCCTCCTTCAGTAGATGTTGAAGTATAATTTCCAGCTTCTTAACTCTCTTCTGGAGGTCATGGTAGCCATTTTTCACATATTCTGTATCTTGCAAGATCATCCATCACCAGCTTCTCAGTCAGACTTATACTGTAGGCCCTGTTTCCTCCAGTTTTGCCCACAGACAGATACAGAGAACTGTATGTAACATTGATGTAGCTACTGTATGATAGACACATCAACACCCACTAATTAATAATATAGCATGTAATGCTTGTATACCTGCTGGACACCATTGTTCAGTTTGTATTTAAAAACTCACACTTGGAAGCTTGGTTTATTTTTTTCCCCGTGAATCCTATTTACTTTTCCTTATAGTAGTAATACTAATTCAATGATTTGCCTTTCACTAAATAGGACTCAACCTCCAATCACCTGTACTGGAGAAGTTTATTAATTATTTATTATCTATTTCTACTTTTTAAAATTATCAATTTCTATTGGACTGAAGCCTATAATTTGCTTGTTATAGAAGTAATTATTAACTTATTAATTAATTATCAATATCTACTTTCTACAGTTATCAATTTCTATAGGCCTGAGGTCTATGATTTGCTAACCTTAGAAGTTTGTTATTAACTTATTATTAAATTGTCAATTTAAAAATATACTAGGTTAATTTGCGCCCAATTAAAGTAACCCTAGTTTAAATGTATGTGGTGTACTTATGGTAGGGAATATGGACTATGGTAGGTTAATTTGCTCCCAACAAAATTAACCCTAGTTTAAATGTGTGTTTTGTACTTATGGTAGGGAATATAGATTGTAAGCACCACTGGGGCAGGGAATGGTGTGAATGGCCAAATATTTTCTGTAAAGCGCTGCAGAATATATGTGTGTGCTACTGTATACAAATAACTGGTAATAAATAAATAAATAAATAAATAATTTCTATTTTTTACAATTATCAATTTCCATTGCCCTGTGATTTGGAGAAATGTTGGTATGGTAATATATTTTCTACTGGGCTTTTACTATTAGTTCTTGATTATAAATGTGCTATAAGATTTTAAACTGTCACATGTTTGTGCCACTGCTTTGTTGCTTAGTTTAGCCAGCAAGCTTGCTCAATCCTTTGGTCAATATTGTTGGAAACAATATTGTAAGCTCTGAGGTGGTCAATATTGACTGCAAAGGAATTTTATTAATGTTAATAAAGCAAGTCCAATTTACATTACAGTACAGTATATTGCCAAAACCAAAACACAATAATGATTTAGATCGAAAAATAAAACATGGGTGTCTGTGCAGAATTCTATTTATAATGTAGTTATATATTGTATTTACTCATATTATAACCATTTAATGAGGTGCATTAGGGAAATTCTGATCAGCATTTCTTGTCAGTCGAATGTGGGCAGTTACACTGTGAATAGTATTATGTTGCCAGCTGGCTCATGTTTCATACTATCAGGGAAATACCGGACGCTCTGCTATGGAAGGGTCCTTTTCACAGCTAGTTCCTGAATGTCTAGCACAGTGGTTCCCAAATTGGTCCTCAGGACCCCACACGGTTCACGTTTTCCACGTTACCCAGCAGGTGCACTGTGTATCACCAACTGTCACATTTTTAAAATCTACAGGTGACCTGCAAAACATGAACCGTGTGTGGTCCTGAGGACCAAGTTTAAGAACCTGTGGTCTAGCTGATAGCAAACTCAAGAACTGAAGTGTGTCTAATATCACAATTTACTCTAAAGGGTTAACTAGAGGAAAGATCCCTCACTCTCACAGACACCCCCCCTTCATTACCTTTCTGTGAAACCCATTGTCTCAGTAAAGTAACCAGTAGACAAAATGGCACATATACCACAGAGAATAAGCAATAAACAAGTTGAAGCTTCTTCCCCTTTCTGGGTCACCTAATGCCATGAGACATCTGAGCAGTGCCGGCGCCATTGGCGTTTCTATAATGGGTGCAGTGTGTGCGGTGCACGCAGGCCCCTGAGTCCCGGGGGGGCCCACGCCGCATACACTGCACCTGTATCACCTATACTTACCTTTCTGGAGTCCATCGCTGACCATGTGTGGGCCCCCTCCTCTCCCGTAGCCGTCGCGACGCTGCTAGCGCACTGACCGCTAGAGATTCTGGCACAATGCCAGAGTCTACAGCGCATGCACAGGACTCCGAAAAATGGCGCGGCGGCCATTTTTCAGAGTTATGCACATGCGCTGTAGACTCTGCTATGCACTACAATACATCAGATTTTTGGAACAGAGGAATTATTATACATAAACCAAGGTTCCCAGATTGTATCAAACCTACCAATCTATCGTGCAATGATGCAGTGATCTTCTCCATAGTAAAAATAAACCAAATTTTAGCAATTACCATGCTTAACGGTGGAGGTTCAGGGTTTTTCCAACATTTAGCCATTGTACATCTTACTGCATGGATAACCTTATTGGCATTTTCATTAAGACCATCAATAGGGATGCTCAATAATGCAGACCAGGGGCTGAGTGAAATTGGGATCTTAAAAATATTACCTAATAGTATCTCAAATTGACTTTAAAATATACTCATTTTGTGGCAATTCCACCACATATGTATAGAGCCCTCAATTTGGCCACATACCCTCCAACACATAGGTGAGGACACATGGGAGATCTTATTTAGTCTTCAAGGAACCAAATGCCATCTAGTATAAAGTTTATATAAATTCTCCTTAATTGAGGAGAAAATAGAAGATTGTGCTACATTCTGCCTAATAACCTTCCATGCTTCCTCCTGCGGTGTGGATCCCAAATCAGTCTCCCACTTACTTTCATGGGAAAGAATCCCTCCATAGTCCGTAAAACATAATAAACCATAAAGTACAGAGATAATATCCTGTTTCATTGGTGTATAGAGACACATTTTTTCAAAAGAGTTTAACTGCCTGGAAACCTTTCCTTAGGGAGAGAATAAAGAAACGAGCATAGTTGTAGATATTCAAAAAGCACAGGGCAAATTATTCCATATTTATTAGCTATGTAGTCTACAGAGCACCATGCATTACCCTCAATAAAATCAAAACAAGTCTAGGGCGTGATGGTAAATGTAACCATGAGGGTGACTGCAAAAGGGATCCTGGAGGGAAATCTGGATTATCCCAAATTGAAATAATGGGAGATGGGCTTGAAGAAAGGCCATACCATCGGGTGCAAAGAAGCCACACAGAACAAGTTAGTTTGGTTGTGGGAGAGCATACTCTCAGTGCCGGGTGTGAATTGGCTGCAGATAAAAGGGAAGCTAATGGAGAGACTTTGGCTTCTGCCAATTCAATTTGTATCCAAGGTAACGTAACAGATTGTTGGAACCAAATTAGAGCTTGACTTCAATGGTTCGCTTGATAGTATTTTCAAATATCAGGCAGCCCTGTACCCCCGCTTAATGCATTTCTAATTAAAATAGAGGTTTTAAGTCTAGCCGGTTTGTCTAGCCATATAAATTTAAGTATGTTTCTTTGCAACCAACTCAAAGCCTCCTTTGGAATATGCACCGGTATTGTTTGTATCAAATATAACAGCCTAGGTCAGTGATGGCTAACCTTGACACTCCAGCTGTTGTTGAACTACGCATCCCAGCATGCCCTGCTACAGTTTTGCTATTTGGCCTTGCTAAAACTGATGCAGGGCATGCTGGGATGTGTAGTTCAACAACAGCTGGAGTGTCAAGGTTAGCCATCACTGGCCTAGGTAATACGTTCATCTTTATTGTGACTTTTCAGCCAAATCAAATAATTATTTGTGACCTCCAAGTTTGTAAATCAGCTACAATAGCATTAATTAAAGAGAGCTGGAAAATGTACTTTATAACGAGAACCATAAGAAAGCGTAATATATATTCCTAAATATTTTATTTTCTTAGTACACCATGTAAAATAAAATGTCTAGCTAGTAAGGCCCTAGTATCCTCTTCAACATATAAGGGAAGAGCTTTGGATTTAAGAAAATTGATGCGATAGCCCGATATCGGAATATATGGATAAGATCTGAAACAGGTTAGGGATAGATGTATGCGGAGATGCTAATGTAAGGAAAACATCATCTGCGAATAATGGTAACTTATATTCAAGGTCCCCCACCCTAATACCCTAAAGTCAGCATTAGCACGTATCAGACAGTCTAGAGGCTCAATCTTCATTACACATATTAAGGGGGAAAGGGGTCCCTTTGCTAATCATAAACAGATTGGAATCTTTTCATTCACCCTTACTCTCGCAGTTGGTTTAGAGTATAAAGCGTGGATACCTGATAGTAGGCTTCCTCCCAGGCTGAATCTGCACAAAGTTGCAAACATGAAGAGCCATAAGATCTTATCAAAGGCATTTTCTGCATCTAATGACAAAAGAATAGAAGGTATCTTATATTTATTGATCACATGAACAAGGTCAATTGTTCTCTGAGTATTATCTCTAGCCTGTCGGCCTGGGATGAAGCCTACTTGATCCGCATGGATCAACTGAGGTAAAATCATATTTAATCTTAGAGCAAGGATTTTAGAAAAAAAGTTTGATGTCATCTCAATGAGATAGGACGGTAGGTAGAGCATACATTTGGATCTTTCCTGGGTTTATGAATCAGAATAATACGTGCTTCCAAGATTTGTGAGGATAAAGATTCACCCTGGAAAAGACCATAAAAAAGTCTGCATAAATGTGGCAACAATAAAGTTTTAAATTTTTTATAATAGGATATAAGAATACCGTCTGGACGCGGGGCCTTATCTGGTTTTTTAAATTTTAGTGCTTTTTCTAGCTCTTCAATAGTAATCTCAGACTCTAATTGAGAAACTATAGAATTACTCAGACTAGGTAACTTACATTTATCAAGGAAAGAAGAAGGATATTTTTCAAAGATATCTGAGCCCTTAAGGGGGGTACTTGCGGAGCGATAATCTAAGCAATCTGACTAGATTGCTTAGATTTTAAGCATGATTTGTCTGTGTGTACCCCCCACAGCGATAGCGATGCGCGGCCCTGCGCGTCTCTATCGCTGGTGCTAGATTGGCCTGCATGCAGGCTCAATCTAGCAGGTCGCATTAGCGGTCCTCCCCCGCACGCTCTGCACACATCGCACTGTGCTGAACGGGAGGAGAGATGTGTGCTGAGTGATTCCCACAGCAGACATCTCTGGCCACATCTGCCCGTGAATACGGGCCTTTAGTTTCCTAGCCAGAATTTTATCAGCTTTATCGCCTTTCTCATAATATAGATGATTAAATCGCCTGAGGGAATCTTCAATCTTGAGAGAAATCAACAAATTTTGCTCCTCGATTCAATAAGTCGATCCAGATCTACTGGGTCTAAAGATGATTTATGCTTTTCCTCTAAATGTAACACTTGATCCGTCAGATCATGTATCACCTGGTTGCGTCTTTTTGCCAGAATTTAAGCAGTCTGAATAAAATTACCTCTCACAACAGCTTTATGAGCCTCCCACATGGTTATTTCCCTTATATCCAGGGTTTGATTTAAATTAAAATAATCCTCTAAAACCTGAGTAACTTGATCTAAGACATCTTTACTCTGAAGTAATGTAGACACCAGTAATTGTAGACACCAAGCTGGTAGAGATGAATTACGCATTATGGGGGTCATTCCGAGTTGATCACTAGCAGAAAATGTTCAAAACCCGGCACTTCTGTGCATGTGTTTGCGGCGCAATGATCACGCGCGATGTACTTTCACAATGGCAGATGTAGTTTCACACAAGGTCTAGCGAAGCTTTTCAGTCGCACTGCTAACCGCAGAGTGATTGACAGGAAGAGGGCGTTTCTGGGTGTCAACTGACCATTTTCAGGGAGTGTTTGGAAAAATGCAGGCATGCCAGGAAAAACGCAGGCGTGGCTGGGCGAACGCAAGGCGTGTTCATGATGTCAAAACAGGAACTGAACAGTCTAAAGTCATAGCAAGCGCTGAGTAGATCTGAAGCTACTCTGAAACTGCACAAAATTATTTTGTAGCCGCTTTGCGATCCTTTCGTTCACACTTCTGCTAAGCTAAAATAAACTCCCATTGGGAGGCGGCATAGTGTTTGCACGGCTGCTAAAAACAGCTAGCTAGCGATCTACTCGGAATGACCCCCTTTACCTGATAGAATTAAAGATACTGGGGCGTGGTCTGATTAAGATACAGGATGTATAGTGATCCTTTTGGATCTTAGAGGTCTGATCCCAGGCCAGAAATATCATATCTATCCTAGTATATATTTTATGTGCAAAAGAAAAATAGGTATACTGTAATCCTTGCTAGAGTATCATTAACCCCCCAAGAATCATACAGTAGTTGTTTTTTTTTAAAAGCAAATGTAATGCTTTAGAGTTCCACTCATTAATATGAATTTGAGCATTAGGGAGTGAATGGGATAGTTCCAATCTGTGATGGAGAATCACCTTTAATGTAGAGAGAAATGTTAGCATCTAAAAATGAAAAATAAAAAAAGAGGATTGGTTAATATTAGGGCATATACATTAACTTAACTAATCGGAGAGTTATTTAATTTTCCCACTACTATAAGAAACCTGCCTTTTTTACCAAGGATAATCTTATCTGCAACCAAATGTAAGTGATCCGCTACCATTATTGCTACTCCCCGCTTTTTATGCGTATGGTCACATGCATACAAAACGATGGGATAGTGTCTTGAGTGCAACCCAGGATGTGCCGTACCTCGAAAATGTGTCTCCCGGACAAACACCAAATCCCCCTTTACTTGCTTTAGAAAAAGAGATAACGTAGACCTTTTTTGTGGGCTATATAGCCCTTTAACATTTTAAGTTATAACATTCATTCTCATGGCTGAACATATAATCACATCCAAAAGAGTATTAGTGCGATATTCATGGTGGACCCCCTTAAAAAGGCACAAGGAAAAAAAAACAGAAGAAGAAAAAGAAAAAAAAAGTTTATACTCATCATCCTGCTGGGATAAGTCAACACTAGGAGCACCCAAAAAAGCGAAAAAAACGGGGACTATATCCCCACAACGCTCCGGGCGGATCTTAATGACCCAATAGGGGTATGGCACAAACCATGTCTTGATGATGCGCAGGCCAATACTGGTAACCCTGGGAGGGTGAGGGGAGATTTATGAGCTAAATATTTAAGTATATTCCCAATACTATGACATAAATTTCAGCCATTCAAAACCTTTACACCAGAATTATTTGAAAGCCTGCAAATAACAAAAGAGAGTAAGAGAAAAAAGAAACATCACAAGCGCTCAGACCCTCTTGAGAGTAAAGTTCATTTAGACTCATTCCGTTCTGGAGCACCGAGAGGGACTGTGGACCACAGATTACTCTCTGCGATAGTGATGATCCCAAAGAGCATCAATTCACAGATTCTGCATGTGGAGACGAGGTACTTTCTTTCAAGGGATGAGGAAGATTAAGCTGAGACGAGATGAATAGCTTCTTCTTTTGATCTCACAGATAATCGTTTTCCATCTATTTGTACTATCAAAGCAAAAGGGTAGCTCCACCTGTAACGGATTTGATTATCTCTGAGGATCTGGGTGTAATCTCTTAGATCAAATCTCCATTTGAGAGTAACCGGGACTAAATCTTGAAATATGGACAGGGTGGAGGATTCAAATTGACAAGTAATCTATTCTCAAGAGACTGCCAACATTGTTTCCTTTGTTTTATAATAGTAGCAATGTTATGAGCCACGGCAGTGACTCATTCCTGTTTTGCATTTTGGTTATGTATTTTATGTTACACTTCTGTTTCTGTTCCCCTTGGCTTTTATGGGGTATCTGGTGTCCACCCTAAAGGAGAGGGTACTGTTATGAACCACAAGCAGTGGTTTATTCCTGTTTGCTTTCTGTTCATGGATTTTATGTTATAGTTCTGTTTGCATGCCAGGATTTCTCTTGTACTTGTTTAGAAGACAATTGTTGGCCGCCGGTGGTGAGTATGTGTAAATGCAGCCTGTTTTCTATGTGTTTAGCCTCACCTGTCGGATATTTGGTCATTATGTGGTGAGTCTGTGTACTGCAGTCTGGTTCTTGTCTGTGTAACCTCACCTGCCAGTATTTTGGCCATTACCTTGTGCCTGGCTTCCAGCCATCCTGATTAGGGTGTGTTTCCCTTATTACCCAGCTAGCTATGCAGTCCAGGGCTGGTGATAGAAGTTTGTTATTATACCTGTATGTTCAAGTTCTTGGTTAGCTTCCTGCAAGCTTGTTCCTGGACTCTGTCTGCAGCTTCCAGTGGAGCCTGTCTTCCTGCATCCAGCTTGTGTACTCCAGTGTCCTGTGTCCAGTTTCCAGAGTACGGTCTGAGGGATTGTTTCCTGCTGTCCTCCGAGTTTGTCTTTCAGTGGAGTGGTCTGGTGTCCGAAGCCTCGAGGTTCCGGTTGTTTCCTGCACACACCTTCCGTGCTGTTGTGAGTAGCGGCTCTGCTGCACCTTACGGCTGAAGCCGTGTTTTCGTTATCTCTTTTTGGTTGAGTCATTTTGGCAGAGGCTTCCGCATAGTTGTCCTTGCCGAACTACGACGCATTCGTATTTGGCATTTGGGCAGTGTTACTTTGGTTACGTTTTTTCTTGGTGGCCGCGCCGTACATAAATTAGTTTATTATTTTCTGTGGTTTCCCCTTTCTCTTTTGTGTCTGTCTTAATTAGTTTTCCCCTTGTTCTCTATCTATCTCAGTTATTTCCTTGTCACCAAGGCCAGGGGGAATCGGAGTTCGGGCAGATCTAATCCGCCTGTTCAAAGTCGACCACTAGGGAACAACGGAGTCAGGGGTTTCCATTAGGTATTGCTGCGTACCCCAGTTCTGTCGCAGCTTCATACATCTGTACTTGGAACTCTTCTGCTGCCACCCTATCTCTTGGGTTCCAAGTACAGAGAACATAACAGGCAACACAATACCACATCTCTTGGCGGTACCAATGGTGATGGTTTCTGTCTGAGGGAGCGATGTATTCGATCCAGGATTAAGAGCTCTGGTTGCAATTCAGGTAATAAATGTTGAAAGAAACGGATCAAGCAATGCTCCAATTGGGTTAGTTCCACTGACTTGGGAATGTTCTTAATATGCAGATTATTTTGTTTAACCCTATTTTCCATTTCCTCCTGCTGATCTTAAAGCAGGTGAATATCCTCCTGCATAACATACATGGAGCGTTCTATATCCTGTTGGAATTGAACCACCTCATCAACTTTATGCTCCACCTCATTTGTATGTTCCCCCAGTTGTAAGACCTCCTCCTTTAAACCCGAGACCACTTTCTGAATCTCAAAGTGAAATGTCTTTTTAAGCGATATCATATACTGTATGCCAAATTGATAAACTATTTCTCATGGATGTATTAGGAGAGTGGATTTCTTCCTCTGATTCTGGGGCTACTGATGGCTCAGATGCTCAAGAGAGAACCAAAATGTTTACTATTATTATTATTATTATTATTATTATTATTATTACATTTTATTTATAGGGCTCCACAAGTGTTTCGCAGCGCCGTACAAAGGACAGTACAGGGAGACAAAACTTAGCATAACAGTAAATAAATAACAAAAATGGAGTGCAGGTAACAAAGAGCAACACAAATCTCAAAACATAATACAGCTTAGATGTAAGTAGCGAAGGAGTAATCATTGTACTACTTGGGGCTGGCGGCCATAGATAGAGATGAGCCTTTACCAGCAGGAGAGAAAGCAGGTAAAGATGGTCGCTGAGTGAAATGTGTCAAGAAGAGGGTTTAGACAAGAGGAAAGAGGGCCCTGCTCTGAAGAGCTAACAATCTAGTGGGGAGGGGCAACAGACAGATGACATGAGGTGCAAGCAGGTAGAAGCCTGATGGTGGTATGCGAGCAAAGCAGAGATGTCAAAGGCATGGGGCAGGGGGATGGAGGAGCAGCCTAAGGACTAGGTTATGCATTGGAGGGGTACGCTTTGATGAATAGGTGGGTTTTCAATGCCCGTTTGAAGCTTTGCAAGGTCGGGGAGAGTCTAATGGAGCGGGGGAGCGCATTCCACTGAAGGGGTGCAGCACGGGCAAAATCCTGAACTCGTGCATGGGAAGCAGTGACCAAGGCAGAGGAGAGGCGACGGTCATCAGCCGACCGTAGTGGGTGGGAGGGAGTATGAAGGGAGAGGAGGTTGGAGATGTAGGGAGCAGTGGAATTAGAGATGGCCTTGTATGTGAGGGTGAGGAGTTTGAAGAGGATTCTGTAGGGGAATGGGAGCCAGTGTAGATTTTGTTGAAGGGGAGTGGCAGAAGTGGAGCGTCGGGAGAGGAAGATGAGCCTAGCTGCAGAGTTGAGGACAGATTGGAGGGGAGCGATGTGGGAGCAAGTGAGGCCAGTGAGGAGCACATTGCAGTAGTCAAGTCGTGAGATGACCAGTGAGTGGATAATAAGTTTAGTTGCACTTTGGGAGAGAAATGGCCTGATGCGAGCAATGTTGCGTAGCTGGAACCGACAAGATTGCGCCAGAGCTTGGATGTAGGGTGCAAAGGAGAGGGAGGAGTCAAGAGTGACGCCCAGGCAGTGGAGTTGGGGAACGGGGGAGATGATAGTGTTGTCAACAGTGATAGAGATGTTTGTAGGGGGTGTTGCTCTGGCTGGGGGAAAGATAATAAGTTCAGTTTTGTCCATGTTGAGCTTCAGAGAGCGCTCAGACATCCAGGAGGAGATGGCAGAGAGGCAGCTGGAGACCTGAGAGAGAACAGAGGGGGACAGATCAGGAGAGGAGAGGTAGAGTTGTGTGTCATCAGCATAGAGGTGGTATTGAAGGCCAAAGGAGTTAATGAGCGCACCCAGGGAAGAGGTGTAGAGGGAGAACAGAAGGGGGCCTAGGACAGAACCCTGAGGGACACCAACAGGAAGGATGGAAGGGTGTGAGGTGGTTCCGGAGGCAGACACAGAGAAGGAGCGGTTAGTGAGGTATGAGGTAAACCAGTCAAGGACGGTGCTAGAGAGAGAGGCCAACATTTTGGAGTGTGCGGAGGAGGAGAGGGTGATCCACGGTGTCAAAGGCAGCAGAGAGGTCCAGAACTATGGTTAAGTGTATTTAGAGCACTCTTATAGACACCAATTATATGTTGATACTCACAGCATCTAATATTCATCTGGAGTTCTTCCTTACAAATGGTGACAAGGCTCCGCCCTGCTTATCTTCCAAGTTCAGATGAGACTGGGCATATCAAATATATCAAATTGCAAATTAGGGATATTAAAAGCCTCCCAGCGATGTCCCCATTGACATAATCCCAGCATTTTTATACAGCAGCCCAAGCTTTTTAACTTATATATAGATACCCACTCTCCGCAAATTTCATCTGGAACAGTACTATGATTTGGTGCTGTAATGAACCCCAAGCTGGCTACATATGCTGGTCTCTACTAACATCCAAAAAGACATTCACAGATACATTCACACTCAGGGTTGCAGAGCTGCTGGAGTTATACTGCCTCACCACTGCTCACTTCAATCCTCCAGAGTGCTTAGACGCAGGTGCTGGCTCCCGGATGGACTGCTTTTTGGATGCCAGGCAAGTTCTCAGCAAGGGAGCCGGATGGACCAAACAGCAAGTGGCTCTCAGAAGGCAGCTCACAGTAGCTCACAGCAGACGGCTCTCCCTCATCACAAGCCGAGTGTGTCTTCCACCGCATGTGTCCTCTGCCACGTGTAAACTTTCAACAGGGGAAGCAGGGGGGAAGGCGGCAGTAGCGGCACTGGGAGCTGGCGGCAGTAACAGTAACACCATGAGTCACCCTTCATACTCCAAGGGGTAGCCGGCTGCAGGCTGGTTACTGCTCTACCTCCTCCTCCACCAATGGTAGTGTAAGCCACTGTAAGATGCTCTCCCCCTCTCTTTCTTCCCCCACCAGTGGTAGTAGCGGTAACCAGGGAGGCTGCACAGGTTTTAGGGCTTTCTCTGGCTTTCAGGCTGTTCTACAGGAGGCCAGGTTAGTCCCAACCCACAAGGACACTCAAAGAGATTCCCTGGCTCCGCAACTTAACCTTACCTCCGGTAATGCTGTGTGCTCACACGGGGCAGGGTGCCATGCAAACAGTCCCAAATTGAAGCACTAGCTATGTAGAGAGTCAATAAACAGAACACAGCAGAGCAGAGCTCAGCAGCTGCATGTCTGCACACAGGTGCAGGTTAGGCCACCCCCACACATTTATTAGGTATAGACATAAACATTTTAGTTGCCATTCCAAATAAATTAGAGAAATACTGACTGTATTTTCTTAAAATTTGTAATAGGGATTATGATTTATTAATTCCAGCCAAAAAAAATAGCAATTCTGGGATTAGATTAATTGACAGTATTTTGTAAATATCCTCCACAGCAATTAAATAAAATATCCTCCAGGCAACAAGATAAGATTGTATTTTAGTTATAATTTGAGGTAAAGTCTCCTGATATAGATGTTAATTGAGCATAATATAAATTTGAATTATTCCTCAATGGGGTGGGCAACAGTATGGCCTCCTATTTTGAAAAATGTATTTGAATCCTTAAAGACCGCCATACTAACAATTAAATCATATACAAGAAGAAGGATATCATTCACATACAATGGCATTGTATATTGGTGGCCACCTACCTTCACTCCTTTTATAGACTCCAAGTTCCTGACTACCACCATGAGTGGCTATGTTGCCAAGGTAATAACCTGGGGAGCCAGGGGACAATCTTGCCTATCACCATTGAAGATTGAGATAACATATCAGATAACAAACCATTTACCATCACTCTATCCATGGAGGAAGTATAAAGATGGTCTTAGAAAAGAATTTGCATATAATAAAGGATTTTAGCATTTCAAATATAAATTTCCAAGATATTTTATCAAGAACTTTCTCTACATGTTAAATCTAAGACTAGAAACCAGAATTCTACCAGAATTTTCATAAAAAAGTTTGTATAGCCATTTTTATGTTTTTGTCTGTTTGTCCAGAGATAAATAAATTATTCTGCCCTGACTCTGCCAAGAAGTTAAAGAATTTCCAGATCAAGCCTTGCTGAAGTTGTATGCTTGCATAGTTTATATTTTGGTACATTATAGTTAGAGATGAGGGGTTCAGATCTAAGAGATCTGAACCCCCACGAACTTCACGATCTGACCCGGGAACCGAGTCCGGCTCAGGACATCCCGTCAGACACAGATCCCATAACGAGGAAAAACATCATAATTTCACTGTCGTGTTCTCTCAGGTTTTGGATTCCATATAACAGGGATGGGGAACCTTTAGCCCTCCAGCTGTTGTTGAACTACATATACCACTATGCCTTGCTGCAATTTTGCTATTTGGCCATGCTAAAGCTGTTGCCAAGCATGCTGGAATGTGTAGTTCAACAACAGCTGGAGGGCCAAAGGTTTCCCATCCCTGCCATATAAGCCGTGCATCGCAGCCATTTTCACTCCTGACTTTTAGAGTGATGGAGACAGACCTCTGTCTCTCTGTGGGTGGTGGCATTGAGTGGGTCAGTGTGTGCTCTTTAGGGGTGCTGTCCTGTGTGCTGTTAGGGGTGTTGTCCTGTCACTGTGGTGTCCTGTGCTGTTAGGGGTGCTGCAGCTGTACATGGGTGTTGCTGTCCTGTCACTGTGGTGTCCTGTGCTGTTAGGGGTGAGGCAGCTGTACATTGGTGTTTCTGTCCTGTCACTTTGCTGTACAGGGGCACTGTCCTATATGCTGTAAAAACAAAACAAAAGGGGTGTTGTAAAGGTACACTGGCCCTGTCTTGTATGCTGTAAAATTACAGGGGTGCTGTGAAAATAAAGGTACACTGGCCCTGTCTCGTGTGCTGTAAAATTAAAGGAGTGTTGCTAAAATACAGGGGTGCTGGCGATGTCCTGTATGCTGTAAAAATACAGGGATCCTGTCAAAATACAGGGGTTCTTTCAAAATACAGAGATGATGTCAAAAAAAGTATACTGGCCCTATCTTGGTGGTATAAAAATACAGGGGTGCTGTGAAAATAAATGTACACTGGCCCTGTCCTGTAAAAATACAGGGGTTCTGTTGTTAAAATAAAGTTACACTGGCCCTGACTTGTAGGCTGTAAAATTACAGAGGTGTTGTTAAAATACAGGGGTGCAGGCCCTGTCCTGTATGCTATAAAAATACAGGGGTATTGTAAAAATACTGGGGTGCTGTGAAAATAAATGTACACTGGCCCTGTCTTGTATGTTGTAAAAATACAGGGGTGCTGTGAAAATAAATGTACACTGGCCCTGTCTTGTATGCTGTAAAAATATAGCAGTGGTGTTGTTAAAATAAAGGTACAGTGGCCCTCTCTTGTATGCTGTAAAATTAAAGGGGTGTTGTTAAAATACAGGGGTGCTGGCCCTGTCCTGTATGCTGTAATAATACAGGGGTCCTGTCAAAATACAGGGGTTTTGTCAAAATACAGGGATGATGTCAAAAAAGTACACTGGCCTTATCTTGTATGCTAGAAAAATACAGGGGTGCTGTGAAAATAAATGTACACTGGCCCTGTCTTGTATGTTGTAAAAGTACAGGGGTGCTGTGAAAATAAATGTACACTGGCCCTGTCTTGTATGCTGTAAAAATATAGCAGTGGTGTTGTTAAAATAAAGGTACAGTGGCCCTCTCTTGTATGCTGTAAAATTAAAGGGGTGTTGTTAAAATACAGGGGTGCTGGCCCTGTCCTGTATGCTGTAATAATACAGGGGTCCTGTCAAAATACAGGGGTTTTGTCAAAATACAGGGATGATGTCAAAAAAGTACACTGGCCTTATCTTGTATGCTAGAAAAATACAGGGGTGCTGTGAAAATAAATGTACACTGGCCCTGTCTTGTATGTTGTAAAAATACAGGGGTGGTGTTGTTAAAATAAAGGTACACTGGCCCTGTCTTGTATGCTGTAAAAGTACAGGGGTGCTGTGAAAATAAATGTACACTGGCTCTGTCTTGTATGCTGTAAAATTATATGGGTGCTGTGAAAATAAATGTACACTGGCCCTGTCTTGTATGCTGTAAAATTACAGGGGCGCTTTGAAAATAAAGGTACACTGGCCCTGTCTTGTATGATGTAAAAATAAAGGGGTGCTGTGAAAATAAAGGGTAACTGTTCTGTGTGCTGTAATAATAAAAAAAAATTATCTGATAAGAAACGTAAAATTGGCAATATGCCATTCGCAACATAAAGTGGCAAGGAAAGGCTAAGGCCTTGGCCTATGTTCATGACTGGTGGTTCAGCTTCTCATGAAGATGGAAGCCCTCTTCTCTCTTGAAAAATTAAAAAAACAAAGCTTGTTAAAGCACAGGAAAAAACAACTGTGCATTCAGAGATATCACAAATACCCAAGGAGAGTCCATGTGTGTCCGCGGTTGTGATGTCTAGGCCTGACCTTCCCAAGACTGTATGAGAAGAGGAGGCTCCTACCATCATTTGCACACCCCCTGCAAGTGTTGGGAGGAGCACCCACAGTCCAGTTGCTGATATTGACATTGAGGATGTCACTGTAGAAATACACCAGGATGAGGAGGATATTGGTGTAGCTGGCACTGAGGAGGAAGTTGATGATAAGGATTCTGATGGTGATGTGGTTTGGAGACGGTTGTTGGCCAGGGGATGAAAAAGCCCATTGTCATGTCTGGGCAAAATACAAAAAAATTCACCTCTTCGTTGTGGAATTATTTCTCTGTGAGAATAAAGATGAGGATATAAACACTGAACGGGGTGAAGAATTGGAGGATGAGGATGACATCTTGCCTCTGTAGAGCCAGTTTGTGCAAGGAGAGATTAATTGCTTCTTTTTTGGTGGGGGCCAAACAAAGCAATCATTTCAGCCACAGTCATGTGGCAGACCCTGTCACTGAAATGATTGGTTTGTTAAAGTGTGCATTTCCTGTTTATACAACATAAGGGTGGGTGGGAGAGCCCAAGGACAATTCCATCTTGCACATCTTTTCTTTGTCTGCCATATCATTCCAAGGGTGCTGCCCTATATGGGGTGCTGCCGCTCTGCCCTATTAGTCTAGGGGTGCTTCCCCCCTGCCATTTAAGTCCAGGTGTGCAGTTGCCTGTAGGCTGTGCTTTGTAATTCTCCAGGGCTTCTGCCTATGCTGTATAAATCCAGTGGTGTTGTCAATCTGTTGTATAAATCCAGAGGCGCTGCCGTATAATTCCAGGGGTGCTGCTGTACTTTATCCTAGGTTTACAGTACAGCCTAGAGCAGAATATGAAACAAGCTTCAACATCACAACCAGATTTATGAAAACATATAGCCGTAAAGGTGGAAATGGAAATTGCAATTTTGACAAAGTGCTTTTCAATAAAGTGGGGAGAGACCACATTTGTGGCCAAAGTCAGTCAGACTCTGAAGAGACAGAATCATAATCCAGCAAAACGTGACATGGCAACATCTCCTACTGTACTTCATTTTCTCTGGCAACTGCTGGAGAAAACTGGATTTCCAAACACACCTAGAGTATGTCTATATGTCTGCCCTATAATTCCAGGGATGCCCTGTCTGAACCTGTCCATCTGTAGCAGATATATCTTCTAGTGTGCACTGTGTACCCAGCATTAGAGAGAGGTTCTTCTCAATTATTTCATGTTAGGGACTCAAATGAATGGCTCCAATTAGTTAACCTTAATTTTGATTTATTATTAATGTTCCACATTTTGGGATTATTTACAAGATGCGCATTTGTTGTACAGGATTCTTTTCCTTTATTTTGTAAATGTTTTCTCCTTAATAATTGTACAATGTAAGGGCTGTGTAGTGCTATCGCAAGACCTTGCAGTGTTAGAAGAATAGAGTTTCAGTGATCTTGCATTGCATCAGCTTTCCATTGCACTGCAGCACTAGATGGGCCAGGAGCTCCTATGAGGTACAAACAGTTACTGAATAAGGGCCCAGTATGGAGTCTCATCGTGGCTTACAGCCAGGAAGATGTCTGGCTATCCAGGCTGAGGCATGCTGCTGGCACAAAGGTTAGCATTGCTTCCACCCACAGTCCTACTTGTAATATGAAATGAGTTTCAACTAGAGTGGTATGCTCCACTAGTGCAAGGCTGAATAACAAAAAATTCACTGTGCAGTCCTGCTTAGTACTGTACCAAACCCACTCGAACTCAACTTGCCCGATCCGGGTCTGCTGTGGGGGCTCACGAGGGGATGCTAAAACATCTAAGGGGCTGCTTTATTTAAAAATTAAATATGAATAAAATTAACAAGACACACAGGTATGCTCAGATGAGTGAAACTGGGAGCTGTGAAAAATTAAAACAAGGCATCTGCCACATAATATGTAAATAAAAATGCAATAAAAAAATGGAATAAAAGAAACCCATGAGATTTTCACAAAATAAGTCGACAGACTCCAGTATACACCAGTTTATTTGCATCCCAGAATTAAATCCAAAATTATCCTAAATCCCTGAAAATGGAGAAGGGGAAATAAATTTGGAGGATTTGGCACCTAGTTTTCCAATTTGTCTAGTAATTTGGTAATTATATATTTGCTTGGTTAAAGTCCTTTCTGTTCCACACCAATATAGGAGTGGAGGTGAAAGCCTTTGTGTTGTTCTGAATTGCGTGTGCCTCTCTAATTTTAATCACCTTCTTGGCACTGTCCTCTTCCATCTTCTCATAATTTGAAAAGTCATCAAATATGGACGTGGTATATTTGTAGCTAGCTATGATTCGGAGAATTTGACGAGCTTTTTCAAGGGGGACCTCCTGTCGCTGAAATGATAAGTTTATTAAACTGTGCATGTCCTGTTTAAACAACATAAGGGTGGGTGAGAGGGCCCAAAGACAATTCATCTTGCACCTCTTTTTTTGCTTTGCATTACAGTATGTGCTCTTTGGGGCCTAGTTTTTAAAACTGCCATCCTGTGTGCCACAGCAGTGCCACTCCTAGATTGGCCACGTGTTTGTGTCACCCACTTGTGTCGCTTAGCTTAGTCATCCAGCTACCTCGGTGCAACCTTTTGGCCTAAAAACAATATTGTGAGGTGTGAGGTGTTCAGAATAGACTGGAAATGAGTGGAAATTAATGCTACTGAGGTTAATAATACTGTAGGATCAAAAATACCCCAAAATTATGTGATTCTAGCTGTTTTTATGTTTTTTTCAAAAAAATACAGATCCAAAACCAAAACTAAAACCAAAAACCCAAAAGGGTGGTTTTGGCAAAACCAATGCAGATCCAAAATACGAATGGCGTTCCAGATCCCAAACAAAAACACAAAACCCGAAAAGTGTCTGGCGCACATCTCTATTACTACTTTATGTGCTTTCTGATGAAATGGAAGTTTCTGGGATGATATGCAGTTGGAAGCAATTGCTGAGGAGATGTAGATTTGGGGCTTGGTAGTGGGGCTATGGAGGAGTGACTCATATACAGTAACCTTCATGTACTGAAGGAGTTAAATATAGATTGAAGATATCTGCAAGATATGCACTGATAAGTTCAAGTTCTGACCATACCAAAAGTTGAGAATCAAAGAGGTTCCATAGGGCCATGGAATATTGGATTTAATAGCAGAAGGGGCAACAGGAGTTGACCTATCCAGTTTACTACCAGTGACCGGGTTAAATTCCCAAGCTATAATCACCACTCCCTTCCATACCCTTGAAAGTGTAGCATTTAACAAGCTAACAAAAATATGCTAGTTTTGATTTGGAGCATAAAGGTAACAAGTGTAAAGAAACAGTTGTCATGAATAGCCATATACAGCACCCATTTCCTACTTACAGGGTCCAGCAGCAGATGTCTCCCTCTACTATTTTGCATACCGGAAGGCAGGGTTGGGGCTCTTTTCACATATGGGTCAATTATAGGAGAACACCCAAAGAGGCCATGTACTGTACTAAAATTAATGATTAAAATGAGTTAAATTTGAGGAGGAAGTAATCCCATCTTTTCCACCCTTGGTCCAAGGAGGCATAGACAAGATAAAAACATTAAGGGGGATAGATTCCTACTGTAATAACTATAATAAAATAAAGGTCAAAGGTATAAATAGAAAGTTTTCTTTGATAATGTTCATATAGCAAAGTTGCTTGTAAGCTAACATTTACACTGTAAATGAAAGGGAGAGAACCTAGGGAGAGAACCAAACAGGTTATGTTGGAAATATGTGCCTTATTCATGTATGTACACAATCGCCGAATTTAATGCGAGTGAGCAGACTGTTCATATGCAGCGATTGCACTGCGCATGTGTCAAGGTACTTTTGTGATTGTTCTTGCACTGTATTTTATCATAGAGTGATTGACCAGAAGGGACTGTTTGGTGGTGGTAACCCATAGGGAGTGGCAGCAAAAATGCAGGCATCTCATGGCCATTTTTGGGTCATGTATCTGCTGTTAGAGAATGTAGAGAAACGTGGTGCCAGTATTGCTACTGCCACGGCCAGTCTGAGTGACCAAAGGGAAACCCTAGCAGTCGATGTTCCTCATTCTTGCGTATTGTCTGTGCATGTGTATGAATGAGTTTGCAATGTCTCTGGTGGGTGTCTATTGCCTTCTCTGGGCAGCAGCTTCACTTGCTTAAATTAGCAGTTCCAAAGCCTAAAAAAAGTAAATCGCAATTATGAATGCAATTGCGTACAAACATGAATTAGACCCAATGTGTGTACAGGGTTGATGCACAGTTTCTGTACAAACCAGTGGATCCCTTACAACTACAAATAACCCAGTTACTTAACCAGTGGCATGGTTTTATTTAAGATAAAGCAGCTACATCCATACTACTGCTATTTACACTGGTATATGGAGCAGAGCTTGAGCAATGGCCAATGAGTATACAGTATGTAGGTACCAGGTAGCAGTGCAGGATGTTGGAACAGCATCTAATAGAGCAGGTAGTCATGAGTCTCACTGGAGCTAAGTGGAAGACTGCTGTCTCCCACTGTGGCATACTCACACAGTCTCAACATGGCTCCACGGGTGGTCTTCAGTATGCCGACTGACGGGATCCCGGCGCACAGTATACCGGCGCTGGGATCCCGACAGCCGGCATACCGACAGCCGGCATACCGACACTTATTCTCCCTCGTGGGGGTCCACGACCCCCCTGGAGGGAGAATAAAATAGTGTGGCGCGCGTAGCGCGCCACCGTGCCAGTAGCGTGGCGAGCGCAGCGAGCCCACAAGGGGCTCATTTGCGCTCGCCACACTGTCGGTAAGCCGGCGGTCGGGCTCCCGGCGCCGGTATGCTGGTCGCTGGGAGCCCGACCGCTGGCATATCGTAGTGAACCCGGCTCCACACATGCTCAGCAGTAGTCTCAGAAGTCATCTTGTTAGAGGGAATGAAGTTTCCCTGGAGGAGCAGTAATATGAAGTCCGCATAGTAGCGCACTCCACTTTCAACACAGCCCCCTCACTACAAGTTTCTCTATATTACATAAACATTTACATAAAAGTTTCTCATAGCAACCTGAAAGGAAACAGAGGTAGACACATAAGAAAACTTCAACATTTCCGTGACTTTGAGCCATTAATCTTGATAGACACATCAGCAAGAGTTCCCTTACAACAGCATGGACCGCTACAATAGTATCCTGACTCTCGAACTCAGGACTGCTGTCACTCTAATGATTATTTATGTCTTCCTCACTCATGACCTTTAAATCTTGCACAGTCCCGTTGTCTATCTAACCACTCACACTAATCTGATTTTGACTTGACTTCTGGATGTCTTGAAGCTCACTGAAAGCAATTTTTGCAAGTTCTTTGTCATATGTTTTAGGTGGCTTAATAATATTTGACCTTGCAGAACACCTTTTCTGTGGCTAAGCTTCCACACTGGAAGCCCCTACTTCAGATACATCCAGCTATGCCTGCTGCCCCTGGACTGCAGCGCCGTCCAAAAGCTGCAGAGGGTAGTTGGCCAGGACATGTGAACATACATGTGAAGTTGTATGTAACATATATCCTGGCATCCTTCCGCGGAAATCAGCAGCCGCCGCAGCATGACACACACTGCTCAGCCTGTCAATCGTCATATAGCCCGCCCCTGGACTCCCATTGGCTGGTTTCACAGGAGTCGGGAGCAGGCTAAGAACGATTGACAGGATGAGCAGTGTGCGGCATGGTGCGGTGGCTGCTGACTCTGGCCTGGCCAGTTCACATCTACAGCTTTTGGACGGCGCTGCAGCCCAAGGGCAGCAGCAGCCACTGGATAAATCTACAGCTGCTGGCAAGTCCAGTGACACATACTGTATTAGATCTGCACAGTATATGAAATTCCGGCTTTTCTGTGATATGCACTGTTTCTTTGAATATGACATAGTAGATTTGAGAACGTTTTTAACTCTTGTATTCTATAATCAGTAACCTTAGCTTTCATGGCAGTAGCTAAGCATGATGCATTTCACTGATTTTGAATCCAGCTTGCATCTTTTGGCAATGAGGCAGTACATCTAATAGTACACTTGATTTTCTCTTTGACCACCCTTCAGTAGATGTTATGTCCTTTAGGAAAACTGGAGAGCAGATTTAAGATAAACTGCTGTGGACACGGCATTTGCCCAAAACTGTTTATCTAGGACTTCATGCTTCTGGATACATACTGCTTTCTCTATCACTATCTGAGTCACTTTACCACTCACACCAATATGCTCAGGATTATAGGCAATGGTCAATTGATGCTCCAGTCCATATTTTCTTCAGAAGAATTCTACTGCTCTGGTTAGGTATTTCTCCACCATTGGGGGTAATTCTGAGTTGATCGCAGCAGGAACTTTGTTAGCAGTTTGGCAAAACCATGTGCACTGCAGGGGAGGCAGATATAACATGTGCAGAGAGAGTTAGATTTGGGTGGGTTATTTTGTTTCTGTGCAGGGTAAATCCTGGCTGCTTTATTTTTACACTGCAATTTAGATTGCAGATTGAACACACCACACCCAAATCTAACTCTCTCTGCACATGTTATATCTGCCTCCCCTGCAGTGCACATGGTTTTGCCCAACTGCTAACAAAGGTGGTCATTCCGAGTTGTTCGCTCGCTAGCTGCTTTTAGCAGCATTACACACGCTAGGCCGCCGCCCTCTGGGAGTGTATCTTAGCTTAGCAGAATAGCGAACGAAAGATTAGCAGAACTGCTACTAAATAATTCCTTGCAGTTTCTGAGTAGCTCCAGACCTACTCCTAGATTGCGATCACCTCAGTCCGTTTAGTTTGACGTCATAAACACAACCTGCGTTCGGCCAGCCAGTCCCCCATTTCTCCAGCCACTCCTGCGTTTTTACCTGGCACGCCTGCGTTGTGAGCAAACTCCCTGAAAACGCAGAGTTGCCGCCCAGAAACACCCACTTCCTGTCAATCACACTACGAACACTCGAGCATTGAAAAAACGTTGCTCGAGCTTGTGTAAATCTCCTAATTTTGTGTTAAATTACTAAGCGCATGCACGCTGCGTACCAGGGCCCTCATTCCGAGTTGTTCGCTCGCAAGGCGATTTTAGCAGTATTGCACACGCTAAGCCGCCGCCTACTGGGAGTGAATCTTAGCTTCTTAAAATTGCGAACGAAAGATTCGCAATATTGCGCTAAGACATCTCTGTGCAGTTTCTGAGTAGCTCGAGACTTACTCTGCCAGTGCGATCAGTTCAGTGCTTGTCGTTCCTGGTTTGACATCACAAACACACCCAGCGTTCGCCCAGACACTCCTCCGTTTCTCCGGCCACTCCTGCGTTTTTTCCGGAAACGGTAGCGTTTTTTCCCACACGCCCATAAAACGCCGTGTTTCCGCCCAGTAACACCCTTTACCTGTCAATCACATTACGATCGCCGGAGCGAAGAAAAAGCCGTGAGTAAAAATACTATCTTCATTGCAAAATTACTTGGCGCAGTCGCAGTGCGGACATTACGCATGCGCACTAAGCGGAAAATCACTGCGATGCGATGAAATTTACCGAGCGAACGACTCGGAATGAGGGCCCATGTGCATGCACATTTTCCACCTAATCACTGCATTGCAAAAAACGGCAACGAGATAACAACTCAGAATGACCCCCAAAGCTCCTGCTGCGATCAACTCAGAATTACCCCCATTGTCTGATCTCAGGGTCATATATCTGTGACTGGTTTGATTTTCTACAAGTCTTTTGTAATAATCAATCTTCTTTGCTACTTCAGATTTCTCTCTAATGAAGTACACATGTATCATTCTTGTGAATTCTTCTACATTATGAATGTCACAAAGTATCTGTATCCACTTACTGACTTGACTTCCATTGTCATATCGAAGGTGACAAACTCTTCTGTGACAAAGTTCCGGGGACTGTGACTCAGCTGTCCTCATTGTGTAAGAATGCAGTGTTTCAATCATTTTCTGTCAATGCCATGGTTAAATTCAAATGTATTATAGTAAAGATTCCATTACTGAAAAAGTGAAACAGTTTGATTTATTTATTCAGATTTTGAGATATTACCTCAAATTCCAGTTTTATATTAATGATTTTAAATATAAGCTAATTTTTTAAAAGGAGATGATGCAAACATATTTTTCCAGGCTGTATTTGAGAATGGAGTCACCATATTTTTGGTAAAAGAATCACATTGCAACTAGACTTAATACGCCATATGACACAAGATACTTGGGTCAAGTGAGCTGCCAAGTCCTGTGCCTCTCTACTATTGCTGGTATGTATTTTGTATCTTTTTACCCCAAAATGCATCTTAATCATAATGTGATGCAACTAGGATGTATCAGGAGAATGGCCTGATTAATTTGACATGCAGCAATTGAATATCTGTGTGCGACTGAATCTGTACATGTACAGTAGTGCAATGCAACTTGGTATGGAAAAAAGCCATGGCCGCTGCATCACAGCAATTTGCATACAGATTCAGACTCAGTGGCACACAGATAAAAGTGTCGCATATCAAATAAATCAGATCAGTCTCCTAGTGGCATTGCATTGCAACTACTGTAAGATGGATTTTTCAGGTAAACAGATGTGAAAAACACGTCCGGTGTACCAGGATCTGGTACAGTGTGAGGGGCTGTTTGATGCAACAACATCAATAATGTATGAGGACACATCTGTAGGTTGTTCTATTGATCGGGAAGAATAGCTAACGAGGAAGTGGCACCATTTATACAGCTGATTTCAGTCAATGGCTGAACAGGTGGAAATTAACCATGTTCTGAGTCATTTTTTTTTAAAATAATCCTGAACAAGAGTTTTATATTGTTGTCAATAAAATTCAAAATTTTTCTGGTGAGTTCCAGAGGCTCAGTAGAAGCTACATTTCATGAATGTACTACTTGATTAGTCTTGATTTTATTTTGAATGTACCCATTTGTAGTTGATATTTTGATTTGCACTTCTTTTATGTATCTGAATCTATGTTTGAATTTTCTGTCACAAATATTCACAAGTATTGATCCACGGTGATACATTGCACATTGTGTAATTTTGTCCCTAAATATTTTGTAAAACATAGTGGGAAATATAAGTAGTTGTAGTTGCATTAGTAGGTAGCAAACATATTGTAATCAGTACACTTTACTATCCTCATTACCCACTTGGGGATTCCTTTACTTTTTCAACAATATTGCCCAGGTTACACAAATTGTCATACTTTTACCAAATTAATATAGATGTATTCCCAGGATGTCCCCATCTTGCAATAAAATTGTGACAATGTACAGTTATATCTGGAAGCCAAGGGTATCAATTTTGTCTACATACACACAGTAACATGTCTCATGATTGGTGATTCCAATACCAACTTTGAAAGTAGGCTGATTTATCAAGAATAACGTACATAAGATAGCACTTTTTTATTTGGGTTTTATTGTGGGCTAATGGTTTATGATGATTTTTTCACATTACTGGTGGCAGTTGTATGATGAATAGAGTATATCACTATAAAAGGTGATTCCGTTACCGCTGAAATAGCCCAGAATAATAGTAGTTTGAACTTCTGAAAGAAATGTTTGATTGACGCACTCATCCCTTATTCCCTGTGAACAGGGTTTGAAGAGTTTTACAGGGAACCCTAGATGTGGGTTAAGCAAATTGTCTAAGGCTCAGATACAAAACAATCCTGCCTGTTTTTTGCTTTTTACCTTGGCATATTCTTTAATCAACATACAGTTAAAATAATATTAGTTGTGTTAATGTATTCAGTAGGAGTGCATAACAAGAAACAACTAAGTTAGCATTAAGAAATAGATCTTGAATCCAGGGTTGGGGAGGGACAAGAGTTACTGTAGTTACATTATTTATTATTTGTACTTGTCCCACATGGTTACCAAGGTTACATGATTGGAGTTCTTTGTAGATAATAAGTAAATCATAAGTATGAAATTTAGTATGGCCATCAGCAGTTGGAGTCATTACACAACAGGAAAAACAGAAATATTTACTAAAAACTCACTTGGAATTCACAGTACAAAGAATTGTAATCTTCAGGGACCCCAACAGCAGGAAGCCAAGAGCTATGATGTAGGTTTAACACATTGGCATCAGGTAAGATCAGTAGAGCACAACCTCAGTTACCAGTCACCAGGGCAGGTCGGGCTGGACTTACACTGGGTATTTTGGGTAGGTCATATAATATTTCAAGGGGCCACCTATGCCAGGTCTATGTAGCCCCATCAGTCACATGCAAAATGAATATAAGCATCATAGTACATCATTGCAGTGGCTATGGAGCTTAATCACAGTAACTTTTGCTGGCCACCATATTGTATAATTCAGACGCCCTGACCTGCTGCAGTTTGGTGGGAGTTTAAAAATTCAATGTAATCATGGAGGGGCTGGGTTATTAACTTAATGTTATGTTAATGATTTAATGGGTGAGAACTATTTACTGGTGAGGTCTATGTAATATAATAATAGCATCTTGGCAGTGATCATTAATTAAACATAGTGTTTCTTTTATTAATGTTGGGGAGGTTTGAGAAAAAAATATTCATAAACTGTGTATTTTATTATTTTAAAGTAGGGACTGTTTGGAGACTAGATTTCTTTATTAAATGTGAATAGTATTATTTTAATGTGGTAATTGCAGGGTGAGAGGACATATTGAATATGGATGGTACTGAGTTAATGTTGGGCTGGTTAGTAGAAGAGAGGCCTAGAAGACACATTGCTATGTTTGCAGATTCATGCACCTATACTTTTTCTAAACAGAGCTCCAATATTCCTGTATCAAGGCCAGTTGCAACAGAGCTTAAAGACTCAAGTTACTGCATCACTTACTGAAAAGTGCAAAAACTGTAATGAGAGAGTGGAACCATCTGCCAATTGTTCTGGAGGGGCCTATCAGTGCTCTAGGCTTCTGAAAATATTAACTACTGTACAAGAGCTACTTAGGTGTAAAGGTATCTAGCCTGCTACACAAACAATTCAAATATATACTATATCAGCCAGCACTGCAATTGCAGTATTATAATCAGAACATACTGTACTGTACAGTATATGCAATAATTAAATATAAATTGATAACCAATAATAGTGCAAATAAACTATACTTTACCTTAAATATATATGTGCAAATGTATCATAAGAATGATGTAATATGTTATTGAGGTCTGTTCACCTAAGTTCATTATGATGTACAGAACTGGATCTTGACACTCTCCTGCAACTAAGATTTGAGTGTTGCCACAATACATTAAAGTCCATTAATAATAAGTAGAAGGGAAAGTCCACGTATGGTGTGGCCAACTTCTAGAATCTGAAATACAATAAAGGACAAGGGCATCTTCTAGTGCAATACTGTGCAGGTAGCACCAATGTGTGTTTAATGAGCTACAAGTAAACCCATACCATGTTGAAAGTATAATCCTGCTTATCTCAAATCTTGTAATGATCCACACAAAGTCACCAATAATGTGGGTTTACATAAATTTTATGGGAATCCAAATAACCTAAAATACATATAAAGTAGACATACATAGTGTAATCCAATTTATGAGTTAGGAACACAGGATATACATGATTGCTTGTACATCATAGCAAAGAAAAAACAGCTTATCTGAAATCAGTCAATCAGATCTACCCAACGCATTTTGTGAGGATGGAGCTGTGTCCCATCTCTCAGACCTCCTTAGGGGTTTACCCCGTCTTGTATACATGTATTGCATGGAATGGAATAACTGCAGGAAAGTGGCTGTGCAATTCTATCCAATTAAAATTCTAATGCCGCAGGAGGCGTCTGTAGGAGATAGACACCTCCTGGCACCAGCCAGCCTGTGTAAGCTGAGGCTTACTCACGTTGGCTGTCAGATCGAGGTCTAGGAAGTCTGCATCTGAAAACGCAGACCTTGGACGCATCATGCCTTCAAAATGCGGATGATGCCCCCCATTTCGAAGAATGGTGCTGGGTGCCGCCCCAAATGCCACAGCAGATGCCAGGAAACTGTCAACGACATAGCAAAACCTGTACAAACATCGTATTTATACGTAAACTATCAGGTTTGTGTACAAATATGAACCAGACCCAAAGTACTTCATGCAAAACTTACATGCTTCTACTTCTATACTCAAACAACCTACTCAGCCCCAAACCAATGCTGTGTGAATGGATCATACTGTACTGTACTTTAAGCACATGCAAGTATTTTTGCCATTGCAGTCTGGTTAAACTAATATGCAATCTGAGGCACCTAATTTTATGTTTAATATCTACTTTTCTGTAAACTTGTTAGCAGATCCCTCATCTCTTTGCCTGTTTATAAATGTGTTGTTTTATTAGTGTGTTGGTTCCTATTTATGAAGTGAGGTGGAATATGCTGCTGCTACATAAAAAATAATACTAACAGCGGGTATTATACAAAATCAGAACTTGTATGTTTTCAAAGGTTTGCAGTTAATTATAGTATAAAAAATAATACAATACTTCTTTCATAGCCTAAAACATACATAGAGATTACAGATCAAGTTCAAGTGTATTTGTTGCGAATCTATTTGAAACAGCTTAGTATAGAATTAATTGTATTAAACGTGGGCTAAGCCAATATGAATCCAAATTGTAACAATTATCATATAAAGAGCAGAAGTTATTACAATGAACAATGCAAAAACAGCGAAGCATTGTGTAGCACATGCTGTATGTGCTATTTTATCATACTGTATATTTATTACTGAATTAACTGTTTTTATGTCAAGATTTTGCTTTAGTTGCAAACTGTTTTCTGGAAGATTAACCACCTTTCACAGCATAAATTCTGCTCAAACTATAAAAATGCATCATCTAAATATAGTAAAGCACTTCTTTCTTTTCCTCACTCCATTATATTTGATTCTGTCCCGAGAGTAACTGTTACTTTTAAATAGCTTTTATACTGTAGCTTGTCACATGCCTAAGATACCCTGTAACATCATAGAATCTGATGGCTCCACGGACATGTTTTTGCCAATAATAGTAATATACTTACCAGGGCCATAACTAGCACTGTGCGAGCAGTGCCTGGCACACAGCGCACATGCACTGTGGGCGCAGAACTAGTGGCAGCACCCAAATAGCCATGCCACACTATTGTCCAACTGTCTGCTGCATGGTAGCTGCAGCACCCAGCTCTTTCTCACATTAGTAGTCAGGCAGTGCTGCACCTTACCATGCTTCATTATGGACTGCCCCTCCCAACGCATTTTGTGTGTCTGCAGCGTAAGCGTTTGGGCCGGAGGAGTGAAGTGGTGGAAGTTACTGCTCTGTCAAATGTGAGTATAAGCTAACACATACAGACAGACACACGCATACGTGTAAAGGGGGCTCTACCTGGAATGTGTGATAGGGACTTTGCCTGCTGTAATGTGAAAAAGGGTATCTACCTGCTGTAATGTGTAAAAGGGGGCTCTACCTGCTGGAATGTGTAAAAGGGGGCTCTATCTGGTGTAATGTGTAAAAGGTGGCTCTACCCACTGAAATGTGTAAAAGGGGCTCTACCTGGAGTGAGATTCAGTCTCTAGGTCGACAGTAACTAGGTCGACACTATCTAGGTCGACCACTATTGGTCAACAGTAACTAGGTCAACAGGTTCTCTAGGTCGACAGGGTCTCTAGGTCGACATGTTCTAGGTCGACAGGTCAAAAGGTCTACATGAGTTTTTCATGATTTTTTCTTTTTTTTTAACCTTTTCATACTTAATGATCCATGTGGACTGAATCTGTGCTGAGCAAAGCGAGGCACCTTGCCCGAAGCCCAAGGGGACACGGTGCACTAATTGGGGTTCCCGGTCACGCTACGAAAAAACAACACCAAAAAAACATAAAAAACTCATGTCGACCTTTTGATCTGTTGACCTAGACCATGTCGACCTAAAGACCCCAGTGACCTAGAGACCCTGTCGACCTACAGTAGTTACTGTTGACAAATAGTGGTTGACCTAGACACTGTCAACCTAGTTACTATCTACCTTTTATACCACACCCACCTGGAGTAAGGTGTAAAAGGGGACTCTACCTGACATAATGTATAAAAGGGGGCTTTACCTGGTTTAATGTGTAAAAGGGGGCTCTACCTGGAGTAATGTGTAAAAGGGAGCCCTGCTAGGGCTAATGTGTAAATGGGGGCTTTACCTGGAATAATGTGTGACAGGGGCTTTTGCATTTACCTATACTCTTTACATCTCTTGGTGTCCCTCTCTGCTATGTCTCAGCATACATTGCCATGCCTATTATCTCTCTTCCGCAGCTATCTCCCCTTGGGACTGATTCTGGGTAGCTCACTTCTCTCTCATAGTTGAAAAAGCCAAGTTTTTGCATGCACAGAAGCAACCATACACACTTTGCTATTCTAAGTCAAATACAACTTGGCCAAATCTGTCTTTTTCTTAAAATAGAGCATTTTAAAGTGTTAACTGTGGAATGTTGTGGGCATGTATCAAAAGCTCTAAGTGATTAAGAGTTGTGCATAAGGAAAAGGGAATCCTTTTTCTGATGGATCTCTTGCACCTGGTGGCTGCAGCAAGTGTAGATACTAATTATGCTGGTTGTGGCAGATTGCTTACACTTACAGATGCACGAACCCCACATTAGTTCAACAGATACTAACATTGGCATAAAAATAGGCTTCTGAGGCTGCCTACAACTAAAGCCAATTTACATTTGACTCAGAATCAGCCCCCTTGTCTTTTATGGTTGTGGTACATATATGTACATAGAATCCAACAGTCCTGATTTATGGGGCCTCAAAGGATGGCACTTACTGAATTGGATGTTAATTCATTAAATAATGCCAAATATTGATATGGCTTGGGTACATATTTAGTAAATGTATCTTTCAGAGTTGTAATTGGGTTGTGGCTAATATTCATATTTTCTGCATGGCACACGATTGGATAATAAGAATGTCATGTTCCAATCCACTCTCTGGTTTATTTTGACACTTGATGTCCCAGCCTTGTATCTTTAATAGATACCACTACACCTTTATATGCTCTGCGTTATCTGGCTTTTTGTTTGTGTCTCCTCCTTATTATCTTTCCATCAACACTGATCTTGCTCTCTTTCTTTCTTTCTTTCTTTCTTTCTTTCTTTCTTTCTTTCTTTCTTTCTTTCTTTCTTTCTTTCTTTCTTTCTTTCTCTCTCCCCCATATTTTCTATGCTGATAGTTTAGCATAGTTTCTATTTAGCCTATGAAGGGACAGGGAGACTGACAGTTACACCACTCTAGGTAAAATAGCCTATCAGAGAGCTTTAAGTACTTTTGGGACATGTCAATTACACTGGTGTCTTTGTACAAGATCCCTTCGCCAGTTTAGGCTGTATCTTCTTTGATTTATCTACAGTATCTCGACAGTGCACAGGGTCATGCCAGTGTGGTGACATGATGTTTAGCAAAATATAGCTTTATTATAAAGGTGTGAGGCTATTAAATGCTATTTAGCATAATTGAATCCATATTTCTAATGCCTTTATGGCTATAATGCCAGGTTTGGCCTTTGATTTAACCTTGCAATATGAAGGGAGAGTGTTGTAGAATATTGTTGTACAGCTTTCCAAGTGAATACGGGTCCCAATACTGTAGCATGTATTAGTAGAGGTCATTTGAGTGGATGTGTTCCACCATTATTTGGATTTCAGGAGAAAGCTACATGGGTTGGTTTTGATTCAAGCAAACATTATCTAGTCTACCTTGATTAAACTAGATTAGATAATCCTCATTATTGCAAAATATAAAAATCCTTGGCAATCAGTTCTTCCCACAGAACTGTTCTCCCCACAGAACAGTTCTCCTCCCCCGCCTCCATCCTAAGACTATTTTGCCCTTTCTATGACTTTGTCTTACTAGTAAAGCCATGATGGAAAATGTATGATTGTAGAAAGGTAGAAGGGACAGTTTGAATGGAACTAATTACGATAAAAGTTCCAATTTATTCATTTTATAACGAGTACATGGAAAGACCATTAATTAAGTGTCCTGATGCTCTCCAAAAATCTACTTACAGCTCCTGCAATGTCAATTGTGTGCAATGATGCACAATATAATAAATATAATCGTATATGGGGGGTAATTCCAAGTTGATCGCAGCAGGAAATTTTTTAGCAGTTGGGCAACACCATGTGCACTGCAGGGGAGGAAGATATAACATGTGCAGAGTAGGGATGGACATCGAAAGCAAACCATCATATGATGGCAATGTTCTACCATTGAAACTTTCGATGCAATGGTTACTAACCATCACATCAAAAGTATTCGATGGTGAAAACTATTTATATGACTAGTTCATGCGCAAAAGCCTGTATTTTCGTCTGCAATGTGGGAATTGGGATCGGGGGCAGGGCCAGACTCTGAGCAACATATTACTTTATCACTGGACATTGTGTGTATAATATACATATATAATATACACACACAATGCCCAATGATGAAGTAACATTGCCCCCTCAGTGCCAAATATACAATGCCCCCACTGTGCCAGATATACAATGCCCCCACAGTGCCAGAGATACATTGCCCCCACTGTGCCAGATATACAATGCCCCCACTGTGCCAGATATACAATGCCCCCACTGTGCCAGATATGCAATGCCCCCACTGTGCCAGATATGCAATGCCCCCACTGTGCCAGATATGCAATGCCCCCACTGTGCCAGATATACAATGCCCCCACAGTGCCAGAGATACATTGCCCCCACAGTGCCAGAGATACATTGCCCCCACTGTGCCAGATATACAATGCCCCCACTGTGCTAGATATACAATGCCCCCACTGTGCCAGATATACAATGCCCCCACTGTGCCAGATATACAATGCCCCCACTGTGCCAGATATACAATGCCCCCACTGTGCCAGATATACAATGCCCCCACTGTGCCAGATATACAATGCCCCCACTGTGCCAGATATACATTGCCCCCACAGTGCCAGATATACATTGCCCCCACAGTGCCAGATATACAATGCCCCCACTGTGTCAGATATACAATGCCCCCACTGTGTCAGATATACAATGCCCCCCTGTGGCAGATATACATTGTCCCACTGTGTGCTCATTGCCCCCCACCCCTTACCGCTGGCTGTTTCTTCTATGTGAGGGGAGGAGAGCGTAGCATAGTGTCTCTCTTGCCCCTCAATTCTCTTTGATGCCCGGTCTCACTCTCCAACGGCGGCGGGGTCTATCTGAAATGATGCGCCGGTTTGTTAGCCAATCAGAGCTCGCGGACCGGCAGCCAATCAGGAGCCGCGGCCTTATTCAGATTGACCGCGCCGCCGCCGTTGGAGAGTGAGACTGGGCATCCAAGAGAATTGAGGGGCAGGAGAGGCACTGCGCTGCGCTCTCCTCCCCTCACACAGAACGAAGCCAGCGGAATGCAGTATTGTGGACGACCCGGTGGTACGGCGTACCGGCTGGGAATTTCTTACAATAATGTGGATGGCAACTTGCTCAGTGCACGGTTTGCTTTGCTGTCTCACATGGGACCAATTCCGATGATTATGGTGTGGAGTTTGTATGTTCTTTCCATGGTTTTGTGTTTTCTCTTGGTTTTTCCCACAGTCCAAAACATACTCAAGCAAGGACTTTGTCCATAGCCCTCATAAATTATTCCCCCTGAATCTGATCAATGGTGGTGTATAGCTGGAGTGATATAAATATCAGTGAGGTCACTCTGTCTCTCTGTCTCCTCTGAATCCTCCTGAGCTCCGAGTGTCTGTGGCTTCTGCTGCTGCAGGGTAAGGTCTGGGATCTGATTGGCTCTCTGAGTCAGTGAGAGCCAATCAGAGCTTGCAGTGGGCCCTGTTGCCTAGCAGCAGCCTAGAGAGGGGAGGGAGTGAGGGGTCTGGCTGAGCAGGCTCATATCTGAAACAGACAGCCTCCAATGGACTTAGGAAGTTTCCCTGATAGACACAGCAGCAAGAGGAGGCATAGCTATTTGGAATTAGAAAAAAACAAGCCACCATCGGAAGAACATCGAATGACTATCATTTGATGGTGAAAAACATCGGGAGGGCACCATTAAATGCTAAAAACACTACCATCGAAACGAAAACATCGATGGTTCGGAAACATCGACCATCGATGTCCATCCCTAGTGCAGAGAGAGTTAGATTTGGGTGGGTTATTTTATTTCTGTGCAGGGTAAATACTGGCTGCTTTATTTTTACACTGCAAATTAGATTGCAGATTGAACTCACCCCACCCAAATCTAACTCTCTCTGCACATGTTATATCTGCCTCCCCTGCAGTGCACATGGTTTTGCCCAACTGCTAAAAAAATTCCTGCTGCAATCAACTTGGAATTACCCCCATTATTTGTTACTATCACAGTAAGGAACATTATTACATAACAGGGATGGGTACATGGAGAAGACAGGTGCAAATTTAGTTCTGGCACCAATGTTTGCAGATCAAATAGATTAATTGCAACTACAGTATACTGTAAAGATTCATGGTGTTTTGCAAATAATCACATATTTTCACTACTAATTTTCACTTCTTATTGACACATATTGTGGCAATAAGGAATGCTATTTTGGGGTAATGTATCAAAATAGACTTACCAGGACACTCGGAAAAGGGTCTATGCTAACAACAGTTAAAAAGTTATGTAATCTCTTAAGCTGTCTGAGCAACTGTGCACATGCAAATGGACTTAGAAAAGAGGAATCTGGAGGAACTGTAGCATAGACTACAATGAACAAATGCCAATTAAGATCTGTAAGATATTTCTAGGACTTTAGGAATGACATATATTGATAGTAGCAGATTGGCTTCTTTAGGTCATTGGACTAATTTTTTTAATGAGTATTACTGTATGTACAGTATTTACTGAAATTTTGGTAAATTCATTGAATAATTTGTGAATGACAAATCTCTGAATTTGGCAATGACACATCACACAAAGAGACGGAAAGGTTTCTTCACAGTAAGGACAATATGTATATGGAATTCCCTGCCTAAAAGAGTAGTGATAGCAGACTCACTACTTTTAAAAATGGGCTTGATAAATTCCTAATGGATAAGGATATACTGAGTTATGGTGGTTAAATCATGTACTATAGTAATAAAAATGCTGAATATTTTAGTTTACGGCTAAACACTCACCACAGTTAAACTTACTGTAGTCTTAACAATAGTTCAGTGTAGGAGATCACTAACAGGTTGAACATGATGGAGAAATTGTCTTTTTTTCAACCTCAGAACTAGGGCCCTCATTCCGAGTTGTTCGTGGCTAGCTGCTTATAGCAGCATTGCAAACGCTAGGCCGCCGCCCTCTGGGAGTGTATCACTGCTTAGCAGAATAGAGAACAAAAGAGTAGCAGAATTGTTACTAAATATTTACTTGCAGTTTCTGATAGAGATGAGCGGGTTCGGTTCCTCGGAATCCGAACCCGCCCGAACTTCATGTTTTTTTTCACGGGTCCGAGCGACTCGGATCTTCCCGCCTTGCTCGGTTAACCCGAGCGCGCCCGAACGTCATCATGACGCTGTCGGATTCTCGCGAGGCTCGGATTCTATCGCGAGACTCGGATTCTATATAAGGAGCCGCGCGTCGCCGCCATTTTCACTCGTGCATTGAGATTGATAGGGAGAGGACGTGTCTGGCGTCCTCTCCATTAGAATAGAGATAGATTAGATAGAGAGAGAGAGATTGTGCAGAGTCGCAGACAGAGTTAGTTTACCACAGTCAGTGACCAGTGCAGTTGCTAGTTAACTTTTATTTAATATAATATATCCGTTCACTTCTCTCTGCTATATCCGTTCTCTGCCTGAAAAAAAAAACGATACACAGCACAGTCAGTCACACAGTGTGACTCAGTCTGTGTGCACTCAGCTCAGCCCAGTGTGCTGCACAGTCATCAATGTATAAATTAAAAGCTTATAATTAATTGTGGGGGAGACTGGGGAGCACTGCAGGTTGTTAGCAGGAGCCAGGAGTACAATTATATTAATTAACAGTGCACACTTTTGCTGCAGGAGTGGTGACCAGTGCCTGACCACCAGTATAGTATTGTTGTATACTACTAATATCTCTTTAAATATCAACCAGTCTATATTAGCAGCAGACACAGTACAGTGCGGTAGTTCACGGCTGTGGCTACCTCTGTGTCGGCACACGGCAGGCAGTCCGTCCGACCAGAATTGTATTATTTATTATTATATACCTACCACCTAACCGTGGTTTTTTTTTCATTCTTTATACCGTCATAGTGTCATCCTAATTGTTACGAGTATACTACTATCTCTTTATCAACCAGTGTACAGTGCGGTAGTTCACGGCTGTGGCTACCTCTGTGTCGGCACACGGCAGGCAGTCCGTCCGACCAGAATTGTATTATTTATTATTATATACCTACCACCTAACCGTGGTTTTTTTTTCATTCTTTATACCGTCATAGTGTCATCCTAATTGTTACGAGTATACTACTATCTCTTTATCAACCAGTGTACAGTGCGGTAGTTCACGGCTGTGGCTACCTCTGTGTCGGCACACGGCAGGCAGTCCGTCCGACCAGAATTGTATTATTTATTATTATATACCTACCACCTAACCGTGGTTTTTTTTTCATTCTTTATACCGTCATAGTGTCATCCTAATTGTTACGAGTATACTACTATCTCTTTATCAACCAGTGTACAGTGCGGTAGTTCACGGCTGTGGCTACCTCTGTGTCGGCACACGGCAGGCAGTCCGTCCGACCAGAATTGTATTATTTATTATTATATACCTACCACCTAACCGTGGTTTTTTTTTCATTCTTTATACCGTCATAGTGTCATCCTAATTGTTACGAGTATACTACTATCTCTTTATCAACCAGTGTACAGTGCGGTAGTTCACGGCTGTGGCTACCTCTGTGTCGGCACACGGCAGGCAGTCCGTCCGACCAGAATTGTATTATTTATTATTATATACCTACCACCTAACCGTGGTTTTTTTTTCATTCTTTATACCGTCATAGTGTCATCCTAATTGTTACGAGTATACTACTATCTCTTTATCAACCAGTGTACAGTGCGGTAGTTCACGGCTGTGGCTACCTCTGTGTCGGCACACGGCAGGCAGTCCGTCCGACCAGAATTGTATTATTTATTATTATATACCTACCACCTAACCGTGGTTTTTTTTTTCATTCTTTATACCGTCATAGTGTCATCCTAATTGTTACGAGTATACTACTATCTCTTTATCAACCAGTGTACAGTGCGGTAGTTCACGGCTGTGGCTACCTCTGTGTCGGCACACGGCAGGCAGTCCGTCCGACCAGAATTGTATTATTTATTATTATATACCTACCACCTAACCGTGGTTTTTTTTTCATTCTTTATACCGTCATAGTGTCATCCTAATTGTTACGAGTATACTACTATCTCTTTATCAACCAGTGTACAGTGCGGTAGTTCACGGCTGTGGCTACCTCTGTGTCGGCACACGGCAGGCAGTCCGTCCGACCAGAATTGTATTATTTATTATTATATACCTACCACCTAACCGTGGTTTTTTTTTTCATTCTTTATACCGTCATAGTGTCATCCTAATTGTTACGAGTATACTACTATCTCTTTATCAACCAGTGTACAGTGCGGTAGTTCACGGCTGTGGCTACCTCTGTGTCGGCACACGGCAGGCAGTCCGTCCGACCAGAATTGTATTATTTATTATTATATACCTACCACCTAACCGTGGTTTTTTTTTCATTCTTTATACCGTCATAGTGTCATCCTAATTGTTACGAGTATACTACTATCTCTTTATCAACCAGTGTACAGTGCGGTAGTTCACGGCTGTGGCTACCTCTGTGTCGGCAGTCGGCAGGCAGTCCGTCCATCCATAATTGTATTATTATTATAATATATACCACCTAACCGTGGTTTTTTTATACCACCTAACCGTGGCAGTCCGTCCATAATTGTATACTAGTATCCAATCCATCCATCTCCATTGTTTACCTGAGGTGCGTTTTAGTTCTGCCTATAAAATATGGAGAACAAAAAAGTTGAGGTTCCAAAATTAGGGAAAGATCAAGATCCACTTCCACCTCGTGCTGAAGCTGCTGCCACTAGTCATGGCCGAGACGATGAAATGCCAGCAACGTCGTCTGCCAAGGCCGATGCCCAATGTCATAGTACAGAGCATGTCAAATCCAAAACACCAAATATCAGAAAAAAAAGGACTCCAAAACCTAAAATAAAATTGTCGGAGGAGAAGCGTAAACTTGCCAATATGCCATTTACCACACGGAGTGGCAAGGAACGGCTGAGGCCCTGGCCTATGTTCATGGCTAGTGGTTCAGCTTCACATGAGGATGGAAGCACTCAGCCTCTCGCTAGAAAACTGAAAAGACTCAAGCTGGCAAAAGCACCGCAAAGAACTGTGCGTTCTTTGAAATCCCAAATCCACAAGGAGAGTCCAATTGTGTCGTTTGCGATGCCTGACCTTCCCAACACTGGACGTGAAGAGCATGCGCCTTCCACTATTTGCATGCCCCCTGCAAGTGCTGGAAGGAGCACCCGCAGTCCAGTTCCTGATAGTCAGATTGAAGATGTCAGTGTTGAAGTACACCAGGATGAGGAGGATATGGGTGTTGCTGGCGCTGGGGAGGAAATTGACCAGGAGGATTCTGATGGTGAGGTGGTTTGTTTAAGTCAGGCACCCGGGGAGACACCTGTTGTCCGTGGGAGGAATATGGCCGTTGACATGCCAGGTGAAAATACCAAAAAAATCAGCTCTTCGGTGTGGAGGTATTTCACCACAAATGCGGACAACAGGTGTCAAGCCGTGTGTTCCCTTTGTCAAGCTGTAATAAGTAGGGGTAAGGACGTTAACCACCTCGGAACATCCTCCCTTATACGTCACCTGCAGCGCATTCATAATAAGTCAGTGACAAGTTCAAAAACTTTGGGTGACAGCGGAAGCAGTCCACTGACCAGTAAATCCCTTCCTCTTGTAACCAAGCTCACGCAAACCACCCCACCAACTCCCTCAGTGTCAATTTCCTCCTTCCCCAGGAATGCCAATAGTCCTGCAGGCCATGTCACTGGCAAGTCTGACGAGTCCTCTCCTGCCTGGGATTCCTCCGATGCATCCTTGCGTGTAACGCCTACTGCTGCTGGCGCTGCTGTTGTTGCCGCTGGGAGTCGATGGTCATCCCAGAGGGGAAGTCGTAAGCCCACTTGTACTACTTCCAGTAAGCAATTGACTGTTCAACAGTCCTTTGCGAGGAAGATGAAATATCACAGCAGTCATCCTACTGCAAAGCGGATAACTGAGGCCTTGGCATCCTGGGTGGTGAGAAACGTGGTTCCGGTATCCATCATTACTGCAGAGCCAACTAGAGACTTGTTGGAGGTACTGTGTCCCCGGTACCAAATACCATCTAGGTTCCATTTCTCTAGGCAGGCGATACCGAAAATGTACACAGACCTCAGAAAAAGAGTCACCAGTGTCCTAAAAAATGCAGCTGTACCCAATGTCCACTTAACCACGGACATGTGGACAAGTGGAGCAGGGCAGGGTCAGGACTATATGACTGTGACAGCCCACTGGGTAGATGTATGGACTCCCGCCGCAAGAACAGCAGCGGCGGCACCAGTAGCAGCATCTCGCAAACGCCAACTCTTTCCTAGGCAGGCTACGCTTTGTATCACCGCTTTCCAGAATACGCACACAGCTGAAAACCTCTTACGGCAACTGAGGAAGATCATCGCGGAATGGCTTACCCCAATTGGACTCTCCTGTGGATTTGTGGCATCGGACAACGCCAGCAATATTGTGTGTGCATTAAATCTGGGCCAATTCCAGCACGTCCCATGTTTTGCACATACCTTGAATTTGGTGGTGCAGAATTTTTTAAAAAACGACAGGGGCGTGCAAGAGATGCTGTCGGTGGCCAGAAGAATTGCGGGACACTTTCGGCGTACAGGCACCACGTACAGAAAACTGGAGCACCACCAAAAACTACTGAACCTGCCCTGCCATCATCTGAAGCAAGAAGTGGTAACGAGGTGGAATTCAACCCTCTATATGCTTCAGAGGTTGGAGGAGCAGCAAAAGGCCATTCAAGCCTATACAATTGAGCACGATATAGTAGGTGGAATGCACCTGTCTCAAGTGCAGTGGAGAATGATTTCAACGTTGTGCAAGGTTCTGATGCCCTTTGAACTTGCCACACGTGAAGTCAGTTCAGACACTGCCAGCCTGAGTCAGGTCATTCCCCTCATCAGGCTTTTGCAGAAGAAGCTGGAGGCATTGAAGGAGGAGCTAACACGGAGCGATTCCGCTAGGCATGTGGGACTTGTGGATGCAGCCCTTAATTCGCTTAACAAGGATTCACGGGTGGTCAATCTGTTGAAATCAGAGCACTACATTTTGGCCACCGTGCTCGATCCTAGATTTAAAGCCTACCTTGGATCTCTCTTTCCGGCAGACACAGGTCTGCTGGGGTTGAAAGACCTGCTGGTGACAAAATTGTCAAGTCAAGCGGAACGCGACCTGTCAACATCTCCTCCTTCACATTCTCCCGCAACTGGGGGTGCGAGGAAAAGGCTCAGAATTCCGAGCCCACCCGCTGGCGGTGATGCAGGGCAGTCTGGAGCGACTGCTGATGCTGACATCTGGTCCGGACTGAAGGACCTGACAACGATTACGGACATGTCGTCTACTGTCACTGCATATGATTCTCTCAACATTGATAGAATGGTGGAGGATTATATGAGTGACCGCATCCAAGTAGGCACGTCACACAGTCCGTACTTATACTGGCAGGAAAAAGAGGCAATTTGGAGGCCCTTGCACAAACTGGCTTTATTCTACCTAAGTTGCCCTCCCACAAGTGTGTACTCCGAAAGAGTGTTTAGTGCCGCCGCTCACCTTGTCAGCAATCGGCGTACGAGGTTACATCCAGAAAATGTGGAGAAGATGATGTTCATTAAAATGAATTATAATCAATTCCTCCGCGGAGACATTGACCAGCAGCAATTGCCTCCACAAAGTACACAGGGAGCTGAGATGGTGGATTCCAGTGGGGACGAATTGATAATCTGTGAGGAGGGGGATGTACACGGTGATATATCGGAGGGTGAAGATGAGGTGGACATCTTGCCTCTGTAGAGCCAGTTTGTGCAAGGAGAGATTAATTGCTTCTTTTTTGGGGGGGGTCCAAACCAACCCGTCATATCAGTCACAGTCGTGTGGCAGACCCTGTCACTGAAATGATGGGTTGGTTAAAGTGTGCATGTCCTGTTTTGTTTATACAACATAAGGGTGGGTGGGAGGGCCCAAGGATAATTCCATCTTGCACCTCTTTTTTCTTTTCTTTTTCTTTGCATCATGTGCTGATTGGGGTGGGTTTTTTGGAAGGGACACCCTGCGTGACACTGCAGTGCCACTCCTAGATGGGCCCGGTGTTTGTGTCGGCCACTAGGGTCGCTAATCTTACTCACACAGCTACCTCATTGCGCCTCTTTTTTTCTTTGCGTCATGTGCTGTTTGGGGAGGGTTTTTTGGAAGGGACATCCTGCGTGACACTGCAGTGCCACTCCTAGATGTGCCCGGTGTTTGTGTCGGCCACTAGGGTCGCTAATCTTACTCACACAGTCAGCTACCTCATTGCGCCTCTTTTTTTCTTTGCGTCATGTGCTGTTTGGGGAGGGTTTTTTGGAAGGGCCATCCTGCGTGACACTGCAGTGCCACTCCTAGATGGGCCCGGTGTTTGTGTCGGCCACTAGGGTCGCTAATCTTACTCACACAGCTACCTCATTGCGCCTCTTTTTTTCTTTGTGTCATGTGCTGTTTGGGGAGGGTTTTTTGGAAGGGACATCCTGCGTGACACTGCAGTGCCACTCCTAGATGGGCCCGGTGTTTGTGTCGGCCACTAGGGTCGCTTATCTTACTCACACAGCGACCTCGGTGCAAATTTTAGGACTAAAAATAATATTGTGAGGTGTGAGGTATTCAGAATAGACTGAAAATGAGTGTAAATTATGGTTTTTGAGGTTAATAATACTTTGGGATCAAAATGACCCCCAAATTCTATGATTTAAGCTGTTTTTTAGTGTTTTTTGAAAAAAACACCCGAATCCAAAACACACCCGAATCCGACAAAAAAAATTCGGTGAGGTTTTGCCAAAACGCGTTCGAACCCAAAACACGGCCGCGGAACCGAACCCAAAACCAAAACACAAAACCCGAAAAATTTCAGGCGCTCATCTCTAGTTTCTGAGTAGCTCCAGACCTACTCCTAGATTGCGATCAGCTCGGTCCGTTTAGTTCCTGGTTTGACGTCACAAACATGCCCTGCGTTCGGCCAGCCACTCCCCCATTTCTCCAGACACTCCCGTGTTTTTCCCTGACACGCCTGCGTTTTTTAGCACACTCACGGAAAATGCTCAGTTACCACCCAGAAACGCCACTTTCCTGTCAATCATTCACCGATCAGCAGTGCGACTGAAAAGCGCCGCAGGATCAACAACAAAACTGCTAAGTTTTTAGTTAAGTAACTAAGCGCATGCGCGCTGCGTACCATGCTCATGCGCATTTAGCAACTAATCGAAGCATAGCGAAAATCGGCAACGAGCGAACAACTCGGAATGACCACCTATGTTTGATTCCTCAAATTAATTTAAATAATTCACTACATTTTTCCTCAAGAAGAGTTTTTTCTTTGACTTTACTGTACACGTGCAAAGAAGCCTGTAAAGTTATGTTCTGAGAAAAATATTACAATACATACAGTATTTAAGCATACAGTATTTCTGGATATATTTTAAATTCGATATGAGCAGATTAGTTTGTTTAAAACTGAACACACCTGAATTTTGGGGCTGCTAGTCAAATCATGTTCTGTCTCAGATCTAAAAACCGAACCTTGTGTGCTTTAGAGGGCATATAAGTGCTTCCCCTATGATTTAGGTAGAGATGAGCGGGTTCGGTTCCCTGAGAACCGAACCACCCCGAACTTCACTACCCGAGCCCGGATCCGAGTCCGGATCCGAGTCCGGCTTGGGTTTTCCTGACTGACTCGGAAACCAGAACGAGACAAAACGTCATCATCCCGCTGTCAAATTCTCGCGGGGTTTGGATTCAATATTAGGAGCCGCGCGTCGCCGCCATTTTAACTCCGGCATTGGAGAGTGTAGCGAGAGGACGTGTCTCTGTCCTCAGTGTCTGCGTGGGAGGGAAAGTGGGGTGGTGATTCCAGTGCTGCCTTTTGCTGCTCAGTCCAGTGTGTCTTATGCTACATCAGTCCAGTCACAGTGGTGGTGTCCTCTGCTGCCATATGTCCAGTTTATGGAGAAGCTTAGTGGATATAATTCTCCATTTACACTAAGCTTCTCCATTTACGTATAGGTGGGTTGGAACACCCATCAGAATGAGCAGCACACCCCAGCTAGCTATAGAATAAAGACACTCAGTGCGCAGAACCCTCCAATTTATAGTATATGTCCAGTTTAGCTGTATAAGTCCAGTGCAGCGGTACTGTGTTGTCCTGCATCAGTACAGTGGTAGTGTCTTGTGCTGCATCAGTCCAGTCACAGTGGTGGTGTCCTCTTCTCCTATATGTCCAGTGCTGTTGTATACAGTAAGTCCAGTCCAGTGGTGCTGTGTTGTGCTGCATCAGTCCAGTGGTGGTGTATTGTGCTGCATCAGTCCAGTCACAGTGGTGGTGTCCTCAGCTGCCATATGTCCAGTCCTGCTGTATAAGTCCAGTCCATTGAAGTGGTGCTTTGTTGTCCTGCATTAGTCCAGTGGTGGTGTCACTGTGCTGCTGTAAAAGTCCAGTGGTACTGCTGTATATATGTCCAGTGATACTGCCGTATATGTCCAGCGGTACTGCAATATAATTCCAGTGATACTGCCGCATAAATCCAGTGATACAGCCGTATAATTCCAGTGGTACTGGCATATAATTCCAGTGGTACTGCCATATATCTCCAGTGATACTGCCATATAAATCCAGTGGAACTGGCGTATAATTCCAGTTCAGTGATACTGCCGTATAATTCCAGTGGTACTGGCATATAAATCCAGTGATATTGCCGTATAATTCCAGGGATACTGCTGTATAATTCCAGTGATACTGCTGTATAAATCCAGTGGTACTGCCATATAATTCCAGTGATACTACCGTATATGCCCAGTGGTGCTGCCGTATAAATCTAGTGGTACTGGCGTATAAATCCAGTCCAATGAAACTGCCATATAATTCCAATGGTACTGGCGTATAATTCCAGTGATACTGCTGTATAATTCCAGTGATAATGCCATATAAATCCAGTGAAACTGCCATATAATTCCAGTGATACTGCCATATAAATCCAGTGATACTGCCGTATAATTCCAGTGGTATTGGCGTATAAATCCAGTGGTACTGCCGAATAATTCCAGTGATATTGTTGTATATGTCCAGTAGTACTGCCGTATAAATCCAGTCCAGTGATACTGCCGTATATGTCCAGTGTTACTGTCATAATTCCAGTGATACTGCCGCATATGTCCAGTGGTACTGCCATATAATTCCAGTGATACTGCCATAAAATTCCAGTCATACTGGCGTATAATTCCAGTGGTACTGCTGTATAATTCCAGTGAAACTGCCATATAAATCCAGTGATAATGCCGTATAATTCCAGTGGTACTGGCGTATAAATCCAGTGATACTGCCATATAATTCCAGTGATACTGCCGTATATGTCCAGTGGTACTGCCGTATTAATCCAGTGGTACTGGCGTATAATTCCAGTTCAATGATACTGCCATATATGTCCAGTGGTACTACCTTATATGTCTAGTGATACTGCCATATATGTCTAGTGGTACTGCATATAATTCCAGTGATACTGCCGTATATGTCTAGTGGTACTGCCATATAATTCCAGAAATACTGCCGTATAATTCCAGTGATACTGCCGTAAAATTCCAGTGGTACTGGCGTAAAATTCCATTGATACTGTCGTATAATTCCAGTGATACTGCCGTATAATTCCAGTGGTACTGTCATATAAATCCAGTGATACTACTGTATATGTCCAGTCGTGCTGCCGTATAAATCTGGTGGTACTGGCATATAAATCCAGTCCAGTGATACTGCCGTATAGTTCCAGTGACACTGCCATATAAATCCAGTAATACTGCCATATAATTTCAGTGGTAGTGGTGTATAAATCCAATGATACTGCCGTATAATTCCAGTGATACTGCCGTATATGTCCAGTGGTACTACCGTATACATCCAGTGGTACTGGCGTAATAATCCAGTCCAGTGATACTGCCGTATATGTTCAGTGGTACTGACATATAATTCCAGTGATACTGCCATAAAATTCCAGTGATACTGCCGTAAATGTACAGTGGTACTGCTGTATAAATCCAGTGGTACTGGCGTATAAATCCAGTTCAGTGATACTGCCGTATATGTCCAGTGGTACTGCCATATAAATCCAGTGATACTTCCGTATATATACAGTAGTATTGCCATATAAATCCAGTGATACTGCCGTATATGTCCAGTGGTACTGCCATATAATTCCAGTGATACTGCCGTATATGTCCAGCGGTACTGCCATAAAGTTCCAGTAATATTGCCGTATAACTCCAGTGATAATGCCGTAAAATTCCAGAGGTACTGGCATATAATTCCAGTGGTACTGGCATATAAATCCACTGATACTGCCATATAAATCCAGTCCAGTGGTACTGCCGTATATGTCCAGTGGTGCTGCCATATAAAACCAGTGGTACTGCCGTATAATTCCAGTGATAATGCCGTATATGTCCAGTTGGTACTGCCTTATAAATCCACTCCAGTGATACTGCCGTATATGTCCAGTGATACTGTCGTATAAATCCAGTGGTACTGGAGTATAAATCCAGTCCAGTGGTACTGCCGTATAAGTCCAGTCCAGTGGTGCTGCCATATAAGTTCAGTGGTACTATCATGTGCTGTATACTTTTTACTCCAAATAAAGGGGTCATTAATATTTAATCCAAATATTTTTTACAGGGTTTGCCCTGTGTGGTGTAGAGGTATGCTCTCCCTTGCTACATTTTGTTATATAACTCCAGAAAAATAATGGAGAACAAAAATGTGGAGGATAAAATAGGGAAAGATCAAGAACCACTTCCTCCTACTGCTGCTGCTGCTGCTGCTGCTGTTGTTGCTGCTGGGAGTCGATCGTCATCCCAGAGGGGAAGTCAGAAGACCACTTGTACTACTTCAACTAAGCAAATGACTGTCCAACAGTCTTTTGCAGGTAAGATGAAATATGACAGCAGTCATCCTGTTGCAAAGTGTATAACTGAGGCCTTGACAGCTATGTTGGTGTTAGACGTGCATCCGGTATTTGCCATTAGTGCAGTGGGACTGCAGTGCCAACCCTAGATGGGCCAGGTGTTTGTGCCGCATACTTGTGTCCCTTAGCTTAGTCATACAGCTACCTCATTGCACCTCTTTTACTTCTTTGTATGATGTACTGTTTGGGGCCTAGTTTTTTTTAAGTGCCATCCTGTCTGACACTGCAGTGCCACTCCTAGATGGGCCAGGTGTTTGTGCCACACACTTGTGTTGCTTAGCTTAGTCATACAGCCACCTCAGTGCAACCTTTTGGCATAAAAACAATATTGTGAGGTGTGAGGTGTTCAGAATAGACTGGAAATGAGGGCAATTAATGTTATTGAGGTTATTAATACCGTAGAATCAAAATTACCCCCAAAATTCTGTGATTTTAGCTGTTTTTATGTTTTTTTCAAAAATCATCCAGATCCAAAACCAAAACACGAAAGGGTGGTGTTGGCAAAACCAATCCAGATCCAAAACATAAGCATGGAACCAGAACCGAAATCAAAACACAAACACGAAAAGTGTCTGCCGCACATCTCTAGATTTAGGGCACCGTTTCAAACTGGAAATGGCTCAAAATGAATGTTACTGATGTTAGTAATGCTGTAAGAACAAAAACTGGTCTCATAAATAAAATATTTTTAGCTGTTTTTATACATTTTAGTTAAATCTCATAGCCAAAGCAAAACCAAACCACAGGGTCCATGCACATCTATGGTCCTAATTCATACCTGATCGCTGTTGTGCGGCATCACACAGTGGCTGATTATCAAATGACTGCACCACAAACAGCAAAAAAAGCTGCGAAAATTCCGATCACGCGTACGCAATGTGATTGGCAGGACATTTGTGGGTGGTAACTGGTCATTTTCTGGGATTGTCAGGAATACAGGCCTTCCCAAGTGTTTTCAGGGAGGATGTGTGACGTCAGCTCTGGCCCCGAACAGCCTGATTCCATCGCACTGTAGGAGTAAGTCCTGGGCTAAGCACAGACTGCACAGACTGGAAAAATCATTAGATGGTGAGTGAGTTGCGAACATATTTGCAGATGTCCGCTGTCAGGTGAAGTTTTCGCGCGGTGTACACGTGCATTCGCACACTTGCACCAGGTGGGTTTTCAGTCTCTATGGGTGGTGGCTATCTGATCGCAGACCTCTGCAAATTTGCAGAGGAGCGATCAGGCCGGACTTAGGGGGTCATTCCGAGTTGTTCGCTAGGTAAAAATCTTCGCATCGCAGCGATTTTCCGCTTAATGCGCATGCGCAATGTCCGCACTGCGACTGCGCCAAGTAAATTTGCTATGCACTTAGGAATTTTACTCACGGCTTTTTCTTCGTTCTGGCGATCGTAATGTGATTGACAGGAAATGGGTGTTACTGGGCGGAAACAGGCCGTTTTATGGGCGTGTGGGAAAAAAACGCTACCGTTTCCGGAAAAAACGCAGGAGTGGCTGGAGAAACGGAGGAGTGTCTGGGCGAACGCTGGGTGTGTTTGTGACGTCAAACCAGGAACGACAAGCACTGAACTGATCGCAGATGCCGAGTAAGTCTGGAGCTACTCAGAAACTGCTACGAGGTGTGTAATCGCAATATTGCGAATACATCGTTCGCAATTTTAAGATGCTAAGATTCACTCCCAGTAGGCGGCGGCTTAGCATGAGCAAATCTGCTAAAATCCGCTTGCGAGCGAACAACTCGGAATGACCCCCTTAGGCCCTATATTTTAAATACATAGAAAATTACTGAAAAAGATTAAATGCATATGGAGTCTGTAGACAGAAGAACAATTTATTCAATAATCTCTGGTAATCACCCAGTTTCAAATGGATTATACTTACATTATATATGATTAGGCATATTTTAAATTTTTATAACCTTTTTTAAAAAGATTTAAGAAATACAAACACATTCATAAAGAATGAACACTTCCCTGATAAAATTAATAAACCACTGTTGAATGATTAGAATATAGTATATGCTCTTCAAATAAATTCAATACTACCACATGGCGGTTTCTGAGTAGCTCGAGACTTACTCCTACACTGCGATCAGCTCAGCCCGTTTCGTTCCTGGTTTGACGTCACAAATGCCTTGCGTTCGGCCAGTCACTCCCCCGTTTCTCCAGACACTCCCGTGTTTTATTCTGGCATGCCTGCGTTTTTCCGCACACTCCCAGAAAACGGTCAGTTTCCGCCCAGAAACACCCACTTCTTGTCAATCACACTCCGATCACTTCAACAATGGAAATTCTTAGTTCGGACGTGAGTAAATCTACTAAGTTTTGTGCTAAAATACTTAGCGCATGCGCACTGCGTATCATGCGCATGCGCATTTTTGCCTTAATCGCTCCGTTGCGAAAATGGGGACCTAGCGAACAACTCGGAATGACCCCCCTTGTTATATCTGTATGTATACATATTAAGTATGCTAGTCCAGTGCAGTTTTATTGTTGTTTGTAATAATTTCTGCATTGTATATGTGACTGTGTGTGCCAGTAGCTGCTGTGTGGTTCCTATTCCATGTATCTCACACTAATTGCAATCCCTATTTTCTATACCCTGACAGGGGCTAAGTGCATCAGGGTCTTATATATAAATAGTGTTTCACGGGATATACTGTTTGGTATTTTACTCTGTGTATTTCAGTCACCATATACCTCTTAAATCCTCTGTTTGTAATCTGCATTTGCAATCACACTTCACAGGGGTTTTTTGTCAGGTACTGTGTCTGGCTATATTGTACTGTTATGTCCTAGAGCTACATTCTACAAAAATGTCTGCGTCACAGGGCGGGAGATCCGTGGCTGATCCTGCATCATGCAGTGCTGATGAATTATCTGAGGGTCCAGGTATTGGGGGTTCTGTACCCCTCGGTCAGCCTGCAGCACTGGTGGCACACCAAGACCCACCTTGGGCTGCTTTTTCTAATTTACTGACTATGTTCGTAACGAGACTTGCGCCCCCTGTGGGACCTTGTGTGCCTGTACAATCACATATTGTCCCTTTTGTAAATTCACCGTGGCGGGACTCAGTTACAGCAGTTAAATCAGTCCTTGGTTAAACAAAAGCCTGACCCTCGCCCCACTAGGACCAAAGGGTCATCTAAGCGGGCCATTTCTTCTTCACAATCCACGCATGTTTCGGATACTTCATCCGATGAAGATGGCGTATATACTGACCCATCAGACACTGATGCAGATGCTTCTGATAGGGAATCTACAACACAGGTGAAAGTTCCTGACCTCTTGGAGACTATCAAACTGATTCTTCAGATCTATGATGAAACTGAACCTCCAGATATGTCTAAAAAACCTGATAAGTTCAAACATCAGAAAGTTACTAAATTAGGTTTGCCACATTCTGACCATTTAGTTGACATACGTCAAGAATCCTGGGAATTTTCCCTGTCTAAAAAGATGCTAGCTCATTATCCCCTCACTGCAGAGTTAAGTAAAAAATGGGAAACACCACCTCCGGTGGACTCACATGTTGCACGCTTGGTGATGTCTTCTACTCTGCCTGTCACTACCATTACCTCTCTGAAGGAACCGACGGATTAGCATGTGGAGGATTGCTTGAGGTCTATTTACACTCTTGCGGGTGTGGTGCATAGACCTACCATAGCGGCTTCTTGGGCTGCAAAAGCTATTGAAGCCTGGGTTCAAGAAATTGAAGCGGAGCTACCTTCTAATTTTTCTGATAATGCCAGCCAGTGTCTTTCATATATTACCACTGCCTCTCATTGCATACAGGAGGCGGCCTCTGATGCCAGTGTGCTGGCAGTCAAAGCGTCTACTACGTCCATTCTGGCTCACCGGATTCTGTGGTTGTGGTCCTGGTCTGTGGATCTGGACTCTAAAAAGACCTTGGAGGTGATCCCTTTTAAGGGAAACATCCTTTTTGGGGAAGATCTGAACAATATTGTTGCTGACTTAGCGTCTGCTAAAACTGCATGTCTGCCTAGTACTAATCCTTCAGCTCTGAAGGCTAAAAGTACCACCTTTCATTCCTTTTGACCTCCAAGTAAAGCAAAGGGTCAGACGTACCCGAAACAGGCTCGCACTTCCAAAACCTCTAAGCCTAAACCTAAACATTCCTGGGCTGCCCGTCAGCCTGCATCCAAAACAGACAAGATTGCTGCATGACGGGGCCTGACTCCCCCTGGATGACCCCAGGGTAGGAGTCCAACTTCTGCGGTTCACCCAGGTATGGTTACAGACCACTTCAGACGCCTGGGTGAGGGAAGTCGCCACTCACGGATATGCCATCTCTTTCAAGAAACATCCCCCTCGCCAGTTTTGCTTTACAAATATCCCTTTGGATCTGTTAAAAGCAAAAACTCTACATTTGGTGGTACAATCCCTCCTGAAAACAGGAGTGATAGTGCCGGTGCCTCTGGCTCAGAGAGGCAGGGGGTACTATTCAACACTGTTCCTAGTTCCGAAACTGAATGGATCCTCACGGCCCATTCTCAACCTTAAGTCTTTGAACAAATTTGGGAAGGTTTCCAAATTACGTATGGAAACTTTTCGCTCTATTGTTCTGGCCTTGGAGCCCAAGAACTATATGGTATCCTTGGACATTCAGGATGCTTACCTATATATACCTATTGTCATGTCACATCAGCAATATCTGTGGTTTGCTATTGGCAACATACATTATCAATTCAAGGCCTTGCCTTTTGGACTGAACATGGCTCTACGAATCTTCACCAAGGTCATGGCGGTCATGACTGCCCTTCTACGCCATCAGGGTATCAGGATCCTGCCGTATCTGGATGACATATTGATCCTGGTGAACTCCCAAGAGGTTCTCCTCCGTCATCTGGAACTGACGATCCAATTCCTGCAAGCCCATGGGTGGCTCATCAACTGGAAGAAATCCTCACTGGTTTCTGCTCAGAGCATGGTACACCTGGGGGCGTTATTGGACACACACAACTAACGGTTGTTCTGGTCTCCGGAGAAAGTACTGAAACTTCAGAACAGGATACTATGCGTCCTCTCTCGCCCTCGTGAATTGATTCACTCGGCGATGCAAGTACTAGGCCTCATGGTGTCTGCTTTCGACATGGTAGAGTATGCTCAATTTCATTCTTGCCCTCTGCAGAGGTTAATCCTTTCCAAGTGGGATGACCTGCCTCACCGGATCAGGTCTCACATGATTTCCTTGACTCCGGAAGTTCATCTGTCTCTGACCTGGTGGCTCCAGGACCAACAATTGAGCAGGGGTCGTCCCTTCTGGATCTCCAACTGGGTCCTCCTAACAACGGATGCCAGTCTGCGGGGTTGGGGCGCGGTTTTGGAGCAACACTAACTTCAGGGCTGGTGGACCAGGGAGGAATCTCTCCTTCCGATAAACATTCTGGAGTTGCGAGCAGTGTTCAATGCTCTGAAACTGGCCCTGCCTCTGGTACAGAACAGGCGTGTTCAAGTACAGTCGGACAACGCCACCACAGTGGCGTACTTAAATCATCAAGGTGGCACTTGAAGCCGCATGGCAATGATGTAAGTGTCAAAGATTCTTCTATGGGTGGAACGCCATCTGCCAGCCATATCGGCAGTGTTCATACTGGGGGTCCTCAACTGGGAAGCGGACTTCCTCAGTCATCAGGACGTACACGCCGGAGAGTGGAGCCTTCATCTGGAAGTCTTTCAACTCCTAGTGGACAAGTTGGGCCTACCAGATGTAGACCTGATGGCATCTCAACACAATCACAAGGTTCCAGTCTTCGGAGCAAGGACAAGGGATCCTCAAGCAGCATTCATGGATGCACTGGTAGATCCATGGAGCTTTCGGCTGCCATATGTGTTCCCTCCCGTGTCAAACCTGCCTAGGGTAATAAAGAAGTTCAAGCAAAAAGGAGGATTACTACTTCTAATCATTCCAGAGTGGCCCAGGCGGCATTAGTTGTCAGACCTGTAGGGTCTCTTGATAGAGCAACCTCTTCTACTTCCTCAACGCACAGACCTCCTCATTCAGGTCCCTTGTGTCTACCAGGATCTGGCCTGACTGGCTTTGACGGCGTGACTCTTGAAGCTTCAGTTCTGAGGGCCAAAGGTTTTTCTGAGGCAGTCATTCAAACTATGTTGAAAGCCCGTAAACCAGCTTCGGCTCGGATTTATTATAGGGTCTGGAATTCTTACTTCATCTGGTGTGCGGCTAAGAATTATGATGCATACAAGTTCAGTACTGCCAAACTTTTGGCTTTTCTGCAACAGGGCCTGGACTTAGGCCTTCATCTGGCCTCCCTCAAGGTTCATATTTCACTCTTGTTGGTTTCAGAGAAAAATTGCGACTTTGCCTGACGTTCATACTTTCACTCAGGGTATTTTACGGATTCAACCTCCATATGTTGCTCCTGTGGCTCCTTGGGATTTGTTGGTTGTTCTGGATGCCCTACAAGAGTCTCCGTTAGAACCTCTTGAGTTTGTGGACCTTAAATGGCTTACGCTTAAGGTTTTATTTTTGCTGGCTATTGCCTCCACTAGAAGGGTTTCAGACTTGGGTGCCTTATCCTGTCGGTCATCCATTCTGACTTTTTCACCATGACCATGCGGTTCTTAGAACACGCCCTGGTTATCTGCCTATGGTGGTGTCGTCTTTCCACCTTAACCAAGAGATTGTGGTTCTGGCCTTTATCTCTCTTGGTTTGTCCTCCAAAGAATGGTCTTTGGATGTGGTACGGGCTCTCCTTATATATATGTGAAGAGAACCGCCTCTCTTAGGAGATCTGATTCTCTCTTTGTCCTTTTTAGTTTTCACAAACGTGGCTGGCCTGCGAATAAGCAGACCTTGGCCAGATGGATTAGAATGGTGATTCACAAGCTTATGTACAGGCTGGACTTCCAGCTCCTGCTCCTATCAAGGCCCATTCTACTCGGTCTGTTGGACCTTCTTGGGCGGCCTGCCGTTGCGCATCCCTAGAACAATTGTTCAAGGCGGCTACATGGTCCTCAGTGAACACGTCCATAAGGTTCTAAGCTTTTGATACTTCCGCCTCCCAGGATGCTTCCTTTGGATGCCGGGTTCTTGTGCCCGCTACAGTGCGTCTTCTCCCATGAAGAACTGCTTTAGGGCATCCCCAATGTTATTCCCTGTGGAATACCAGTGTACCCCGCTGCAGAAAAGGAGATTTATGGTAAGACTTACCATTGTTAAATCTCTTTCTGCGGGGTACACTGTATCCCAGAGGGTGCAGTGCATCTTGGGAACAGTCAAAGCTTTAGCCTGTTGGTGCCTCGGATCAAGATCCAACTCTACACCCCAATGTTATTCACTGTGGAATCCAGTGTACCTCGCAGAAAGAGATTTAACAATGGTAAGTCTTACCATAAATCTCCTTTTTTTTTAACAATTCCCATTATATTTATGATTAATTCAGACACCACCATATAAGCATATGCAATCTGTTGTCACCTACACACATTTATTTTATAAATTAGCAAAACAATTTAAAAGCAGCCAGATTGTAAAATTGATTTTTTTAATCTTTATTGCTAGTTTAAGAAGTATTTAGTGTGTGTTTTTTGCAATTACATTTACACACTGATATTTCCATTCATTAACAAAGGCAAATAATTATTTACATATATCTTCAATCTGAAAGAGCACTAACAATGAAAAACACTAACAATGAAAGAATTGTAATTCTATAGCGCAACATTATACAAGGAGTGAAAAATGCTTCTTGACATTTATTTTGGGACAAATTTATGTGAAGAAAAATCTGTACTTTGCACCTGGCCATTATGCATTCTGAATCTAAAATTCCATAATTACAATACCACTGTGTGTCTGGCAAATTGATTATTGTAATTTCTTATTGGTTGCTAAACCTGAATACACACAGACATGAATACATCTGCCACAGAGGACTGGAGTGAGGTTAATCACCAGAATAAAATGCCACAAACTAATTTTTTCAAAGTCAAATGTTATATCGGTTTCTAACCACTTGGAAGATTTTCTGTCACATCTTTATTTCACACATTGATTTCACAAAACAACATGTAAGTTTTCTTTTTTAACTTTCCCTTTTTAGAATTTTTATGTAAATAGTAAGGGATGCATGTATAAAAGGGTTCAGTATGATTTACAGATGGACACAATACCGATGGTCATAATCCTGACAGCCATTGACCTACAGTCAAAATACCGACACAGTCAAAATACCAACATTCATTATGCCAACATGTTCAAAATGCCAGTATAGTCAGAATACCGACATTTGAAATGCCGACATGTCAAAATACCAACGTGTGTTTTTATTTTTGGTGTCAATGTTGACATAGGTCGACATGGACACTGTCTAAGTGTACTGTGTCCCCTCACATGGCGAACGCATCTCGGTGCCTCGCTACGCCTACCACACTATTACATTCCCCCTCTAGGTCCACTGGGATGGTAAAGTATGAACAAGTCTGCTTCGGGGCAAAAAATTCTTAAAAACACGTGTCAGCATTTTTACATGTCAGCATTTTAAATGTCGGTATTCTGACTATGTATGCATTTTGAATATGTCGGCATAATGAATGATGGTATTTTGACCGTGTCGATATTGTCGGTATTGTGGTGGTCATTCTGAGTTGTTCGCTCTTTGCCGATTTTCGCTATGCTGCGATTTGTTGCTAAATGCGCATGCGCATTGTGCGCAGGGCGCAAGCACTTAGTTATTTAACTAAAAACTTAGCAGTTTTGCTGTTGTTCGTGCGGCACTTTTTTGTCGCTCTGTTGATTGGTGAGTGATTGACAGGAAAGGGGCGTTTCTGGGTGGTAACTGAGCGTTTTCCGGGAGTGTGCTAAAAAAACGCAGGCGTGTCAGTGAAAAACGTGGGAGTGTCTGGAGAAACGGGGGAGTGGCTGGGAGAATGCAGGGCGTGTTTGTAACGTCAAACCAGGAACTAAACGGACCGAGCTGATCGCAATCTAGGAGTAGGTCTGGAGCTACTCAGAAACTGCTTGAAAATATTTATTAGCAGTTCTGCTAATCTTTCGTTCGCTATTCTGCTAAGCTAAGATACACTCCCAGAGGGTGGCGGCCTAGCGTGTGCAATGCTGCTAAAAGCAGCTAGCGAGCAAACAACTCGGAATGAGGGCCTGTGTCCGTTGGTTAATCAACTGCTACCCGTATAAAATGTCTATAGTTAGATGGCTTTACCTAGTTTATATGCTGGTGTTAGTAAGTCTACTGTCAGACCTCACCATGTAGTACATTGCTTGCTTTTCTTCCCAATGAATATCTGTATCTTATCACAGACTCTTCCAATTCATTGAATTCAAGTGTGATAATTTTATCCCTGTACAACAGTATGAGGAAGTCCCCTAATGGCATTAAGATTAGACTCTAGCTAAATCAAGACAGAAAGAAATAAAGAAACAAACTATAGGGAGCGATAATCTAAGCAATCTGACTAGATTGCTTAGATTTTCAGCAAGATCGCTCTGTGTGTAGCCATAACAGCGATAGTGATGCGCAGCCCCGCACATCGCTATCACTGATGCTAGATTGGCCTGCATACAGGCCAATCTAGCGGGTCACTCACTTCACCCGCTGGGTGAAGTGAGCGCCCCCCCCCCCCCGTCTCCCCCCGCACGCTCAGCACAGATCGCGCTGTGCTGAGCGGCAGGATAGATGTGTGCTGAGCGGTTCGCTCAGCACACATCTCTCCCGCATCGGCCCATCTATATGGGCCTTAAGTATTAAAATATTCTTATTGATTATTGGATTTCATGTGAACAACAAATAATGATAAACATAATAACAAATATTGCTTAATTTGTATAACTTCATTAATGTGATGATTAATTATTGCTTCTGGATTAATTGGGTCATTACTGATATATGGAAAAGTAACACATTTTTATTCAATGCGCAAAAATGGAAGCTGCCTATAGAGGGAGACACCAATTAGGTGATCCTCACACCTCCAGAAACAGAAACAACAGACAAATATTTGGGTGCTAACCCTACTAACGCTACTGAGTACAGCAATTAACAAACAAAGGCAAATGGATGTAATAATTCTGACCATGTTAAATCCAGAAATATAGAGAACAACACAGAGTCCTCCATATTCTGGAAAAAAATATCTCCAATTCCCAACATCACAGGGGAAACATGATAAAAGAGAGAGAAAATTTACATAGCATAATACATTTAATGCAGTGGTGCAAGTAGAATTTTTTTCTTAGTGGTACTGATAGTAAAAATGGGCGTGGTCACGTGTCAGGAGCGGGCATGGTCACACAAAACTAGGGGATTGGCTACATGACAATAGGGGCATGGCCACATTATGACACACACCATAATGCCCATTACACATTATGCCAGACACTGTAGCACCCATTACACATTATGCTAGACACTGTAATGCCCATTACACATTATGCCACACACCGTAATGCCTTACATATTATACAACACACCATAATACCTATCACATATTATGTCGCACACGCTTATGCCACTGACACCATTTTATGTCCCACACACAAAAATGTCCCTTATAAATTGTGCCCCAGCGGTGGGCTTTCTTAATGGTACGCCGTACCACTCAGTACCACCCTACTTTCAGCACTGGTTTATTGTAAAATATAAAACCATACAAAACAAATATGGGACTATTTTATCCCTGCAGTTGTAAGCAGATGCTGCGGCATCTTTAATTTATAGTATAGTTCAACCATTGAATACATGTGCCTCCATAGTTGAACTATAAATTAAAGATGCTGCATTGTTGTCCCATGATCTTAAAAATTTCTACCATCGATCACTGGAGATATGGACATGACAAACATAATTGGAGCAAAAATGACATATCGCAACTACACTCCGGAAGCAGGATGACATGTGACCGTGGCTTATTTACCATAACCGGGTAAACTGGATGCACAGCATCAAAAACAACATGAATGAGCGATGGCATTGCAAACCCAGAAATCGGGTAACATAGAACGGAACATGATCACCATGTTAACAAGGGATGACAAAATCACATGACTGGAAGAACTACATATATTGAATTAAATAAGCTACTATAAACTGTAACTGAACTTTAGCTATCCATCCACTAAATCAAAAGACCAACAATGGTTTGAAAGGGACACAGGTATTGAACAAGGAATGCCCCAAAACCGATATCATGTCAAAGGAGTACTTTGTCCTTTCTGACAATAATGCATCAGAAGTGCCTGCAGGACAATGGGTATAGGGCAGAGGTAGTACATGCATAAATGTCACTGAGGTCCTTTCTATTATGCTGGGCCACATATGTCTCAAAGCTACCACTTCTCTGGTCTCAATGACATTACCAAGACAAATATATAGCAACTTCACACTTGTGATTAGTTATTAATCCCTGCAGTTACCAATTTGTTGAGGTTCCTCATGTTTATTGGACAAGAAACTCTGGTGGACAGATCACTGGTGAGTCTGAGCAGGGCTGGATTAAAGACCACAGGGGCCTGGAGCTAAAAAAAAATGAATGGCTTATACTGAGAAGTAGAGGAGCTGTGACCAAGGCTGTGTGGGTGTGGCCAGAGCCATGTGGGCATGTACACCCGATAAACTGTGTGCCTCAATATCTCCCTAAAAACAAATACATAGAAAAATTGGATAACTATTTAAAAAAACTTCAAACTCAATTTTAATACTTATAATTTAGGATTGTTTGGTCAGCTGTGTACCTGGTCAACATCCTGCTTCCAGCAAGATGGGCCTATTTTTATGAGGAGCCTGGAGCTGGAGCTCCATCAGTCCCATTGTTAATCTGGCCCTGAGTCTAAGGTATTAAGTAGAAAGGTGTAAAAAAACAGTGCTACGTCTTTCTGTATAGGGTAACGATTAGGGGAAAAGAGAGAATGTCTTCCCGTGAAAAAATAATTGAAAAAGGATAAAAAAAAGTAGTGACACCTCCATAGTTATGCAGATAAAGTTTAATATACATTTATAAATGGGGGGCTGAATTTTGTGTTGCAGGACAATTCTTTCTTTTTGGAAAGAGAAAATAATTGTAATTACTAATTACAGCTGTAGGGGAAAGACCATAAAACAACTATACTTCTTCAGATTAAATAATGATTGCAAGGGAGGAAACACAGCACAAGGATCAAGGTAGCAGGTACAAAGAAAGCCAAGGGGAAGAAAGAGAGAAAGCGCTCACAGCAGGGAAGCCCTAATTTCTACCAGCTGAAAGCTCTGTCCTCCAGCTGTGATTAGCAGTATTAAGAGACTGTGCCTGATGCACAATCTGTGACCTTGCATGAACCTGCAGCATCTACTTTACAATATAGTATTTGAACACATATTATGCCCATAACTTTGGAGATGTGAGCTACTGCAATTGTTAGAGCAAATTTATCCCATTAGTAGTGACTAGACTGGATGTAAATTAGGCTGAACTAATTGATAAATGTAGTATGTACCACCAACCATTGCAAATATAAAGCAGGTTGAAAGCTATCTGACATTTTGCACCAGTTCTCAAGTTCTTTAATTGAAATTATATAACTTACCTTACAGTATATCAGACTACAACAGTTTGAATGTGTTTGTTATGGCGTTAACTTTGCGTATTTTAACATGTTAGCACAAAATATTAGCTAAATAGATCTATAACGTGGGTTATTGGTTATGTTTGTTATAAAATATACCATTTTTATAGATACAGAAGGAAAAGGATATACAAAGCAATATCTCAGAACATAGGACTTAAATATAGAAAAATTAGCTTAGTTTACTGAAAACTACTCTGCCTTTACCTGTACAAATCAAACAGTTGTTATAACTGCACTTGCATTTAGACAAATACTGTACCTTACATTTCACATGTAAACCTATTATATTTTATTTCAATATCTTTCATCAATTATGCTTGTGTATGCTATTTGATCTGATTTTGCAGAAAACAAAACGTTACTTTTCAGATTCTAAGGCACAAGTCATTTAACTTTTTGTTTTAGTTTCAAATAATAGACCTATAAAACGGCTAACTACAGTAATTATTTACATTTAGCCTCTGCAGATGTTCATTATTCTCTATTTTTAGTCATACTGTATAAGACAATGATATTATATTTTGTTGCTTTTAACTAATTAAGGAGGTTAAATACCTAATTATCTTTAGAGATGTGCACCAGGCCAATTTTTTTTTTCTCATGTTTTGGTTTTGTATTGATATTGCCAAAACCGCCCTTGTGTGTTTTAATTGTAATATTTTTTTTTAAATCATAAAAATGGCTAAAATCACAGAATTTGGGGGTGTTTTTGTTCCTACAGTATTACTAACCTCACTAACACTGTTTTCCACTCATTTCCAGTCTACTTTGAACACCTCACAGCTCATAATATTGTTTTTATCCAGTTTAGGCCAAAAGGTTGCACTGAGATAGCTGGATGACTAAGCTATGTGACAGAAGTGGGTGGCACAAGTACTTGGCACATCTGGGAGTGGCACTGCAGTGGCAGACAGGATGGCAGTTTTAGAAACTATGCCCAAAACATGCTCCAAAGAGCACATAACGCAAAGAAATAAGGTGCAAGGTGGAATTGTCCTTGGGCCCTCCCACCCACCCTTATGTTGTATATATTAAACTGGACATGCACAGTTTAACAAACCTATCATTTCAGCGACAGGAACCGTCACTTGTGGCTAAAACAATTGGTTTGTTTGGGCCCCCACAAAACAATTGAAGATGAGGTGATAATTGCATTGTAATCTTGTACAATAAATTAAATTTCTTCACCGCAAATGACCTAACATGGAGGTGCCTAGATGACTAACGTTCTACCTCTACAAAATTTGGCCTCACAAATGGAGAATATACTTTCATAAACATTGTCAGGATTGGGGTAAAAATAATCCAACACCCAAGAGGTGTTTTTTTGGTCTTATGCCCAGGCATCACAATGGCTTTTTTTCATGGTCAACAACTATAGCCACCGGTGGCTGACTTACACAAATAACATCATCATCAACATCCTCAATGTCAGAAAGTACACACATCCCTACTCATCCTGTCCCACTTCCATACACAAATCCTCAATTTGTATTAGGTCCTCCTCATCAGATTCATCATCACCATCTTTACTTGTACTGCTATCCACATGTTCAGATGGTTCTGAAATGGTCGAAGGAGGTGAAAGAGGCTTCTCTATGAGGATACAAAAAAGAAAAATTGGTACTTAGTACCTCCTGGCGCCAATTTTAAATGCTCAGTAATTTAAAAACAGTCTGTCTGCAGCTCTCTTAAATTAGAGGGACCACCACGCCCTCCACAGGTACAGAAATACAAAGAAAAACAACTAAGAAAGCGCTGACACACTAAACAATATTAAAATACACTCACTTTTTATTAAAATATGTAAAATACATAAGGACTGTTCCTAGACTACCTTTAAACACTATATTACTATAGTAATCCTGATCAAACCCTATCAGTATATAGACAAATGAGTTCCCTATAATCACAACACTATACGTTTTTGGCCAAAAAATAAATAAATAAATAAATAAATAATTGTAATAGATTTATACAGCAAAATGAGTGCACTGTTTGCTGTATAAATCTATTACAATTATTTATTTATTTATTTTTTGGCCAAAAACTTATAGTGTTGTGATTATAGGGAACTAATTTGTCTATATACTGATAGGGTTTGATCAGGATTACTATAGTAATATAGGCCCTCATTCCGAGTTGTTCGCTCGCAAGGCGATTTTAGCAGAGTTGCTCACGCTAAGCCGCCGCCTACTGGGAGTGAATCTTAGCATCTTAAAATTGCGAACGAAGTAATCGCAATATTGCGATTACACACCTCGTAGCAGTTTCTGAGTAGCTTCAGACTTACTCGGCATCTGCGATCAGTTCAGTGCTTGTCGTTCCTGGTTTGACGTCACAAACACACACAGCGTTCGCCCAGACACTCCCCCGTTTCTCCGGCCACTCCTGCGTTTTTTCCGGAAACGGTAGCGTTTTTTCCCACACGCCCATAAAACGGCCTGTTTCCGCCCAGTAACACCCATTTCCTGTCAATCACATTACGATCGCCAGAACGATGAAAAAGCCGTGAGTAAAATTACTAAGTGCATAGCAAATTTACTTGGCGCAGTCGCAGTGCGGACATTGCGCATGCGCATTAAGCGGAAAATCGCTGCGATGCGAAGATTTTTTCCGAGCGAACAACTCGGAATGAGGGCCATAGTGTTTAAAGGTAGTTTAGGAACAGTCCTTATGTATTTTACATATTTTAATAAAAAGTGAGTGTATTTTAATATTGTTTAGTGTGTCAGCGCTGTCTTAGTTGTTTTTCTTTGTATTTCTCTATGAGGACAGTGAGAGAAATGTCAGCTGTCATGGAAACCCCTAAGAGTTGCTCAAGAATGTCTGATGGTTCTGATTCTGAATATGCAGTTTGTCTTACTGCATCTGCAGCTAACTTTCCTTTTGTTTTGGTTTTTCTTTATCACTCTATAATTACATGATTTTACATACCCTGGCCTAAGCCCTCTATGCCCCTGGGCATCTGCCTTAGCAGATGACATTGACAGACTTGCATTGTCAATGTCATCATCACTAGTAACAGCAGCTTCAGCACTAGTAGTAGCCTCTATTATCAACACAAAGTGGGGTTGACCTATGCCAACAGTGTCACACAAAATAGTCAGAAATGTATATAATAATAATTACACACTGCAGTTGACTTCATCGACAGTGTTGCACAAATGAGTCAGAAATGTACTGTATATAATAATTACACACTGCTGTTGACTTCACCAACCACCAACAGCGTCGCACAATACGTGTATGAGTAGGAAATAAAATACTCTGGTCTGACTGGCAGTGTCACAGTACTTATGGAAATAAAATAAAAATTGTATAGTACACTGGGGTACATCACATACAAAATAAATAAGTAAATATATATATATATATATATATATATATATATATAATTTTAGGCTTTTTGTTTTTAGCTTTTATGGTTTCAATTTTACACTGGGGCAGAACCCCTGGGTGGATGGACAGGTCACCGCTTTCAGATACAGCAGACAGAGATAGTACCCCTTTTTCACATACAGCTGACAGAGCACCCCTTTCAAATACAGCAGACAGGGAGTACCACTTTTCCAGATACCACAGACAGAGAGCACCATTTTTTCAGATACAGCTGACAGAGAGAGAGAGCACCCCTTTCAGATACAGCTGACAGAGAGAGCACCCCATTACAGATACTGATGGCAGACAGAGAGCACTGCTTTCAAATACAGCAGACAGAGAGCACCCCTTTTTCAGATACAGCTGACAGAGAGTGCACCCCTTTTAAATACAGTAGAGAGCACCCCTTTTTCAGATACAGCTGACAGAGAGCACTCCTTTTTCAGATACAGCTGACAGAGAGAGAACACCCCTTTCAGATACAGCTGACAGAGAGCACCCCTTCACAGATACAGCTGACAGAGAGAGATCATCCCTTTCAAATACAGCAGAGAGCACCCCTTTTTCAGATACAGCTAAGAGAGAATAAGCACCCCTTTTTCAGATACAGCTGACAGAGAGGAAGCACCCTTTTACAGATACAGCTGTCAGAGAGAAAGCATTCCTTTACAGATACAGCTGACAGAGAGACAGCACTCCTTTACAGATAGAGCTAACAGAGAGAGCACCCTTTTCAAATACAACAGAGAGTACCCCTTCTTCAGATACAGCTGACAGAGAGAAAGCACCCCCTTTTCAGATACAGCTGACAGAGAGAAAGCACCCCCTTTTCAGATACAGCTGACAGAGAGAGCACCCCTGTTTCAGATACAGCTGGCAGAGAGAAAGCACCCCCTTTTCAGATACAGCTGACAGAGAGAGCTCCACTTTCAAATACAGCAGACAGAGAACACCCCTTTTTCAGATACCGCAGACAGAGAGCACTCCTTTTTCAGATACAGCTGACTGAGAGAGCACCCCTTTTTCAGATACAGCTGAAATAGAGAAAGCACTCCTTTACAGATAAAGCTGACAGAGAAAAATTACCACTTTCAGATACAGCTAAACGAGAGCACCCCTTTCAAATACATCAAAGTACCCCTTTTTCAGATACAGCTGACAGAGATAAAGCACCCCTTTTTCAGATACAGCTGACAGAGAGGAAGCACCCCTTTACAGATACAGCTGACAGAGAGAAAGCACTCCTTTACAGATACAGATGACAGAGAAAAAGCACCCCTTTATATTATAGATACAGCTGACAGAGAGAGAGCACCCCTTTCTAATACAGCAGACAAAGCTCCCCTTTTTCAGATATAGCACACAGGGCACCCCCACCCGCCACACCACACAGTGCTAAGACGGACATGTCCGTCCAGTACACTCTCCAATGCCGGAGTGAAGATGGCACCAATGCACAAGAACTTATATAGAATCCAAAACCCACAAGAATCCAACAGCGGGATAATGAGATTTTGTCTTGATGACATCATTCATCCCCGGGAGTCAGTCTGCGCATGCGCAGGGTGATGGGGGCGGGAGTGAGGCATGCTGGGAGGGATCCGATTGGATCCCTCACACAGTGCTGCGAGAGAAGCCCATTGGCTTCTATGGGGTATCGGCAGCAAAAGCTGGCGTACTCCGACGTGGCGCTGAGCTGGTGGCCGGGGAATAGTACATTAGGAAAATGCTGTAAGCAGGGGGTTTACCACATTTTCTTTTAGTACATCCCGCCCATAGAGAGAGAGCACCCCTTTCAAATACAGCAGACAGAGAGCATCTCTTTTTCAGATACAGCTGACAGAGGAGCACCCCTTTACAGATACAGCTGACAGAGAGAGAGAGAGCATCCCTTTCAAATACAGCAGACTGAGAGTACCCCTTTTTCAGAAACAGCTGACAGAGAGAAAGAACCCCTTTACAGATACAGCTGACAGAGAGAAAGGACTCCTTTCAAATACAGCAGACAGAGAGTACTCCTTTTTCAGATACAGCTGACAGAGAGAGAGCACCCCTTTACAGATACAGCAGACAGAGACTGAGCACCCCTTTTTCAGATACAGCTGACAGAGAGAGAGCACCCCTTTTTCAGATACAGCTGACAGAGAGGAAGCACCCCTTTACAGATACAGCTGACAGAGAGAAAGCACTCCTATACAGATGACAGAGAAAAAGCACCCCTTTATATTATAGATACAGCTGACAGAGAGAGAGCACCCCTTTCTAATACAGCAGACAAAGCTCCCCTTTTTCAGATATAGCACACAGGGCACCCCCACCCGCCACACCACACAGTGCTAAGACGGACATGTCCGTCCAGTACACTCTCCAATGCCGGAGTGAAGATGGCACCAATGCACAAGGACTCATATAGAATCCAAAACCCACAAGAATCCAACAGCGGGATAATGAGATTTTGTCTTGATGACATCATTCATCCCCGGGAGTCAGTCTGCGCATGCGCAGGGTGATGGGGGCGGGAGTGAGGCATGCTGGGAGGGATCTGATTGGATCCCTCACACAGTGCTGCGATAGAAGCCCATTGGCTTCTATGGGGTATCTGCAGCAAAAGCTGGCGAACTCCGACGTGGCGCTGAGCTGGTGGCCGGGGAATAGTACATTAGGAAAATGCTGTAAGCAGGGGGTTTACCACATTTTCTGTTTAGTACATCCCGCCCAGAGAGAGAGAGCACCCCTTTCAAATACAGCAGACAGAGAGCATCTCTTTTTCAGATACAGCTGACAGAGGAGCACCCCTTTACAGATACAGCTGACAGAGAGAGAGAGCATCCCTTTCAAATACAGCAGACTGAGAGCACCCCTTTTTCAGATACAGCTGACAGAGAGAAAGAACCCCTTTACAGATACAGCTGACATAGAGAAAGGACTCCTTTCAAATACAGCAGACAGAGAGTACTCCTTTTTCAGATACAGCTGACAGAGAGAGAGCACCCCTTTACAGACACAGCAGACAAAGACTGAGCACCCCTTTTTCAGATACAGCTGACAGAGAGAGAGCACCCCTTTTTCAGATAGAGTTGACAGAGAGAGCACCCCTTTTCAGATACAGCTGACAGAGAGAAAGCACCCCTTTACAGATACAGCACCCCTTTACAGATACAGCTGACAGAAAGAGCACCCCTTTTTCAGATACAGCTGACAGAGAGAGAGCACCCCTTTACAGATACAGCTGACAGAAAGAGCACCCCTTTTTCAGATACAGCTGACAGAGAGAGAGAGCACCCCTTTACAGATACAGCTGACAGAAAGAGCACCCCTTTTTCAGATACAGCTGACAGAGAGAGAGCACCCCTTTACAGATACAGCTGACAGAAAGAGCACCCCTTTTTCAGATACAGCTGACAGAGAGAGAGCACCCCTTTACAAATACAGCTGACAGAAAGAGCACCCCTTTTTCAGATACAGCTGACAGAGAGAGAGCACCCCTTTACAGATACAGCTGTCAGAGAGAGAGCACCCCTTTCAAATACAGAAGACCAAGCTCCCCTTTTTCAGATATAGCACACAGGTCACCCCCACCCACCACACGCCATGCCACACCACACAGTTCTAAGACAGACACGTCCATCCAATGCTAAAGTGAAGATGGCGCCGATGCACAAGGTCTTTTACAGAATACAAAACCCACGAGAATCTGACAGCGGGATGAAGACATTTTGCCTCGATGACATCATCGAGGAGGGCGGGAAAACCCAAACCGAGCTCAAATCCTGGCTCGGATCACAAAGTTTGGGAGAAGGGGGGAGGTCGGTTCTCAGGGAACCAAACCCACTCATCTCTAATTATCTTTCTCTGTTTATTGAATAATAGTAATGTTAGAACTAAATTCAATTTCCCATTTTAATTTTGATAACCATTGTAAATGTTGCTTCGTATTCTCTATACTTTGACAGACATACATTTACTGTCAGTGGCAAACGCAGGATTTCTGGGGGGGAGGAGTATATATATATATATATATATATATATATATACAGTATAATGCATATGTTCCAAATAGAGATGTGCACCGGAAATTTTTCGGGTTTTATGTTTTGGTTTTGGATTTGGTTTCGCGGCCGTGTTTTAGATTCGGACGCGTTTTGGCAAAACCTCCCCAAAATTTTTTTGTCGGATTCGGGTGTGTTTTGGATTCGGGTGTTTGTTTTTAAAAAAAACCCTCAAAACAGCTTAAATCATAGAATTTGGGGGTAATTTTGATCCTATAGTAATATTAACATCAATAACCACAATATACACTCATTTCCAGTCCATTCTGAACACCTCACACCTCACAACAATACTATTTTTAGTCCTAAAATTTGCACCGAGGCTGCTGGATGACTAAGATCAGTGACCCAAGAGGTCGGCACAAACACCTGGCCCATCTAGGAGTGGCACTGCAGTGTCAGACAGGATGGCACTTAAAAAAATTGGCCCCAAACAGCACATGATGCAAAGAAAAGAGAAAAAGAGGTGCACTGTGGTCGCTGGACGGCTAAGCTAAGCGACACAAACACCTCAATTTAACAGGAATTATTCGTTCTAATCAATGGTATTATTGGTCTAAATCACTGGAAGAAAATTACAAAGTCACTGGAGATATTCGTTCTAATCAATGGTATTATTGGTCCAAATCACTGGAAGAAAATGACAAAATCACTGGAATTATTTGGCAAGATCACTGTAATTAATAATTATAAATCACTGATATTAATTGGTAAAATCTCGCTATCGCCTGCCTAGTGAAGTGGAATCTAGCTGGGATTTTGTACCGGGGACACAATAACTTCATCAACTGTCTAAATCCCACTGCACTAATGGCGGAAAATGGGCACACGTCTAACAGCGCACTGATTATACTGAGAACTGATTATACTGATAACTGATGGTACTACGGAGAACTGACACTGAGCAGCGAGAACAGCACTGAACTATTGTACTGTAGTATACTGGTCACCACAATGCAGCACTGACACTGAGCACAGATATTAAGCACTGATCAGGATACTAGAAGTGACACAGAGCTGCAAGATACAGCAAAGGCCTACTGTACTGCTACTGTACTATATGTATACTGCTGGTCACCAAAATGCTGCACTGTCCTACTATATACTGCTCACAACAATGCAGCACAGATATGGAATGGATACTTGCAGTGACACAGAGCTGCAAGATACAGCAATGGCCTACTGTACTATACTACTATAATTAAATTATATACTGGTGGTCCCCACAATGCAGCACACTGAGCACAGATATTACCAGGTGTATCTCACACATTGCTCAGTACAGATTACAGGATGTGTAATCACCAGGTGTATAACACACGTTGCACAGCACAGTATACAGTATGCAGCTCTGGAGGGATCAGTATTTGGCAGGAAGGCGAGGCCTGGTCCTGGCAGCAGAGTGACAGACGGCCGTACAGTAGCAGCCAGCTCCAAATCTGGCAGTGTGTGGAGAGGGAGGGGGTGAGGGAAGGGAACGAGCGCTGGAGTATCTGAGCGGAGGGCTTGGAAGTTAAGGGCGAGTGAGGCGGGAGCTGCTCTTCTATAGCAGCACACAGTGGTGGTGACGGAGTCTGACAAAGAAGGGAGGAGGAGGATTGGGGCAACTGGCCGCAGGGGAGCACTGTGCCGCAGCCATCACCTGCAGGGGGAGTGGAGGGAAACACATCCTATCTGCCCCAGATAAGTTACTTCTGATCAGAGCAATTGAGGGTCGGAGTTTTTCTGAAAGGTGGAAAGAAAGGGGTTCTTTTTCATGTAGACTGGAAGGACTACAACAAACTTGGAGTGACTACACTTTTCACCCTAGTTCGGCAGCCCTGCTGCCCTTTAATACACAGATGAATGAAGACTCCACTTGGAAAGGTGGCCGCTCAGCGATCAAGAGCTGATGCAGCACATGCAGGTGTTTCTGCAAATATGATGAAGAAAAGAACATCTCATAAGAAACATCAAAACAATATGGGACCAAGTAAACCAATCTCCCAGCCAAGTAGAAATATTGTAGGCTGTAGAATACAGCATGGGTGGAAAGAGGGCAGTGGGCCAATAACCCAGTGGAAAGGAACAGTTCTGCATCAAGTACCAGTGAATCCCTCCCTCTATTCTATAAAGTATGATGGATTTGATTGTGTCTATGGACTTGAGCTTCTCAAGGATGAAAGGGTGACTGCTCTTGAAGTTCTACCAGAGTTGCCTCATCCTGAATCAGCGATGCCCATTTGGCTGACACAATGATTGGTAAAGCAGTAGAGCATATGTTTGAAACAGAGGATGGTTCCAAGGATGAGTGGCGAGGGATGGTATTAGCACGAGCACCTATTATGAACACATGGTTTTATTATTATATAACCTATGAAAAGGACCCAGTCTTATATATGTATCAACTTTTAGATGACTATAAAGAAGGAGATCTTCGGATCATGCCAGACTCAAATGATTCCCCTCCAGCTGAAAGAGAACCAGGGGAGGTTGTGGACAGCCTGGTGGGCAAGCAAGTGGAATATGCCAAAGAAGATGGCTCAAAAAGGACTGGCATGGTTATTCATCAAGTTGAAGCTAAACCATCTGTGTACTTCATTAAGTTTGATGACGATTTCCATATTTATGTCTACGATTTGGTGAAGACATCCTAAATGGGATTCTGTACTGTTTTTTTTGCCAAAGGTAATCTAATGTAAACATTTGTAGAAAGTAGCTGCTTTCTGATTACAGAAATGCTCAGATATTCCTGCGAATCCACAATCCCTTCCCAGAGGAAAAAGAAATTGAGAAACCGTTGTTTGAGAACGTTTGTTCTCTTTCCCTTACAAAGGAACAAACCACTTTCCAAGAAGACTGACGTTTTTGGGATTATGGAGACATAATGTTTTTGAATATAAATCCTAAAGCAGGTGGTGTATTAGAGCAAAAGAGTGCAAGAGACCAGCCATGCAGTTTCTGAAATATTATGACAAAATGTTACTGTATTTCATAAGCACTCATTCCTAACTCTGCTAAGTACTGTTTGGTATACTGTATCTGGCTTCCATGAGGTAGTTGTCCATTATTTCAGCTTCCATTGACCTTCTTGAAAGTGGTAGAAGTTATCGATTCTTTTTTTTAATTTTAATTTTCCCCTATTTTTAATTTTCTCCTGCATAGCCCAGTAAAATGTTGCAATGTTAAGCATTGACTTGTGCCTTCTGGGGCTCCACTTCTTCACCAAACCCAGCCAAATCTCATCCTAACCCTCTGTTCCACGTTCTCTATGTACCCCATCTGTGTCACCCATGTCTGTCTACCCATGCCCTTTAGATTGTAAGCTCTCACGAGCAGGGCCCTCTTCCCTCATGTGCTTATCCTTTGTCTTACTTTAATAATCTTCAACTGTACCACATCCAGCAGTGTTCTGCCACCTGATACTTATTCCGGTGTCATCTGCTGATGTAACTATGTTTATTTACCCTGTACTTGTCCTATACTGTCATCAACTGTAAGTTGCTGTTTTCCTGTTTGATTATTTATGTACTCTGTAATTGGGCGCTGCGGAACCCTTGTGGCACCATATAAATAAAGGATAATAATAATAATAATAATAATAATAATAATATAGGGTGTATAATCCCCAGGTGTATCTCACACATCACACAGTACAGTACATAGGGTGACTAATCCCCAGGTGTATCTCACACATCACTCAGTACAGATTACAGGATGTATAATCACCAGGTGTATAACACACGTCGCACAGTACAGTATGCAGGGTGTATAATTAATTACCAGGTGTATCACACACATCGCACAGTACAGTATATAGGGTGTATAATCCCCAGGTGTATCTCACACATCACACAGTACAGTATATAGGGTGTATAATCCCAAGGTGTATCTCACACATCGCTCAGTACAGTGTACAGGGTGTATAATCACCAGGTGTATCACAAACATTGACCAGTAACAGTATACAGGGTGTATAATCTCCAGGTGTATCTCACACATCGCTCAGTACAGATTACAGGATGTATAAAATCACCAGGTGTATAACACACGTCGCACAGTACAGTATACATACTGGTGACAACAATGCAGCAGATATTGAGCACTGATCAGGATACTAGAAGTGACACAGAGCAGCAAGATACAGTAATGGCCTACTGTAATGTACTATATGTATACAGCTGGTCACCAAAATGCTGCACTGTCCTACTATATACTGCTCACAATAATGCAGCACAGATATGGATAGTATACTTGACACAGAGCTGCAATATACAGCAATGGCCTACTGTACTGTACTATATGTATACTGCTGGTCACCAAACTGCTGCACTGTCCTACTATATACTGCTCACAATAATGCAACACAGATATGGATAGTATACTTGACACAGAGCTGCAAGATACAGCAATGGCCTACTGTACTGTACTATATGTATACCGCTGGTCACCAAAATGCTGCACTGTCCTACTATATACTGCTCACAATAATGCAGCACAGAGATAGTATACTTGACACAGAGCTGCAAGATACAGCAATGGCCTACTGTACTGTACTATATGTATACTGCTGGTCACCAAAATGCTGCACTGTTCTACTATATACTGCAGCACAGAGATAGTATACTTGACACAGAGCTGCAATATACAGCAATGGCCTACTGTACTATACTATATGTACACTGCTGGTCACCAAAATGCTGCACTGTCCTACTATATACTGCTCACAATAATGCAGCACAGAGATAGTGTACTTGACACAGAGCTGCAAGATATAGCAATGGCCTACTGTACTGTACTATATGTACACTGCTGGTCACCAAAATGCTGCACTGTCCTACTATATACTGCTCACAATAATGCAACACAGATACGGATAGTATACTTGACACAGAGCTGCAAGATACAGCAATGGCCTACTGTACTGTACTACTATAATTATATACTGGTGGTCCCAAATCCCCACAATGCAGCACACTGAGCACAGATATTTGCAGCACACTGAGCACAGATATGGAGCATTTTCAGACAGAGAACGTAGATATTTTCAGCACACTGAGCACAGATATTTGCAGCACACTGAGCACAGATATTTGCAGCATACTGAGCACAGATTACGGAGCTTTTCAGGAAGAGAACGCAGTCACATCCTCTCCGTTCAATCTCCAATGCACGAGTGAAAATGGCGGCGATGTGCGGCTCTTTATATAGAATACGAATCTTGCGAGAATCCGACAGCGGGATGATGACGTTCGGGTGCGTTCGTGTTAACCGAGCAAGGCGGGAAGATCCAAGGCTGCCTCGGAACCGTGTAAAATAGGTGAAGTTTGGGGGGGTTCGGATTTCGGAGAACCAAACACGCTCATCTCTAGTTCCAAACTGGAGGCTATCACAGACCACAAAAGAATCACAGGTAACTGCTTTGCTTCTACACATATGTTATATCTGTACTGTTTGATTGTATTAAACAATGTATTATATCTGTATTCTTGACGATGGTTGCATAAACTCAAACATAGATGCAAAGCAGGTATATGTGTTTCTTTTGTGGTCTGTGAGTTCCTAAAGTTTGTAACATGTGCATCAATTTTATTAAAGAGGGCATCCGGCAATATATATCATTGGAATGGATAAGAGTGCAGATCGGCATAGAACATTTTTTTTATACATACAGTGCACACAGTGTACTTGCCTTAATGCACATAGCATACACACACACACACACACACACACACCATACTTAAAAACACCTACAGGCAGCGCCGTAACTACGTGTGTGCTGAAGGGGCATTGCCCACAGCGCACACCTAGTTAGAGCGCATATTCCCCCTGGCTGCGCTCCCACTGCCCGTCCATGAGGAGGCTGTCTGAAAGGGCCCCCTGCCACCCACCACAGATCGGATCTCTATTACCGATCTGTGGTGCGGCAATGTGCTCCCCACTGACAGCCGATACAGCTGCCGGTCCTGCGCTCCGCCTACCCCTGCCTAATAGGAACCCGCCCGCACGTGATGTGAAGACGCCAGGCTGTGTGCGCCCTCCTCCTTTACCGCGTCTTGACGTCTCCTCCCCTGCTCCAGCTTTTTTTTATGAAGCTCTCTCCCGAACCTGCGGTGCGCTCTCCCCTCCTGTTCCAAGGCTCTCCACATGTGCACTCTCTCCTGTAGCCGCCTCCTGTCAGTCCTAGGATGCCTGCCAGGTAATTGTTATATGTTATGGGACTGGGGGGAAAGGGGGGTGGGGGGAGTTTGATTTTGAGCCATGTATGTAACTCAGTGCCGGATAAAATATGTTTGGAAGTATATACACATTATAAGTTACATTGTAACTTATCATGTGTATATACTTGCAAACATATTTTAAGTGTTATGTCCCTGTATCTCCCCCTCAGCACCCATAACCTCCCTGTAACTCCCCCTGAGTGCCCCTTTCCTCACCCTCTCTGTTACTCCTCCCTCAGCATCCCAGCTCTCACCCTCCCTGTATCTGCACCTTCAGCATCCCTGCCCTCATCAAAAAGGGGGACGCTGTCTGCCGTAATGTGTAAAAGGGGACGCTGTCTGCCGTAATATGTAAAAAGGGGATGCTGTCTGCCTTAATGTGTAAAAAGAGGACGCTGTCTGCTGTAATGTATAAAAAGGGGACGCTGTCTGCCGTAATGTGTAAAGAGGGGATGCTGTCTGCCATAATGTGTAAAGAGGGGACGCTGTCTGCCGTAATGTTAAAAAGCAGCTCTACCTGGTATAGTGGCACTACTGTGCGGTGTAATTTGAATAATGGAGACTACTGTGCACCATTATATGAATTGGTATTATTTTGTGGCCACACCCCTTTCCTGTGAAGCCACGCCCCTATATTTTTTGCGCGTGCCCAGACCGCGCACTTCCGCCTGTATACGTTAAGGTGGGGAGGCGCCGATGCCGTTTCTTGCACACAGCGCTAAAATGTCTAGTTACGGCACTGCCTACAGGGCATATGCACACACATAGCATACATGTACATAACATACTTACACACACACATACATACATACATACTAGTGATGTGCTCTGGAAATTTTTCGGGTTTTGTGTTTTGGTTTTGGATTCGGTTCCGCGGCCGTGTTTTGGATTTGGACGCGTTTTGGCAAAGCCTCCCTGAAAATTTTTGTCGGATTCGGGTGTGTTTTGGATTTTTTACAAAAAACCCTCAAAAACAGCTTAAGTCATAGTATTATTAACCTCAATAACCATAATTTCCACTCATTTCCAGTTTATTCTGAACACCTCACAGCTCACAATATTATTTTTAGTCCTAAAATTTGCACCGAGGTTGCTGGATGACTAAGCTAAGCGACCCAAGTGGCCGACACAAACACCTGGCCCATCTAGGAGTAGCACTGCAGTGTCAGACAGGATGGGCGATTTAAAAAATAGTCCCCAAACAGCACATGATGCAAAGAAAAAAAGAGGGGCACCAAGGTCGCTGGATGGCTAAGCTAAGCGACCCAAGTGGCCGACACAAACACCTGGCCCATCTAGGAGTGGCACTGCAGTGTCAGACAGGATGGCCGATTTAAAAAATAGTCCCCAAACAGCACATGATGCAAAGAAAAAAAGAGGTGCACCAAGGTCGCTGGATGGCTAAGCTAAGCGACCCAAGTGGCCGACCCAAACACCTGGCCCATCTAGAAGTGGCACTGCAGTGTCAGACAGGATGGCCGATTTAAAAAATAGTCCCCAAACAGCACATGATGCAAAGAAAAAAAGAGGTGCACCAAGGTCGCTGGATGGCTAAGCTAAGCGACACAAGTGGCCGACACAAACACCTGGCCCATCTAGGAGTGGCACTGCAGTGTCAGACAGGATGGGCGATTTAAAAAATAGTCCCCAAACAGCACATGATGCAAAGAAAAAAAGAGGTGCACCAAGGTTGCTGGATGTCTAAGCTAAGCGACCCATGTGGCCGACACAAACACCTGGCCCATCTAGGAGTGGCACTGCAGTGTCAGACAGGATGGCCGATTTAAAAAATAGTCCCCAAACAGCACATGCAGCACACATATGGATAGTATACTTGACGACACAGAGGTAGAGCAATGGACTACTGTACCGTACTGCTATGTATATACTGGTGGTCAGCAAAATTCTGCACTATCCTCCTACTATATACTGTGCACAACTACAATGCAGCACAGATATGGATAGTATACTTGACGACACAGAGGTAGAGCAGTGGACTACTGTACCGTACTGCTATATATAAGCTGGTGGTCAGCAAAATTATGCACTGTCCTCCTACTATATACTGCGCACAACTAAAATGCAGCACAGGTATGGATGCTTAGTATACTTGATGACACAGAGGTAGAGCAGTGGACTACTGTACCGTACTGCTATATATATATTGGTGGTCAGAAAAATTCTGCACTGTCCTCCTACTATATACTGCGCACAACTAAAATGCAGCACAGGTATGGATGGATAGTATACTTGACGACACAGAGGTAGAGCAGTGGCCTACTGTACCGTACTGCTATATATATACTGGTGGTCAGCAAAATTCTGCACTGTCCTCCTACTATATACTGCGCACAACTAAAATGCAGCATAGGTATAGATGCATAGTATACTTGACGACACAGAGGTAGAGCAGTGGACTACTGTACCGTACTGCTATATACTGGTGGTCAGCAAAATTCTGAACTGTCCTCCTACTAAATACTGCGCACAACTAAAATGCAGCACAGGTATGGATGCTTAGTATACTTGATGACACAGAGGTAGAGCAGTGGACTACTGTACCGTACTGCTATATATATATTGGTGGTCAGTAAAATTCTGCACTGTCCTCCTACTATATACTACAATGCAGCACAGATATGGAGCATTTTTCAGGCAGAGAACGTAGGTATTTTTAGCACACTGAGCACAGATATTTGCAGCACACTGAGCACAGATATTTGCAGCACACTGAACACAGAAACTGAGAGAACGCAGCCACGTCCTCTCGCTATCATCTCAAAAGCACGAGTGAAAATGGTGGTGATGCGCGGCTCCTTATATAGAATACGAATCTCGCGAGAATCCGACAGCGGGATGATGACGTTCGGGCGCGCTCGGGTTAACCGAGCAAGGCGGGAAGATCCGGGGCTGCCTCAGAACCGTGTAAAATGGGTGAAGTTCGGGAGGGGTTCGGATCCTGAGGAACCGAACCCGCTCATCTCTAATACATACATACATACATAGAATACATTACATTACACATAGCATAGTTATACACACACAGCATACACAAACATTACACAAACACAGGGCACACAGCATATTTACACACACAGCTTGTCCGTTGTGTAGGCTAAACTGCTAGAGGAGCTGCAGATCTCTTTCATGTCCCTCTCTGTGATTGCGGTGCACTGCCCGGCCTCCCACTGCTGGTTCAGCTGTCAGCGCTCCGCATCAGGCACTGTATATGAAAGCCACCTGACGCGGAAGCGCTGACAGATGAGTCGGGATCTCAGTTGGGAGTCCGCAGCAGCTGCAGAGACGGAGACAAGACTGTCTCCGTCTCCGAAAAAAAAGAAGTTTGGTCCAATGGGGTGGGGGGGGGGGGATTCTGGGTACTCAGACCCCCTTCCCCCTGCATGCGCTACTGGGTTACAGTTCTTTTTGTGCGGTTTAAATGTTTGTTTATGACACTGTTTAGAGGAATTCTCATGAGCTTTCCGTTGTGCTGTCTTGCTGCTTTCTTTTACCTGTTTTTGCGCATGGTCACAGTACCTTTTATTTCTAGCAGCATAGCATAGCAAGTGAGCGCATAGGTGTGCGCAGGGGGGGTGCCTGGTGCGCACAGGCACCCCCTATTGTCTGGCACCCCGATCTCACATGCCTGATGCAGCGATCGCCGAGCAGGCTGATTACTGTCCCCTCTGCGCTGCACCGTGTCAGGATTGTATTACTGATCAGACGCCTGGGTTAATCAAGAGTGCCACTGCCACCGGCTTTAAAACTCCCGGCTCCACCTCCATGTACAAAAACAGCGTGATATGACATGATTACGTCATGCTGCTCGCACGCCCACCCGTCACACCCGCCACACGCCCACCTCTCTCCTTCTATGCTATGCCAATGCCAGCCACTGATGAGGATCAGCATGCAGCCAGCATTCCTCTTAGGAAGACAAATTCAATACTGGCAGGCGGTCGGCAGCAGCATTGGCACGTCACTCGTTTTTCCAGCAGCAGCAGTACTAGTCTGTGACTGTCAGTGTCAGTGAGTGACTGACTTGTAAGTAAGCTGCTGCAGATTGCAGGGGAAAGAGAGGGGGAGCCAGACCAGGCTGAGGAGGAGCAGTGTAATTACAGTGAGTGCCATCAGGGGTGTTTGATTGGTGCACACCACAACATCTAACAATGTATCTGCTTTATTAGGACTGGTACAAGGTGGATATTTTATATTGCGTTGACCGTCAATAGATCATGCTAGACACGCCCAAAAGGCGTTGCTTGACACACCCCTCCGACGGTGCACCCCCTAATAAAATGTGCTGCGCACGCCTATGAGTGAGCGTCAGTCAAGTTTACTAATTGGAAATACTAAAAAGGCAACATGAAAAAATTTGACCCAAACATTTTGCCAACAATTCATGGATCATGCATCACAACAATGCATCTGCTCACACAGCACCAACTGTGAGGGAGTTTTTAGGTAGAAAACAAATAACTGTGTTGGAACACCCTCTCTATTCACTGGATCTAGGGGGTCATTCTGAGTTGATCGCTAGCTGCCATTGTTCGCAGCACAGCGATCAGGCTGAAAATCGGCACTTCTGCGCATGTGTATGATGCGCGCTGCACACGTGCGACGTACTTTCACAAAAGCCGATGCAGTTTTACACAAGCTCTAGCGATGATTTTCAGTCGCACTGCTGACCGCAGAGTGATTGACAGGAAGTGGGTGTTTCTGGGTGGTAACTGACCGTTTTCGGGGAGTGTGTGTGAAAATGCAGGCGTGCCAGATAAAAACGCAGGAGTGGCTGGGGAAATGGGGGAGTGGCTGGCCGAACGCAGGGCGTATTTGTGATGTCAAAACAGGAACTAAATAGTCTGAAGTGATCGCAAGGTAGGAGTAGATCTGCAGCTACTCTGAAACTGCACAATTTTTTTTCTGTAGCAGCGCTGCGATCCTTTTGTTCGCACTTCTGCTAAGCTAAAATACACTCCCAGAGGGTGGCAGCTTAGCGTTTGCACTGCTGCTAAAAGCAGCTAGCGAGCGAACAACTCGGAAAGAGGGCCCTAGCCCCCAATTACTTTTTTCTGTTCCTGAAGCTAAAGTAAATATTGAAAGGAAGGCATTGACATTGATGACATCAGGAGTAATATGACTTCAGCTCTGAAGACCATTCCACTAAAGCAGTTCCAAAATTGTTTTGAAGGGTGGACTAGGCGCTGGTGTCAGTGCATAGCTTCCCAAGGAAAGTACTTTGAAGGTGGCAACAGTGATATTCAACAATGAGCTATATAGCAGTTTTACCGCAATAAGCTTGCAAACTTAGGGGGTAATTCTGAGTTGATCGCAGCAGGAACTTTGTTAGCAGTTGGGCAAAACCATGGGGGTAATTCCAAGTTGATCGCAGCAGGAAATTTTTTAGCAGTTGGGCAAAACCATGGTGGTCATTCCGAGTTGTTTGCTCGTTATTTTTTTCCGCAACGGAGCGATTAGTCGCTAATGCGCATGCGCAATGTCCGCAGTGCGACTGCGCCAAATAAATTTGCTATGCAGTTAGGTTTTTTTACTCACGGCATTACGAGGTTTTTTCTTCGTTCTGGTGATCGTAATGTGATTGACAGGAAGTGGGTGTTTCTGGGCGGAAACTGGCCGTTTTATGGGAGTGTGTGAAAAAACGCTACCGTTTCTGGGAAAAACGCGGGAGTGGCCTGAGAAATGGGGGAGTGTCTGGGCGAACGCTGGGTGTGTTTGTGACGTCAAACCAGGAACGAAACTGACTGAACTGATCGCAGTTGCCGAGTAAGTGTGGAGCTACTCAGAAACTGCTAAGAAGTGTCTATTCGCAATTGTGCTAATCTTTCGCTCGCAATTTTGATAAGCTAAGATTCACTCCCAGTAGGCGGCGGCTTAGCGTGTGCAAAGCTACTAAAAGCAGCTTGCGAGCGAACAACTCGGAATGAAGGCCCATGTGCACTGCAGGGGGGACAGATGTAACATGTGCAGAGAGAGTTAGATTTGGGTGTGGTGTGTTCAATCTGCAAACTAAATTGCAGTGTACAAATAAAGCAGCCAGTATTTACCCTGCACAGAAACAAAATAACCCACCCAAATCTAACTCTCTCTGCACATGTTACGTCTGCCCCCCCCTGCAGTGCACATGGTTTTTCCCAACTGCTAAAAAATTTCCTGCTGCGATCAACTTGGAATTACCCCCTTAGGCAGAGACGGCCCTAACCATTGTGATGCCCTTGGCAAGATTTTGGCTGGTGCCCCCTAGCACCACCGCTGGTTCTGCCTCTGGCCTTGCACATCTTTCCCAGCACCATCACCCCTCACCCATAGTAGTCCTTGTACCCCCTATATTTTAAATAGGAACAGTTCGCACATTTGACGCACAGCCTAAAAAGGGGCATCTTCTTGCATTATTAATGCCCATATACACATAATGACATACATAGTGCCCCCTACACATTTGCTGCACATTATTAGTGCCCCTATACACATAATTACACACATACAGTAGTACCCTATTACACATATGCCGGACATTATTAATGCCCTTATACACATAATGACACACATAGTGGCCCTTTATACATATGTTGCACATTATTAATGCATTTTTACATGACACACATAATGCTCCTTACACATATTCTGAACACTACTGCAAAACCAACCCACTCACATGCACACAGCACTCACACTTCCACTAACACTGTGACCTCTGCCTCTGCTTGGATACAGATGTGTCCTCACAAATCCTGCATCATTGCTAACGTCGGGCACCTTTTTCTAATGAAAATGCATCTTATTTGCATTGCTATGTGGCTAGGATGCACAAGCAGCTTCTGCTGATTAAACTGATATGCAGCATGCCTATATACTGTGTGAGACTGTGGCTGTATCTGCATATGAAATGCTACATACAGAATATAGGCATACAGCATATCATTTTAATCAGCAGAAGCTGATGGTGCCCCTAGGCATATCAAATGTCCTAGGCAATTGCCTAGTTTGCCTATGCCTATGACCAGCTCTGCCCTTAGGCCCTCATTCTGAGTTGTTCACGATATGATGCGCACGCAAGCAGCATTCGCACAACAGCGAACATATCGCACAAATGCAAACAAACGCCCACCATGTACTACTGCAACCGACCATGCAGCAATGCACAATGTAGGTGTGTACTATTTAGCATCGCATGGTAGCGATCCATTCGCATGACTGCCAAATGCATCGTTAGGAACACATACACTGTCGTACATGTGCTATTCCTTCGCTGGCTTGCATATGTTTTAGTTAGCTTGCAAATATTCGCACAGTACTTTTTTTTTACCTAAATATTTAATCCCATCCCTTTCTAAATTAAGAAACCAATTAGGCTAAGGATTTGTAATGTGATTGTCCAATTAAGTGTTCAAAGGCCCTCATTCCGAGTTGATCGCTCGCTAGCTGCTTTTAGCAGCAGTGCAAACGCTAAGCCGCCGCCCTCTGGGAGTGTATCTTAGCTTAGCAGAAGTGCAAACGAAAGGTTAGCAGCTCTGCTACTAAAAAATGTCATGCAGTTTCAGAGTGGATCGATACTTACTCCTAGCTTGCGATGACTGCAGTCTGTTTAGCCACTCCTGCATTTTTACCTGGCACGCATGCGTTTTTTTAGCACACTCCCTGAAAACGCTGAGTTGCCGCCCAGAAACACCCACTTCCTGTCAATCAAACAACAAACACTCGAGCGACTGAAAAGCGTCACTCGAGCACAGAGGCGTCATTAGGGTTGGTGTCACCCGGTGTGGTAACTCATGGTGTCACCCCCCATGATCCTCCTCCTGTATCACACCACACGGAACCCTTAGTAATGTACTAGTACTAGTTTTACTTGTAAATCATAATTCCTGTATATCACTGAATGCAATGGCAATAGTAGTGACATAAACAGCTAACAAAATTAATATCATACCTTTAAATTACAATATCATATGCACAGCCTAAATGTAATAACATTTACATTGGTTAGGCAAATTAGACTCAACGCCTAAATTATTACACTCAACGGTTTCATGATTTACTGGCCACAAACTGTCTTGCACTGCAATGAGGTTTTTTCATGTGTTACCCAAGATTCTGAATATGGCATAGAGATGAAGACATCAAGAGAAACTCTCATGCCAAACCATATGAAAATGATTATAAACAACAAAGTATATCACACAAAGTATTTATTTGCACACCTCTATAGTTTAATATAGTACCATAAAAAAACATAAACAGTAACAAATCACACAAAGTATTTATTTGCACACCTCTATAGTTGAAAATAGTACCATAAAAAAACATAAACAGTAACAAATACAGAAGCATTTTAGCACTTAGCCAACATCTCAACAAAATAATCAAAACTTTCCTTTCCTGGCCTTCAAAGCGGCGAACCTGTGAATCACTTCATCAAAGTCAATGTCTTTCGCCAACTCACTTTCAACTGACAGTATTGCAAGGTCAGAAAGCCTTAACTGTCCCATGGTAGATCGCAAATAGTTCTTTATAAGTTTCAGCTTTGAAAAGCTCCTCTCACATGAAGCCACAGACACACAAATCGTCATAAATAATTGTAGACTTAGTAAAAGGTTTGGTAGAGATTCTACAAAGTCCCATTCCGCTATGAATTTTAAAACATCTAATATTGGCCAATCTTTGGCTTTTTCCAGATCAATGTTTGCTGCTTTCAGGTGCCTTCTTAGCCTTGGTATTTCTATTAAAAGTGAACTTTCAGATAACTCATCATAGAAAGTGGTTAGTTTTGGAACAGACACTTTTAACTGTTCATCAGTGGCAGATATGAGACTCTTCGCTTGAACAGCTTCAAACATGGCTGATATTTCCTGGATGGCTCTTGATCTGATCTGAAGTTCAGAAATAAAGCGATCAATGCACTCAAACATCACCCTTTTATTTTCTTCTTGAAGAGAGAGTCCAGCGTCACTTGCTTGTTCCCCGGCCAACCGCTTCTTGAACCTGGCTTTTCTCTGTACTGCAATTCCATATTCATCTGATTTTGAAAGCGCCTCTTCAATTGCATGCTCCACTAGATGACTGAATTCCTCATGCAGAAAAAGTTTAAGCGCTTCTAACTTTGCCACCACCTTGTCGAGAGTTAAGCCCTTAGTCTGCAGGTACTGCTGTGTAAGATTAACTTCCTGAAGTACATCACACCAGAAGTACAGGTAGCACAGAAAAGTGAAATAACAGACAGCAGGCAAAAGACCTTGTGCTGCTCCTCTTGTGTCCACATTTTCATGTACATCACAAAGAGCTTCAATCGCGTCCACAAACTTATCAAGCTTTTCCTTAACTGGCGTAACTGCAGCATGATGAGCACTCCAGCGTGTTGTTGATAACCTTTTCACTGAAACTCCAGTATGTTCAATTAACACATCCCATCGATGGGTTGAAGTAGCAAAGAAAGAAAACATTGCCTCAAGAATTCCAAAAAATATCACACATGATGCATTTTCAGCAAAAGAGTGCTGACCGCACAAATTAAGTGAATGGTCCACACATCCACTAAAAATAGCTTTCCTGTTCTTTCTCTTAAGAATGACTTGTACACCTCCATGGATTCCAGCCATAATGGCAGCATTATCATAGCCTTGAGAACGACACATCATTATGTCCAGTCCATCATTTTCCAGTGTTTTTAAAATGTCAGAACTGAGGTCAGCAGCTGTTTTCCCCTTTAAAGGGAAAAATCCGAGAAATACCTCTTTTACTTCAACTTTCATGTTGTTGATTGTTACATATCTGATCACTTCGGACATCTGGTCAGTATGTGATATGTCAGGTGTGCTGTCAAACATGATCCCAAAATACTTTGCAGACTTTATGTCCATGACAAGCTTCTCCTTCACATGATTTGCCAGGACACTTATAAACTCATTCTGAGTGTTTGGTGCTAGATATGAGACTGACACTTTAAGTTTACACGTGCTCCGTTTTAATCTCATTAGGTGCTCTTTCAGCACTGGATCATATTTTGAAAATACCTCAACCATCTCAAGAAAGTTCCCTTTATTCAATGAAGTCTCATCTTCCTTGTGGCCGCGGAATGCCAGATTCTGCTTGGCAAGTAACAACGTGATATCAAGCAATCTGTGCAAGATATCTCTCCACTTTTTCTTCTCCATTTCCATTAAAGAAATACTTTTGGCGTCGATGGTTTTGTGCAGCCTAAGTCCTGCTGCCAATGTTTTCCACTTTTCAAGGCAACATAGGTGTTCTTCGGAAGTCTCATGGTTATGTACTTTCGGGTTCAGTTTCCACCACTTCTGAAACCCAGTCACAAATTTGGATGTCGTACTTGTAGCACTAATGGCAAACAGTCGGCAGCAAAAACAGTATAATTTGTTGCTGACAACTGAGTAAACCATCCATGACTGCAGAATTTTCTCACCATTTGGCATTATCTTGTAAAACCACTCTTTTGAAATCTGGCGTACACCGCCCTTTGCTTTTGCATCTGAATCTTTCCTCGCCACAGCACTGAAAGGCCCATCTTTATTTTGGAAATAATCGCTTCCCCTTTTGATGATTTCAACCCGAAAATGATCTGGTACTGGTATTTCCCAGAAAGAAACATCATGTAAAATTTGCAAATCTTTCTCCATAACATCACTTATCTCCTTTACAGTATCAAGGCTAGAGTCACTTTCAGCACTTTCTTCTGCTTCACATTCTTCTATTTCCACTGCTTGTGTTTCTGCTGTAAATTCTGCAATTTCCACATCTTGCTCTTCAGCAGAATGCATGCAAGCAACAGAAGTATGAGCAGTATCAATTGGAGACTGACACTGAGGAGCTGCGTCTTTTGATGAACCCTGGCCATCATCCTGTCTTTTGACAAACTGAAGCATGAATCCAGCTAGTGTTTTTAGTGATTTATTTCTTGCCTTTTTTGCTTTCCTTTGCTGGCATCCACCTCGCCTCTTTGATTTATGCACTCCATGCATCATGATAGAATATCCCTGCAAATGATAAAAAGGCATTATTTGCTTCTTTTTTTTTTAAATAAAACTAAAAACAACAAAAAAAGTAAAATGTAAATCTATTGTGAATAGGACAGGAAGAGGAAGGCAGATCTTGGATCATGCGATTCTGCTGCTACCCTGCTAGGTTTATTACAGGTACAGAACACTGCATGGGGAAGTTGCTTTAAATATTTAAATGCACTCTGCCCTCCCCATTGTCAGTCAACGAGATGCTTGATAATGTGACCACAAAGAAAAAGAATGCCTAGTCTGTAGGTACTGTACACTCTGGCATCAGATGCTCTCCTGGCAATCGCCAAAACCAAACACGTTCACCTGAACTGAAAAGTGTAAACCATGATCCGTCGCTCCATAACACTTGCCATCGATCCACTGTCCAGTTTTTGTGCTCTTTATATCATTGTAAGCGCTGGGCTGCATTCTTCTTTGTGATTGGAGGTTTAAGAACAGCTGCTTGGCCATAAAATCCAAGTACATGGGTCTCCCTATGAGGTATTCTTGTCGAAACCAGACCATTAGTGTCCATTTTGAACTCGTGTGCAATGGTGTGCATGGGACGACCCCTGTTCTTTCACAGCTCTCTGTTTAGCACTCTCTGATCCCTGGGTTGCAGTTTCAGAGGTCTTCCAGGGAGCGAGGTTCCTGCAATGACCGTTCTTCTTCCACGCATTAATGACAAAAGACATAGTGGCGCACTATCTAAAAGATGGCTCTGTAGTAGTTTATTATGTTTCTAAGTGCAGTGCCGATAATTTCAGATATGTGTGTGTGTGTATATATATATATATATTAGAGATGAGCGGGTTCGGTTCCTCGGAATCCGAACCCGCCCGAACTTCATGTTTTTTTTCACGGGTCCGAGCGACTCGGATCTTCCCGCCTTGCTCGGTTAACCCGAGCGCGCCCGAACGTCATCATGACGCTGTCGGATTCTCGCGAGGCTCGGATTCTATCGCGAGACTCGGATTCTATATAAGGAGCCGCGCGTCGCCGCCATTTTCACTCGTGCATTGAGATTGATAGGGAGAGGACGTGTCTGGCGTCCTCTCCATTAGAATAGAGATAGATTAGATAGAGAGAGAGAGATTGTGCAGAGTCGCAGACAGAGTTAGTTTACCACAGTCAGTGACCAGTGCAGTTGCTAGTTAACTTTTATTTAATATAATATATCCGTTCACTTCTCTCTGCTATATCCGTTCTCTGCCTGAAAAAAAAAACGATACACAGCACAGTCAGTCACACAGTGTGACTCAGTCTGTGTGCACTCAGCTCAGCCCAGTGTGCTGCACAGTCATCAATGTATAAATTAAAAGCTTATAATTAATTGTGGGGGAGACTGGGGAGCACTGCAGGTTGTTAGCAGGAGCCAGGAGTACAATTATATTAATTAACAGTGCACACTTTTGCTGCAGGAGTGGTGACCAGTGCCTGACCACCAGTATAGTATTGTTGTATACTACTAATATCTCTTTAAATATCAACCAGTCTATATTAGCAGCAGACACAGTACAGTGCGGTAGTTCACGGCTGTGGCTACCTCTGTGTCGGCACACGGCAGGCAGTCCGTCCGACCAGAATTGTATTATTTATTATTATATACCTACCACCTAACCGTGGTTTTTTTTTCATTCTTTATACCGTCATAGTGTCATCCTAATTGTTACGAGTATACTACTATCTCTTTATCAACCAGTGTACAGTGCGGTAGTTCACGGCTGTGGCTACCTCTGTGTCGGCACACGGCAGGCAGTCCGTCCGACCAGAATTGTATTATTTATTATTATATACCTACCACCTAACCGTGGTTTTTTTTTCATTCTTTATACCGTCATAGTGTCATCCTAATTGTTACGAGTATACTACTATCTCTTTATCAACCAGTGTACAGTGCGGTAGTTCACGGCTGTGGCTACCTCTGTGTCGGCACACGGCAGGCAGTCCGTCCGACCAGAATTTTATTATTTATTATTATATACCTACCACCTAACCGTGGTTTTTTTTTCATTCTTTATACCGTCATAGTGTCATCCTAATTGTTACGAGTATACTACTATCTCTTTATCAACCAGTGTACAGTGCGGTAGTTCACGGCTGTGGCTACCTCTGTGTCGGCACACGGCAGGCAGTCCGTCCGACCAGAATTGTATTATTTATTATTATATACCTACCACCTAACCGTGGTTTTTTTTTCATTCTTTATACCGTCATAGTGTCATCCTAATTGTTACGAGTATACTACTATCTCTTTATCAACCAGTGTACAGTGCGGTAGTTCACGGCTGTGGCTACCTCTGTGTCGGCACACGGCAGGCAGTCCGTCCGACCAGAATTGTATTATTTATTATTATATACCTACCACCTAACCGTGGTTTTTTTTTCATTCTTTATACCGTCATAGTGTCATCCTAATTGTTACGAGTATACTACTATCTCTTTATCAACCAGTGTACAGTGCGGTAGTTCACGGCTGTGGCTACCTCTGTGTCGGCACACGGCAGGCAGTCCGTCCGACCAGAATTGTATTATTTATTATTATATACCTACCACCTAACCGTGGTTTTTTTTTCATTCTTTATACCGTCATAGTGTCATCCTAATTGTTACGAGTATACTACTATCTCTTTATCAACCAGTGTACAGTGCGGTAGTTCACGGCTGTGGCTACCTCTGTGTCGGCACACGGCAGGCAGTCCGTCCGACCAGAATTGTATTATTTATTATTATATACCTACCACCTAACCGTGGTTTTTTTTTCATTCTTTATACCGTCATAGTGTCATCCTAATTGTTACGAGTATACTACTATCTCTTTATCAACCAGTGTACAGTGCGGTAGTTCACGGCTGTGGCTACCTCTGTGTCGGCACACGGCAGGCAGTCCGTCCGACCAGAATTGTATTATTTATTATTATATACCTACCACCTAACCGTGGTTTTTTTTTCATTCTTTATACCGTCATAGTGTCATCCTAATTGTTACGAGTATACTACTATCTCTTTATCAACCAGTGTACAGTGCGGTAGTTCACGGCTGTGGCTACCTCTGTGTCGGCACACGGCAGGCAGTCCGTCCGACCAGAATTGTATTATTTATTATTATATACCTACCACCTAACCGTGGTTTTTTTTTCATTCTTTATACCGTCATAGTGTCATCCTAATTGTTACGAGTATACTACTATCTCTTTATCAACCAGTGTACAGTGCGGTAGTTCACGGCTGTGGCTACCTCTGTGTCGGCACACGGCAGGCAGTCCGTCCGACCAGAATTGTATTATTTATTATTATATACCTACCACCTAACCGTGGTTTTTTTTTCATTCTTTATACCGTCATAGTGTCATCCTAATTGTTACGAGTATACTACTATCTCTTTATCAACCAGTGTACAGTGCGGTAGTTCACGGCTGTGGCTACCTCTGTGTCGGCACACGGCAGGCAGTCCGTCCGACCAGAATTGTATTATTTATTATTATATACCTACCACCTAACCGTGGTTTTTTTTTTCATTCTTTATACCGTCATAGTGTCATCCTAATTGTTACGAGTATACTACTATCTCTTTATCAACCAGTGTACAGTGCGGTAGTTCACGGCTGTGGCTACCTCTGTGTCGGCACACGGCAGGCAGTCCGTCCGACCAGAATTGTATTATTTATTATTATATACCTACCACCTAACCGTGGTTTTTTTTTCATTCTTTATACCGTCATAGTGTCATCCTAATTGTTACGAGTATACTACTATCTCTTTATCAACCAGTGTACAGTGCGGTAGTTCACGGCTGTGGCTACCTCTGTGTCGGCACACGGCAGGCAGTCCGTCCGACCAGAATTGTATTATTTATTATTATATACCTACCACCTAACCGTGGTTTTTTTTTTCATTCTTTATACCGTCATAGTGTCATCCTAATTGTTACGAGTATACTACTATCTCTTTATCAACCAGTGTACAGTGCGGTAGTTCACGGCTGTGGCTACCTCTGTGTCGGCACACGGCAGGCAGTCCGTCCGACCAGAATTGTATTATTTATTATTATATACCTACCACCTAACCGTGGTTTTTTTTTCATTCTTTATACCGTCATAGTGTCATCCTAATTGTTACGAGTATACTACTATCTCTTTATCAACCAGTGTACAGTGCGGTAGTTCACGGCTGTGGCTACCTCTGTGTCGGCAGTCGGCAGGCAGTCCGTCCATCCATAATTGTATTATTATTATAATATATACCACCTAACCGTGGTTTTTTTATACCACCTAACCGTGGCAGTCCGTCCATAATTGTATACTAGTATCCAATCCATCCATCTCCATTGTTTACCTGAGGTGCGTTTTAGTTCTGCCTATAAAATATGGAGAACAAAAAAGTTGAGGTTCCAAAATTAGGGAAAGATCAAGATCCACTTCCACCTCGTGCTGAAGCTGCTGCCACTAGTCATGGCCGAGACGATGAAATGCCAGCAACGTCGGCTGCCAAGGCCGATGCCCAATGTCATAGTACAGAGCATGTCAAATCCAAAACACCAAATATCAGAAAAAAAAGGACTCCAAAACCGAAAATAAAATTGTCGGAGGAGAAGCGTAAACTTGCCAATATGCCATTTACCACACGGAGTGGCAAGGAACGGCTGAGGCCCTGGCCTATGTTCATGGCTAGTGGTTCAGCTTCACATGAGGATGGAAGCACTCAGCCTCTCGCTAGAAAACTGAAAAGACTCAAGCTGGCAAAAGCACCGCAAAGAACTGTGCGTTCTTTGAAATCCCAAATCCACAAGGAGAGTCCAATTGTGTCGTTTGCGATGCCTGACCTTCCCAACACTGGACGTGAAGAGCATGCGCCTTCCACTATTTGCATGCCCCCTGCAAGTGCTGGAAGGAGCACCCGCAGTCCAGTTCCTGATAGTCAGATTGAAGATGTCAGTGTTGAAGTACACCAGGATGAGGAGGATATGGGTGTTGCTGGCGCTGGGGAGGAAATTGACCAGGAGGATTCTGATGGTGAGGTGGTTTGTTTAAGTCAGGCACCCGGGGAGACACCTGTTGTCCGTGGGAGGAATATGGCCGTTGACATGCCAGGTGAAAATACCAAAAAAATCAGCTCTTCGGTGTGGAGGTATTTCACCACAAATGCGGACAACAGGTGTCAAGCCGTGTGTTCCCTTTGTCAAGCTGTAATAAGTAGGGGTAAGGACGTTAACCACCTCGGAACATCCTCCCTTATACGTCACCTGCAGCGCATTCATAATAAGTCAGTGACAAGTTCAAAAACTTTGGGTGACAGCGGAAGCAGTCCACTGACCAGTAAATCCCTTCCTCTTGTAACCAAGCTCACGCAAACCACCCCACCAACTCCCTCAGTGTCAATTTCCTCCTTCCCCAGGAATGCCAATAGTCCTGCAGGCCATCTCACTGGCAAGTCTGACGAGTCCTCTCCTGCCTGGGATTCCTCCGATGCATCCTTGCGTGTAACGCCTACTGCTGCTGGCGCTGCTGTTGTTGCCGCTGGGAGTCGATGGTCATCCCAGAGGGGAAGTCGTAAGCCCACTTGTACTACTTCCAGTAAGCAATTGACTGTTCAACAGTCCTTTGCGAGGAAGATGAAATATCACAGCAGTCATCCTACTGCAAAGCGGATAACTGAGGCCTTGGCATCCTGGGTGGTGAGAAACGTGGTTCCGGTATCCATCATTACTGCAGAGCCAACTAGAGACTTGTTGGAGGTACTGTGTCCCCGGTACCAAATACCATCTAGGTTCCATTTCTCTAGGCAGGCGATACCGAAAATGTACACAGACCTCAGAAAAAGAGTCACCAGTGTCCTAAAAAATGCAGCTGTACCCAATGTCCACTTAACCACGGACATGTGGACAAGTGGAGCAGGGCAGGGTCAGGACTATATGACTGTGACAGCCCACTGGGTAGATGTATGGACTCCCGCCGCAAGAACAGCAGCGGCGGCACCAGTAGCAGCATCTCGCAAACGCCAACTCTTTCCTAGGCAGGCTACGCTTTGTATCACCGCTTTCCAGAATACGCACACAGCTGAAAACCTCTTACGGCAACTGAGGAAGATCATCGCGGAATGGCTTACCCCAATTGGACTCTCCTGTGGATTTGTGGCATCGGACAACGCCAGCAATATTGTGTGTGCATTAAATCTGGGCCAATTCCAGCACGTCCCATGTTTTGCACATACCTTGAATTTGGTGGTGCAGAATTTTTTAAAAAACGACAGGGGCGTGCAAGAGATGCTGTCGGTGGCCAGAAGAATTGCGGGACACTTTCGGCGTACAGGCACCACGTACAGAAAACTGGAGCACCACCAAAAACTACTGAACCTGCCCTGCCATCATCTGAAGCAAGAAGTGGTAACGAGGTGGAATTCAACCCTCTATATGCTTCAGAGGTTGGAGGAGCAGCAAAAGGCCATTCAAGCCTATACAATTGAGCACGATATAGTAGGTGGAATGCACCTGTCTCAAGTGCAGTGGAGAATGATTTCAACGTTGTGCAAGGTTCTGATGCCCTTTGAACTTGCCACACGTGAAGTCAGTTCAGACACTGCCAGCCTGAGTCAGGTCATTCCCCTCATCAGGCTTTTGCAGAAGAAGCTGGAGGCATTGAAGGAGGAGCTAACACGGAGCGATTCCGCTAGGCATGTGGGACTTGTGGATGCAGCCCTTAATTCGCTTAACAAGGATTCACGGGTGGTCAATCTGTTGAAATCAGAGCACTACATTTTGGCCACCGTGCTCGATCCTAGATTTAAAGCCTACCTTGGATCTCTCTTTCCGGCAGACACAGGTCTGCTGGGGTTGAAAGACCTGCTGGTGACAAAATTGTCAAGTCAAGCGGAACGCGACCTGTCAACATCTCCTCCTTCACATTCTCCCGCAACTGGGGGTGCGAGGAAAAGGCTCAGAATTCCGAGCCCACCCGCTGGCGGTGATGCAGGGCAGTCTGGAGCGACTGCTGATGCTGACATCTGGTCCGGACTGAAGGACCTGACAACGATTACGGACATGTCGTCTACTGTCACTGCATATGATTCTCTCAACATTGATAGAATGGTGGAGGATTATATGAGTGACCGCATCCAAGTAGGCACGTCACACAGTCCGTACTTATACTGGCAGGAAAAAGAGGCAATTTGGAGGCCCTTGCACAAACTGGCTTTATTCTACCTAAGTTGCCCTCCCACAAGTGTGTACTCCGAAAGAGTGTTTAGTGCCGCCGCTCACCTTGTCAGCAATCGGCGTACGAGGTTACATCCAGAAAATGTGGAGAAGATGATGTTCATTAAAATGAATTATAATCAATTCCTCCGCGGAGACATTGACCAGCAGCAATTGCCTCCACAAAGTACACAGGGAGCTGAGATGGTGGATTCCAGTGGGGACGAATTGATAATCTGTGAGGAGGGGGATGTACACGGTGATATATCGGAGGGTGAAGATGAGGTGGACATCTTGCCTCTGTAGAGCCAGTTTGTGCAAGGAGAGATTAATTGCTTCTTTTTTGGGGGGGGTCCAAACCAACCCGTCATATCAGTCACAGTCGTGTGGCAGACCCTGTCACTGAAATGATGGGTTGGTTAAAGTGTGCATGTCCTGTTTTGTTTATACAACATAAGGGTGGGTGGGAGGGCCCAAGGATAATTCCATCTTGCACCTCTTTTTTCTTTTCTTTTTCTTTGCATCATGTGCTGATTGGGGTGGGTTTTTTGGAAGGGACACCCTGCGTGACACTGCAGTGCCACTCCTAGATGGGCCCGGTGTTTGTGTCGGCCACTAGGGTCGCTAATCTTACTCACACAGCTACCTCATTGCGCCTCTTTTTTTCTTTGCGTCATGTGCTGTTTGGGGAGGGTTTTTTGGAAGGGACATCCTGCGTGACACTGCAGTGCCACTCCTAGATGTGCCCGGTGTTTGTGTCGGCCACTAGGGTCGCTAATCTTACTCACACAGTCAGCTACCTCATTGCGCCTCTTTTTTTCTTTGCGTCATGTGCTGTTTGGGGAGGGTTTTTTGGAAGGGCCATCCTGCGTGACACTGCAGTGCCACTCCTAGATGGGCCCGGTGTTTGTGTCGGCCACTAGGGTCGCTAATCTTACTCACACAGCTACCTCATTGCGCCTCTTTTTTTCTTTGCGTCATGTGCTGTTTGGGGAGGGTTTTTTGGAAGGGACATCCTGCGTGACACTGCAGTGCCACTCCTAGATGGGCCCGGTGTTTGTGTCGGCCACTAGGGTCGCTTATCTTACTCACACAGCGACCTCGGTGCAAATTTTAGGACTAAAAATAATATTGTGAGGTGTGAGGTATTCAGAATAGACTGAAAATGAGTGTAAATTATGGTTTTTGAGGTTAATAATACTTTGGGATCAAAATGACCCCCAAATTCTATGATTTAAGCTGTTTTTTAGTGTTTTTTGAAAAAAACACCCGAATCCAAAACACACCCGAATCCGACAAAAAAAATTCGGTGAGGTTTTGCCAAAACGCGTTCGAACCCAAAACACGGCCGCGGAACCGAACCCAAAACCAAAACACAAAACCCGAAAAATTTCAGGCGCTCATCTCTAATATATATATATATATAAAATAAACAACGTGGACGTTCGTGACGTCACCCGCTGGGTCCGGAGCCGGTGTGAGAGACCAGCAGAGCTGAGAAGCAGACGGACGGCTACACTTGTGGGATGGTCACGTTATACGAGTGAATTTTAACCTCTATGTATGTGGATATATCACCTTTTTATAAAGTGTTACCAATAATACATTGACGAGTGCGCTCTCGATTTTCTTTGCACCTTATACTCCGGTGGCTTGGAGTGGGATTGAGCCTCACTGGGAGGTTTCTCCCAAAAATTCTGGATGAACTGTTTGCGCAGACACTGAGTATTACTGCATATATATATATATATATATATATAAAATTCCACAAGTGGAGTCGCAACACACCTCCAGGTTAATGGATAGGTGCCCGGTCAGATAAATAGTATAGCATTTGTCCATGCACTAGGAAGCCCAGCTCAGGATAAACCAGCACACTGTTTGAACGAATGAATATCTTTCTGTGTTTTAATAAAGTGCAAAATTTTCAAATGTAGACATGCAAACAAGCAGCACAGGTAGTTTTGCAGCAAGGTAACATATGCAATGAAATACTCAACATCCCAGGGAAAATGTTGCACTTTATTAAAACACAGAAAGATATTCATTCGTTCAAACAGTGTGCTGGTTTATCCTGAGCTGGGCTTCCTAGTGCATGGACAAATGCTATATATTTATATATATATCTGCTCGGGGGTCCGGCACTCCATAGTTTAAGACATACAACATCACCGGTGCCCTCGCAAGGGGAAAGATGCAGGAACTCGGCGGCGCGGCACTCGGCTTCACAACAGATGAATGAACACGGACACCTTTTTCTTATGTCAACGTTTCAATGTATTAGACACATTTTCGTCAGGACAATATGCAAACATAAAGCACATACCTTTTTATACACCAAACACCACCATGTGCACTGCGGACGTGGGAACGGGACCAAACACCCGCCCACGAGTCGCTTGATACTGACGTCATACGCAGATGATGATTCAGATGTGATATTCTGTTACCATAACAACTAAAACACAAAGCACAGGGCACTTCAGAATACTGGAATAGCTTCAGTCATATATCAGATCTTATTATTAAATGGATTTAAATGTAAAACAGTTATAGTACTACAAAATGCTGTACATAAAGTGCTACATCGGGCAAACTATTATCTGATGATAAATATCAAAAACCACTACCTTAAAGCTGCATATGAGATATTCTCATTCAGACCTCTAGGTTTAATTACATCTAACCGGTGGATCCACTCAGCTTCCCGTCTTAGTAATTTTAAACCTCTATTACCTCCTCGAATATCCTCAAGCACAGTATCGATCATCCTATATCGCTAAGTGTTGAGTTGATGTTTATACTCAACAAAATGTCTGGCGTCCGGCTGGTCACTCTTGCCAGATAAGAGGGCTGCTCTGATGGCTGCCCTGTGTTGGCCCATGCGGACCTTAAATTTACAGATCGTCTTACCAATATAACAAAGGCCGCAAGGGCATATTATCTGGTAGACTTAATGTGTCGAATTACAATTAAAGTAATGCCTGATTTTATAGGCCTTGCCCGAGTGTGGGTGAAAAAATGTATCACCTGTCAACATAAATTGACAGGTGACACAAGTACAACGAAAACATCCTACTCTGGTATTGTCCAAAAAGGTCGATGATACAGGACTTCTTGAAGAATTTGTGTTAGTTTTAACAAGGATGTCCTTAAGGTTACGCCCTCGTTTGTAACAGGGCATGAGGCTACGTTGATCAATATTAAGTGCTTCATCACTCTGAACTAAAGGCCAGAGTTTTTTAGCTGTCTTATTAACCATGGGTGAGAGGGTGTGATATTTATTAACCCAGGGGAATCTACTAGCCATGTTGTCATTCTTAGTTTTTAAATTGGCTAACAATTGATTCCTATCTAAAGACATTACCGCTTTCTTAGCCTCCTGCAATCCATCCTGTTTATAACCTCTTGCCCTGAATTTATTAATCAAGGTATCAATTTCTCTCTCTGCAGTAGCTCTATCACTGTTGATACGAAAAATACGTATCATCTGTGAATATGGCAAGCCACTGATGAGAGGACGTGGGTGACAACTCTGGGCTTGCAGCAATGTGTTCCTGTCTGTACTCTTAATAAACAAATTGGTATTTCATTTACCATCAGAGATAGTCACTTTCACATCTAGAAAATTAATAGACTGTTGGCTTGATACATGAGTGAACTTAATGGGACCCTCTTTGATGTTATGCTCAGACAAAATGTTATTCAGGTACACTATGTCATCCTGCCACAAGATAAAAATGTCATCGATAAATCTAGTGTATAGTAATATTCTGGAAGACAATTCTGTATCAGAAAAGAATAAAGCATGTTCGATAGAAAGCATAAAAATATTGGCGTATGCCGGGGCCATGGAACTGCCCATGGCACACCCTTTCACCTGTAAATAAAAATCGTTATTGTAAAGAAAAAAATTATTGTACAATAATAATTCAAAAAGTGATGTAATCACTTCTATGATGTTACTATCAAAGGTACTTTTTCTGGTCAGGAAAGATCTAATAGCTGCTATACCCATATCATGGGGGATTGAGGTATAAAGGTTGATCACATCGATACACACTAACCAGCTGTTGGGAGGAATAGGTGGCAAATCCGCTAGTTTACTCAGAAAGGAAGTGGTGTCTAACAAAAAAGTAGGTTCCTTCTTAATTAACGGTTGCAAGAGGGAGTCCAAGAAAGTAGCAACCGGATGGAAAAGGGAGCCTCGGGCAGAGACTATAGGCCTACCTGGGGGAGGGGAGAGGCCCTTATGTATTTTCGGTATCGTGTAAAATACCGGGGCTAGAGGGAATGATGGATATAATAACTCTTTTACCTCCTCCTTTACAAAACCCAAATCAACAGCATGCTGTAAAATAGCATGCAATTTTTCACGACACTGCTTGGTAGGATCCCCAGATAACCTTTGATATATTTGTGTATCTGATAACTGCCTCATGATTTCCATATGGTAATCAGAGGCGTCTTGGAGAACAATCGCCCCTCCCTTATCTGCTGGCCTTATTATTAGGGATTTATTGCGAGAAAGGGATTTCAGTGCTTGACGTTCCTTACTGGTTAAATTGGGGTGACTACTAGATACAGATGACATTTGTTGGTGAACTTCAAAGTCCAGGGTGCGTATGAAAGTTTTAATGGATGCGTTATTAGACATCGGGTCAAACATGGAAGGTGGTTGGAACTGCTTCAACTGCTGAGGGATGGCAGGGGGAGTAGTTCCAATTTGATCTTTAAAAAATTCACTCAGCCTAAGTTTCCTAGAGAGTTCATATTTTTCTATATACTCTAATTGATTGAAATTTGATGTAGGAACAAAAGAGAGGCCTTTACCAAGAAGACTATACTCCCCATCTGACAAATCAAATGATGATAAGTTAAAAATCAGTTCCTTTTGTGAAGGGGAGGACGCCCCACTCTTCCTCTTCCTTTCGGTTTGGCGCCCCCGTCTCGTGTATCTGCGTTTGCGGTGGAAGGGCTCTTCCTGGGTCTTAAACCGCCGCGGATGCCTAAAGGGTCCAAATTCCTCTGTGGTTGTTCCGTATCGCTGGTTGAGCTACCCATCTCTTGGGATGAATCAGTGTCAAACCTCGAAGTGTGAGATTTCGGGTATTGACGTCTATTGCGATGAAAAAAATGGACGTTAATTGGCCTGCGTAGGGTTGCCACTTAACCAGCGGTATACTGCGTGTCTCTCATAATCGTTCTCTACTTTGGTCAATTTATCTTTCTTAAAGGCCAAAAGTTCTTTTTTATATATTGCAATCTGCTGTTGGAGTCGCTCCATCCAACTCACAGAGGTGTCTGTCGTTAGTGTCGGTAAATGTGCAGTCTCAAATGAAGTGATCTTGTCTATGATTATGTTGAGTTCCTTAGTGGATTGCTCGATCACTAAGATCATGAGATCAAAAGAGCAGTGATTTAATATAGCAACCCAACGCTTACAAAATGCAGGATCCTGTCTTCCTATAGTCGGACAATTACGCACGCGGAATCCCCGCGGGATTTTTTTGATATTGTAGTAATCACTTAGTGATAGACAGTGAAGGTGGTAATCCACTTCCTTCTTTTTAAGGCGTAAAAGGTCTCGGTATATAATGCCAGGTGTAATTGCTTCTGTCTCATCATTGATTCCCGTAGTGGATAAGATATTCTCAATTTCAGAATCAGTATAGCTGAACCTGTCACCAATTGGGTACTGAAACTGACCACAAATGTCCTCAGTACTTGCTGCATTTTGTGTCATTGTGTATGCACACTCCCGACACTATTAGGCAGACTGTATATGCAACATATAATATATGAGCTATATGAGGAAATGGTGGTATATAGAGAGTCCACGTGTTAGCACCTTAATGCTGAAGGGTAAACACAGTAATATCTAAAGTGTCCAGTGCTTAATTGGTTAAAAGCAAGTCTACTGCTGACAGCAGTGAGAAAAACGTCCTGTAGTGACTGGGTGCTGTTTCCATACAAAGCGCAGGGTGCCCTGACAAGAGTACTCACTTCCGTAGGTGGATACTCTCACATATCTGCTCGGGGGTCCGGCACTCCATAGTTTAAGACATACAACATCACCGGTGCCCTCGCAAGGGGAAAGATGCAGGAACTCGGCGGCGCAGCACTCGGCTTCACAACAGATTAATGAACACGGACACCTTTTTCTTATGTCAACGTTTCAATGTATTAGAACACATTTTCGTCAGGACAATATGCAAACATAAAACACATACCTTTTTATACACCAAACACCACCATGTGCACTGCGGACGTGGGGACGGGACCAAACACCCGCCCACGAGTCGCTTGATACTGACGTCATACGCAGATGACGATTCAGACGTGATATTCCGTTACCATAACAACTAAAAAACAAAGCACAGGGCACTTCAGAATACTGGAATAGCTTCAGTCATATATCAGATCTTATTATTAAATGGATTTAAATGTAAAACAGTTATAGTACTACAAAATGCTGTACATAAAGTGCTACATCGGGCAAACTATTATCTGATGATAAATATCAAAAACCACTACCATAAAGCTGCATATGAGATATTCTCATTCAGACCTCTAGGTTTAATTACATCTAACCGGTGGATCCACTCAGCTTCCCGTCTTAGTAATTTTAAACCTCTATTACCTCCTCGAATATCCTCAAGCACAGTATCGATCATCCTATATCGCAAAGTGTTGAGTTGATGTTTATACTCAACAAAATGTCTGGCGACCGGCTGGTCACTCTTGCCAGATAAGAGGGCTGCTCTGATGGCTGCCCTGTGTTGGCCCATGCGGACCTTAAATTTACAGATCGTCTTACCAATATAATCATCCTGACGAAAATGCCGCTTTGGTCATTGAAACGTTGATACACCAGACTTGCTTGTCTGTCTTCATTTGCGCTGAGAGTGCCGCCCGTCTCTGCACCATATATATATATATATATATATAGTTCTATATACATAGATCTAGTTAATATATAATATATGTAAATATATATATATGTATGAGTGTGTGTATAGCGAGGGAGAGAGATAGATATACATAGATAGCAGATAATGTGTGTGAATGTGGAGGGGTTGTTGTGCCCTCATCTAACCCACAGCGGGGTTAATGTATAGCAGCAATATAGACGTGGCACTCTGAGGACTTTTTAGTTAAGTAAAAACATTGACGGACGTCTTAGGAAGATGTCAACGTTTCATTTGCTTTATTTGCAATAAACCTCATCTAACCCTCTGTGGGCACAACAACCCCTCCACACATACACACATTACGGAGCAGGTATCCCGCATATCTAAAAAAATTTTTTAAAAAAAGCAAAATTCACATAAAATACATTGCAAAAGCCAGATCCACATTAAAAAAAAATTAAAAAGCCAGATCCGCATTAAAAATAAAAACACTGAAAAAGCCAAATCCACACAAAATATCCACATAAAATACATTGCAAAAGGCAGGTCCACATTAACAAAACAATACTTAAAAAGCCTGATCCACATTAAAAATAAAAAACACTGAAAAACCAAATCCACATAAAATACATTGCAAAAGGTAGATCCACATTAACAAAAAAATACTTAAAAAGTCAGATCCACTTAAAAAAATGTAAAAAGTTAGATCCACGTTACAAAAAAAGCTGAAAAAGCAAAATCGACATAAAAAAACACTGAAAAAGCAAGATCCATATAAAATACATTGCAAAAGCCAGATCCGCATGAACAAAAAAAAAACCTGTAAAAGCCATATACACTTAAAAAAAAAAAGTTACAGCACTATACTCACTATTGGCTGAAGTCTTACTGTTATGCGGGTCCCTCACCGTGGAGCTCACAAACGGGCAGGCTATGGGAGACCAAGCAGCAGGAATGCGAAGCTGCAATGCATCAGGCCATCAGTGGGATGGGGATAACCAGGCACAGTGGTGGGCGGCCAGGAGCCATTTTAAATGTGGCGCCTACTTGCGAACCAATAGGAGCTTGCGGTCCGGCAACGCTCCTGATCGGCTGTCGCTCCGTGAGCTCAGAATGGCTGGAGGTCGGCGCCTCATTTGAAGTATCGTCAGCGCTATCATCCATAGCTGCCCAGCCCCTGCCTTACCGCTTGTGTCGATGTTCCCTTCGTGATCAGGACCAGGAAGTGACAGCACGAGAGGGCAGTAGATTACTTCCGCCCTTACAGCACCTTAATGTTTTAGCCATTCTCCGTTCGTTTGTGGTTATTTCGTTTTACCTATGCACCATTGGACGCTCGACACGCTTCGGGCTGGGTGTCTCGCTCTGCTTCGCTCGCCACAGGTTACTATTAAAAATAGTTTGTGACATGGACCCAGGGGGTTATGGGAAAGGTCCTCTCACGAAAGATAACTAGACACTACCCTATCTGACCGCATGCCCGGCCCCATCCTCACTACGTTCCCAGTCCCCTCCTCATAGTGTTCACGGCCCTGGTCGCCAGGCACCAATACCTGGTCGCCATGGCATCTTGGCTGCCGGAATTTGTCGTGCCGTGCAATACACACTTACAAAATCTAATCTAAATTACCTTTTATCTTTTTGATAATCAAATAAACATTTAGTATCAGTTGTACAGCAGTCACATAGGGTTGTGTCTATGTTGCCTTCGTGCAAAGGACCTGGACGTGACAAAATGAGTGGGCATGAGAGAACTTCCGCCCTTACAGCTCCTACATGTTTTCTTCGTTCTCTGATTGGGGTATTTTTTTTTGTCTATGCAGCATTGGACCCTCGCCACGCATCGGGCTCGGTGTCTCGCTCGCCACACTTTTCTATTCCAAATAGATTGTGACATGGACAATAAAAAAAGATATTAGCGCTTATTGGTCACAAATGCAAAGGTGTGTCACGATTAAATCACATTTATTATAGGAGTAAAATTGTAAAAAGCAATGCACATTGGTGGTTGATACCACATAAAAACACTTGAATGAAAGAAATTGTGTAACTCCCAATAGTATATTATCCTTATGGAAAGTTTAGCAAGAATGGACCTGTTCCTATGTGAGTCCCCTTGGTTAATAAGGTTCAATGTCCTATTCGTGGATTGAATAGTTACCACCAACGTGTCTCGAGGCAATTAGGCGAATCTGCATCCGCAAGATGCTGTTCCTCGGCGGGTGGTGAATGATGACTTTCCACGGTGGAATAGGAATATCCTTGTATCCAATAGGAATATTCAACGGGGACTTGGTCCAGGTCCAGGGATTCCAAAAGACGTGGGAGTGTACACTAACAAGCAGGTCTCACCGACGCGTTTCGTTGTACACAAACAACTTTTTCAAGGAGGTTGTGACATGGACCCAGGGGGTTATGGGAAAGGTCCTCTGCACGAAGAGAATCTAGACGCTACCAGTCACATAGGTGTACTAACCTCCCCTGCCGTATTATTTGGCTTGTCTCAGAGCTCTTTTTGTATTATATTTGCGGATACTGGTCACCGCTCCGCTGCCCGGCGCTACCCATTGCTCCCCGTCTTCATTCTCCTCTCTGCCATCCGCATCATCACCGCCGTGGCCACTGATTCCTCTGCTCTCCATAGAGCTTAGTCAGCACTGCGCTCCCCCTGTCAGCTGCCTAACAGGAAGTTGTGACAAGTGCGCATGCGCAGCTGACAGGGGGAGCGCAGCGCAGACCAAGCTCTACGGAGAGCGGAGGAATCAGTGGCCGCGGCGGTGATGATGCGGATGGCAGAGAGGATAATGAAGATGGGGAGCGTGGGGGAGCAACGGGTAGTGCCAGGCAGCGGAGCGGTGACCAGTAGCCGCAAAGATAATACAAAAATAGCGCTGAGAAAAGCCAAATAACATGATGGGGGAAGTTAGTACATCCCACCCTCAGACTGTACAGGAGAAGCTTATATCCACTTACTCAGCACTGCAGTCTCAGCTTCAGATGAAAATACAGGCCAGCCCAGCCCCTGCTTCAAGTTGTGAGCTGCGCCACAGGACTCAGCTACATGCACCGACCCACCCAGTGTCAGCTTATCCCGCAGAACCCCCGCCCGCTCCTCCCAGCGCCTCCCAGCCTCCCTCTACAGCCGCTACAGTGCAGAGAGAGAGACTTGCGAGATGATGATGTCATCATCTCACGAGTCTGTTCTCCGTCCATAGCTTCGCAGCGGCACAGACTGAGACACAGTGCCGCTGCGCTGTGGCTGCCGGACCCAAGTAGCAGTGACAATACCCCGGGCGGCGGCGCACACGAAGCGCGCTGTCCGTGGCATTGTCCACGGTGTTTGTTTAACTTTAAACATAGCGGGCGTGAGTGACTGCGGTCCGCTTTAGGAGGAGGGGGTGCGGACGTGAGAGTGCCTGTATTTGGTGTCACCCCATTGAAGGGTGACACGGGGTGCGGGCCGCACCCCCTGCACCCACTAAGTGACGCCACTGCTCGAGCACGTGTTAAACTACAAAGTTTTGTATGAAAGTACTTAGCGCATGCGCGCTGCATACCATGCACATGCGCAGAATTGCCGTTTTTCTACCTGTTCGCTGCCCTGCAAAAATCGGCAGCGAGCGATCAACTCGGAATGAGGGCCAAAGTCTTCAAAAAGAATAGTTTGGCCACCTAATTGCACAATAACATTCCTCAATTAAGGATTAAAATATATTTTTTGAAGAACTTTGTAGGCCTAGTTGTCCAATACCACATAATTTAAATGTTTGTAATCCTTCATTGACATAATGTACATTACACAGTTTACCATATATGCTTTTGGTTTTAGTGTGTGTTATAATGGGGAGTGATAAAGTACCAAACAATCCGCTCCTAACTGTCAGGTCACAGCCTTTGGTTTTTAAGTGTCAGTTAATAGTTCATTAAGTAGGCATTTCTCACTCTTCATTTTAACTATTTCCAAGTGATGAAACATCTCTACCTGTTAATTTCCTTTTGCAGAACATAACACACCATTTTTGCATTTCAAATGTTTATTTGTTAAACTGCTTTTTTGAATGTTTTTATTTTTGTTTTGTTTTTTAAGCAAAAAATTATTTTAACATATTTTTAAGCAAAATAATCTCCTCCAGGAGGCCACAGCAGTGGTCCTCCATCCTGCCTACAATGTGCCACAGCAAAGCATTGGGATCTCCAACTGCATCATCTGTAATGAATGGAAACAATACAAAATTAATTTCACACATAACAAAATATAGAAGCAAGGCACAAAACACACTTTAACCGGTAACTAGCTAGGTCAGGGATAGCGAACATTTGGCCCTCCGCCACTCCAATTGGACTATGGTCCACTTTGTGCCTCTGCGTAGGCCACACGCTTCCGCGAGTTTGGAATGTATGGCCCCGCGCAGCCTACGCGGCAGTCAGTAGTGGATCTTGCCATGGGCAAGCAGGACTTTTGCCCTGGACGCCGCCTTCCGGAGGGCGCCGGCGCCATCCGGAGGGCGCCGCACCATGGCAAGATCCACTACTGCTGTGCCCTCCGCTGCCCGCTGTGTCCCCTGGCTGTGTCCCCTTGTGAAGGGAACTAGACGCGTAGCGTCTAGTTTCCCTTCATGGAGAGGACCTTTGCTGTGCGGTGCACGATGACGTCATCGCGCACCGCTCAGCATTTCAGCGGCACTACTACTGTACAGGGGGCGTAACTGACCACGCCCCCTGTACGAAGCCACGCCCATATGCACTGCCCGGGGCGCAAAAAGGGCTCGAACCGGCCCTGGCGGCAGACCATTACAGCTGTGAGCAGCCGCAGCTCCCTCCTCGAAAATGCGGCACCTCGCATGGTGCCAATGGCGTTTTCCTTACATAGGCATATATTTATAGTGTATGCTAAATGTTGATTGGGCCAAATGTGATGTTGTCATCGTTATTGATAAACTTTATTCATATCAGTACATTGACAGGTGGGGTTTTTTATGTTTCTGTTGCGTTCGCATAGTGAATCTTCGCACCTACCACAGTAAAAATTCACACATTTATGCACACATTATACTTTAAAAAAACTATAAAAATTAAACACATACACATATATATATATATATATATATATAGAGAGAGAGAGAGAGAGAGAGAGAGAGAGAGAGAGAGATCGTTAGATCATTCACTGTCAGCAATTTGCTCCACATGTTTATGGATTTTGATATGGACTGATTCAACTTCCCTGATATTGGACCAACATTACTGTGGGACTCATCATCTAAGCAGCATCGATTGGGAATAATGAGTGAATCGCATACCAACTACTCCTTTGCTGAGGATATCAAGCACACTTGGACATACCTTCAATACAGGTAAAACCAGCTGTAACCCACCAGTACTCCTAGTGGAACATTTGCAGTCCGAAATCCAAGTCGTTTTTGAGCAGTGCATATTTAATTCATGCTTCTCAGTATTTTAGTATTTTATGTATTTTTGTGTCAAACACTGTGACCCATTAGCGTTATTTTAAACTATAGTGGTTATTAAATCTATCTTTTTAACTATCCATCCATTCTTTGTTATTGGAGATACCATTTAGCGCCAGTTTCCTAGCTTTTTGTATTTCTATATTTTGGTACTGACAATCCCTTAACTGGCAGCTGTGACAGCGCGTCTGGATTCCTTCTTTTTCTTGGTTTCCAAATGTACATCAGCAGGTGAAAACATTACTGGTTAGCCTGCATTATGTGGGTGATGTTGTTATATGAGTGACAAAACTAAGGTTGATTTCTGGAAAACATGGCATGTATGTGGGTTGGCTTATTAAGGGTAAAAATTGTGTAAACACAGTTATGCAATGGCCATACGTTGTCACAAAGCAGACATGTGGAACATAGCAAATACACATGCATTTTATAATAACACACGTGTGATGCTTGTCAATGTCTTCTATTTTGAAATGGGTGTTTCATTTTACATTTCCTAAGAGTGTAAATGCACATACCGTCTGTGAGAGTGACTCAGGTACAATTGCAGTGTTGAGGCATTTGTTGCTCACCAACTGCGTTTTATTGGCAATTATTAGCTAGCTATGCCCTGTCAGCCACTTGTAGCAAGAGGTCGCTTGTTCTACGTAGCTCAACACCTCCTGTGCTGCGAAAGCTTGTTGTGTATCAGCTACTAACAGCTTTGCAGCAGGGCGAAAACCACACCTGCTACCCTTAGCACACTCCCACAGTAGACACCCACCTTCACGCCTCTTTTTGCGAGTCAGCAAAGCCATGTCCCCGCACCTCCTTCAACACGCCTCTATGTCGTTGGACTGATGCAAACACAGAAAGTGTTTGTATTTCTGCACATTCGTCGCAACCTCACTTTACACATGTGCGGTGTGGGTTTTGCGTGTGCGCATTTAGCTAAATTCTGTGGCATGCAATGCAACAAGCCACTGAGATCAACTCGGAATGACCCCCTTAATTGTCAGACATTTTATTGTCACATTATTCCTATACAGTGAGAAGTTATGTTGCTAATAAGCACTATTTGCTGTTAGTATTCTAGGCAACTATTGAACCGTAAGGATAGCATAATATTTGTGTACTTACGATATGTTTCTAAGGAAAATATAACTTATTGAGATAATTAGTGCTGTCATTAACATGAATAGAGCAGACTTGCTTCATATTAGCTAACCTCTGGATAGTTATAGAAATAAAAATGCCTATATATACAGGTTATATTATAGATGTATTGTTAAACTAAACATGTAAGACCAAAACTAAGTTACAATTGAGTAGCTTGAAATTGCCAATAATTATCAGAAAGAAATGCTTTGGAACATTTTCCATTTTAATAAAGAGATGTGTTTTTGAGATACCATAGAAATTCTTCCTTCTCCTCCACTACTTTTTAACATTCTCATCTATTCTTATGTCTTTATTTTGTTAGCATCTGCAATGACTGGTCAATGCGGCATTCCTCTTGCCTTTGGAAGGGAATGATGTCTCATTTTGTGCCAATGCTGCACACAGGAGTACGGGAGCTGGAAACAGGCAGGTGCATTATCTATCACGGTGGATATACTGTGCTTTTTTGCAGATTAGCAGGATCATTATGGGCTGTGGCAACAGCCATGACAGCCCCAGGGCATCATTTTAAAATGCCTATGTGTGATCTATTCCTCTGATGTTTGCGTCTTAGAAATTTGCAGGCAGTGTCCTCCCAAATCTCACCATAGAAGATGTGGTGATGGTCATTACCCCAATAGAGCCACAAGTCAAGATTTGGATGGAGGCACTGACATCAAACAACAAGGTGAAAACACACATGCAATTATATGGGGGTGACCTTGGACCAAGTCTGTGCCCTGTACTTGAACCTTAGTCATGGTTGGTGGGTCCATACATTCTTGGCAAAAAATTATGCTAAGCACCTCAATTTTGCTCTATGTTGCTCTACATTGCAGAGTTTATTATACTGTAATTATTCTGATTATCAGTGCTTAGTACTATAGAGTGTACGTCTGCATTTTATTTTTTTCTGTGTCACACATGCAATTAAGCAGAAGCCTTGGGCAATTCTATGTAGCAGGTTTCCTTAATTTCTAACTCTTTATTTGTTGTGTCCCATACTTATCAGTGAGATGCAATTAATCTAGTACCCTGTCATTTGGTAAGCTCTAGTCATAAAAACAAAAATGTTGTCACCATCACAGTGTTTAAAGTTAATAAAAGTATTCATTAAATCTTGTACTATTTAAAAAGGAAGATTATTTTCTTTTTCTTCTAATTCATCTTTTGGGTCACATTTTTGTTTTGTTTTTCCTTACAGTATATTTCACTTTGTTCTAATTTATTGTCAGTTATAAGAGTGCATTATGTTAAAGAATATTAACATTTTTACCAACTATTATTTACAAATATTCATTAATGTTGTCCAAGAGTATCCTGTAAAATGTACACATTTTGTATTATAGATTGACATGTTTTCTCCTCATTTGTTTTCATACAGTAGCCCATGATGAAAAGTATGTTGAAAATAAAGAGTTTGGACAGCGTCCCTGTGACCCTTAGTCCCATATAATCCATCCCTTGAGCCCAGTGAGGCAAAAACATAAAAGCCAAATGTATAGTATCAGTTTAATCATTGTGTGAAATCTGAGAACTAACTACTTTATCATATTCATTTATTGTACTCTTTGTGAACAGGAGACTATTTCATTTTGCTGTAAGGCACAATTTCTTTTATGATTGTAACATGTAATGGGCCACTGAAAAAAAAATCTTATTTTCTGTTTGAATAGATTTGACAGTAATAAATGTTCTGTATGTATTCAAAGACTGATATGTTCTTGTGTCATTTTAGATATTAATAAATGTCTGAATGAAACCGATGATTATGTTTTCTGTTCAAACATACAAAAGCTGTTTTCAATAAGTATGTATCACCAAAGTTGCACGTGCTTTACTGTATAACTGTTTTTTGAGGTCAACTTGAAATAGAAGAAATAGCAAAAAAAATCTAGACTTATTTATGCATAATGTACTCAAAAAAGCTATTACAGTATATTATCAATACAGAAATGAGCACTGAGTACAGGTTTAGTTTGACTTGTACTTTAATGATTACTTTCTTGTTACCTTGCTGCCCTTGCAATATTGGGTCTTTACAATGACCTTAAATGGAGCACAAGTTTTACTGTAATTTAAAAAATGGGCAGCTCAAGTTTTTTGAACAATAACTGAGAAATACATTTACACTATTAAAAGCAAATTAATTTGCCAATCAGTGCTCAAAATATTAGACAGGTCACTTGTGAAGTAGGGAGGCTGTTTAGAAAGTGGACGTGCAACACTTATCTTGGCTGGGGTTTAGGAAGTTGTTTTCAGGAATGTATAGCTGTTACTGAGGGATTCAAATTTGAAACAAAGGCGGGTGGTGGGATTTAATGAAGTCAGAGTTCAGTGGCTGTGCCGGATGCTGGCCAAACTTGGACGTTTTTTAATCCATGACTTGTAAATGAGTACCCCTTTGAAAAAGAAACATCCAAGTTCGGACTTCATTACATAGTTACATAGTTAATGAGGTTGAAAAGAGGCAAAATGTTCATCGGGTTCAACCTGTAATCTGTCTTAAACCGAGTTCATTATAAAGTCCCAATTTAAATAATGTTTTATATTTAGTTATCATCTGTAAATCATGTTCCTCCCAGATTAAAAATGTAAATATTTGAAATGTTATAACCCTGGATATCTTTTTCAGTCACAAATTTATCCAATCCGTTTTTAAATACATATATAGTGTCCGCCATTACCACCTTCACTGGCAGGGAATTCCAGATCCTTATTGCCCTAGCAGTGAAGAACCCTTTCCTACGTTGCATATGGAGTTTTCTCTCCTCCAGCCTCAGCGAGTGACCTCGCGTCTTATACAGAGTCCTTTTAATAAACAATTCCTCTGATAACTCTTTGTAATTTCCCTTTATATATTTGAAGATATTGATAATGTCTCCTCTTAGATGCCACTTTTCTAGTGAATACAGTTTCAACCTAGTGAGCCTTTCCTCATACTCCAGTCCCTCTAGCCCTTTACTCATTTTAGTAGCACGCCTTTGAACCCTTTCGAGTTCACAGATATCTTTTTTATAATGTGGTGCTCAAAATTGAACACAATATTCCAGGTGCGGACGTACCAATGATTTGTACAGCGGCAGGATTACACTCTTGTCCCTTGTCTCAATTGCCCATTTTATGCATGCTAGCACCTTACTTGCCTTCTTTGCTGCACTTTGACATTGTGTACGGTTGTTTAGCTTATTATCAATGAGTACTCCCAAATCTTTTTCCAATACTGTTACCCCTAGATTTTTAGGATTTTTAGGTTACAAGTTTGTTTTTGGTCCTGAAGTGCATAACTTTGTATTTTTCTATATTGAATCCCATATTCCATTTAGATGCCCAGATTACAAGTTTAGATAAGTCATTCTGTAGAGACTCCACATCCATTTCCAAATTAATTACCTTACACAATTTAGTATCATTTGCAAAGATTGACACTGTGCTTTCCAGGCCTATTTCCAGGTCATTGATAAATATGTTGAATAGTAGTGGCCCAAGTACGGACCCTTGTGGTATTCCGCTGGTTACTGGTGCCCAGCTGGAGGACATCCCATTGACCACAATTACTTATCCATGTACAAATATTTTTTCCTAGGCCAAGCTCCTTTAATTTGATGATCAGTCTCCTGTGAGGCACTGTATCGAAGGCTTTTACAAAATCTAAGTATACCACATCCACTGCTTTTTCTTGATCAAGATTGTTGCTCACTTCCTCATAGAAGCTAACTAAGTTAGTTTGACATGATCTGTCCCTTACAAACCCATGCTGGTTCTTGCTAATAAACTTAGCGGCATGCAGATACTCCTGTATGCTATTCCTTAAAATTCCCTCCAATAATTTCCCCACTATAGATGTCAAACTAACAGGTCTGTAACTTCCTGGATGATTTTTAGATCCCTTTTTAAATAGTGGCACTACCTCAGCTATACGCCAATCAATAGGTACCATGCCTGATCTAATAGAACTATTGAAAATCAAGTATAGAGGTCTTGCTAGTTGTGACCTAAGCTCTATAAGAACCCTCGGGTGAAGTCCATCAGGTCTAGGTGATTTATTAATCTTAATTTTGCTTAGTCTCTCCCGGACTACCTCCTCACTTAAACAAGTATCTAGCCAGGAATTCTTGATTTCACTATCGTTATGCACTACTCCCTCCGTCGCTTCTTCTCTGGTGAACACCGGTGAAAAAAATTTGTTCAGTATTTCCGCTTTTGCTTCATCATCATTTATCTATATTTCAAATTCATCTTTTATTGGACCTACGTTCTCCTTTCTTAATCTTTTACTGTTTATGTATTTAAAAAACATCTTAGGATTGTTTTTGCTCTCTATAACGATTTGCTTTTAATTTTCTATTTTAGCTGCTCTTATTGCTTTTTTTGCATTTTATTGCATTCCTTGTAGTACTGAAATGACTCCTCTGTTCCATTAGATTTAAATGCTTTGAAAGCACGCTTCTTATTATTTATTACTTCCTTGACCTTCTTATTAAGCCACATCGGTTTGAGTTTGGTACTCCTGCGTTTGCTGCCCATGGGAATGAATTTGTCAATATTGCTATTTAACAACCCTTTTAACACATCCCACATTTCCGTAGTGTTCTTGCCATGAAACAAGTCTTCCCAGTCAATGTCGTTAAGTGCACCTCTCATCATACCGAAGTTAGCCTTTCTAAAGTTAAATATTTTGGTTGATCCCTTGTAGTGATGTTTCTTGAAACTGGTGTCGAATGTGATCATATAGTGATCACTGTTACCCGAGGTCTCCCCAGCTTTCATGCTTGATACAATGTCCACATTATTAGTAATTTCTAGATCCAGAGTAGTTTTACCTCTAGTTTGATCCTCGACTAATTGAGACAAATAGTGATCATTTACCATATTTAAAAACCTGTTGCCCAAAGCTTTAACACATGAATCATTACTCCAGTTTATATCAGGATTATTAAAATCCCCAATCACTAGGATGTATCCTAATCCCACAGCCTTTTCAATTTGCCGCAAGAGTTGTTCTTCCTCATGTATGCTAATATCCAGCTGTTTGTAGCATGCAACTATGACTAGTTTTTTTTGCATCAATACCCCCACTTCAAATTTCACCCCATAGTGACTCCACATTATCCCCAGTCCCCTCGTAAATAACCTCCTTTAAGTACGGTTTAAGAGATGGTTTAACATAGAGACACACACCTCCACCTCTTTTGTTAGCCCTGTCCCTTCTGAAAAGAGAATACCCTCCAAGTTTGCAACCCAATTGTGAGAGTCATCCCACCATGTTTCCATAATACCTATAATATCATACTGAGCCTTTGATGCTAACATTCCAATTTCCCAAATTTACCTGCTAGGCTTCTTGCGTTCACAAACATACATTTTAGCTTAGTGTTTTCCTTGTCCGTTTGTTTTTCTAAGGGTATCCTGTCATGGTTTACAAGTACCTCCCTAGAGTTACTCCTACTGCCAGTTCTCTCCTCACTCTCTCTCCTCCCCATCATACTTACTATTCCTTTTGTTCCACCCATTTAGTCCTTCTAAGCCCTCTGCCCCATCACAAGTATTTTCCCTTATGTTACTTACATACTTATCCCTTTTGCTACTTACATCAATTTCAATATGCTGTAATGATGAACCACAATTGTTGTTAGTTAATATTTTGGCATTATCATTGTTACTACCATTTTTAGTACCCATATAAGTACCCTTGCCATCTGCTCTTTCCCTCCCCCCCTTCTCCACCCCCATGTAGTTCACTACTACCTTCTTTACTATTCTCACTGCATGACCCATAGTTTCTAGGTAAACCTTTCCCCCAGGCACATGGTTTAAAAGCTCCTCCAACCTTCCAACCATCCTTCCCCCCAGCACCACAGCCCCCTCCTCATTCAGGTGCAATCCATCGCAACAAAAAAGATGGCGCCTGACTGAGAAGTCTGCCCAGTGTTCCAAGAACACAAACCCCTCCTTCCTACACCAGTCTCTAAGCCACACATTTACCTCCCTAATCCCATCCCTGTTCTTCAGGCATGTTGTCTTAGTACTAAATAGAATTAAACTGTGTTGGAAGAGGTTGAGTAAAGGGATAGGGCATTTAGAGGCATTTTTAACCCATATAATTAGAATTCCATGTTTTTATTTATGCATTATTGGACACTATAGAGTTGCACAGGTTGTTGAGAACAAAATATTTTTAACATTTATCTAGATAGAGTGAGCACTTAGTTGGCCACACATCTTCCAAGTACACTGTTAGTAAGTTATGAAAGGGGGAAATTAATTTGTGCATTTGGAATAACCAGTGTCTTAGAACATATTTCACTATGCTGTAGATTTGACTTGGAGATCTAGTTGAATTCACAGTATGTAGTGCATTCAAAGAGGATTAATGAAATACAATGCGAATCCTAGATACAGTAGATAAGGGAACCTTTGAACAGACATAACTTCATTAACCTGACCGTTTGACCAGAGATAATATACTACAATATATATTTATGGGATGTATTTAGCATATACTGCATGTAACCTAGGCACAAGGCCTATTAATATTGTTCAGGAAGCAACGTCCAATTATGTATATTTCATTTATTTTTATTTAGTTCTATGCTTTTGCTAGTGGGTCTTTGGAAAACACTTTTTACCAAGAAAAATGGAGGAAATATTGTTTGCTGAGGTTGTCATGATCATATGGTATACATCATCTATGTAATATTTATTTTGCGGGGATTAAAAATATGTCATCCTGTTTGTATATGTGCATTGATTTCAATACTACTGGTCCCAGTGTGCACCGCATGCTGAGAGTTTCCTATGCCCCCCCAAAAAAAGAAAAAGAAAAAAAAAGTATTGGCAAGATCTGCAGTACGTTTGAAAAATGGTTTGTCAGTTCCGCACTAGTTGTGTACTGTGAAGCCACATTTGAATATGAAGATATCTGAAAATAACCAATATAGATGGTGCCAATATTCAAATCCTTTGAGGCACCTTGTTTATTGGTGGTGCTCCCAAAAAACTTCTGCAGTACCTAAGGCAGACCATGCATTCAAGCTTTAAACACTCACCACCTTTACTATTTGAAACAGTCACCAGCAACATACAGTTTCCAAAACTTGAATGGACCCATGCAGTTTATTAAGCCCATTTACTGTCATTCAGTACCCCTAATTCCCCCACTTTCTGTTAGATATACTTTCTCTGCCCCACCACTTAGTTACTGAAGCTATAGTCCACCAGTCCCACACACACTGTAGTACCCCCCCTCCCCCCCAAACACACACACACACACACACACACACACACACACACACACACACACACTCACACACACACACACACACAACTTTAAAAACATGTCTGATTAAATTGGAGTGTGTGTCTGAATGTCTCCCTTCTTTAGATGAAGTGCAGTCAATGGACAAAATAGTGTTGGACTCCACCCTGCCTGCTATGTCCACAAGTCACTAGCATTAGTTTCTACAACTCCAACCCACTGTGCCAATTGGAAAAAAATTACGACAGGAGGTAGATGGACTAGCTGGAGTGTAATGGAGGAGGACAGTGTAAGGTGAGAGATAAGGAGAAATAGAAACTACTGTATAGTGGAGATGTACTAAGTCTTGGAGAGATAAAGTGCTTACAGATAAAGTACCAGCCAATCAGCTCCTACCTGCCATGTTACAGGCTGCGTTTAAAAACTGAGTTAGGGGCTGATTAGTTGGTAGTTTATCTCTCCACATTATCACTCTCCAAGGCTTAGTACATCTACCCCTATATGACAAATGTAAATGTTATGGAGTAGGACAGTGTGTGTCATAGAGAGAGAGAGAGAGAGATAGAGAGAGAGAGAGAAAGAAAGAGAGAGATATGTAATGAATGAAGGTTTTGCAAGGTAGAAGAGAAAGAGAGTGAGAGAGAGAAAGAAAGAAAATACCCAACAAACTATGCAAACCCAAAAACAACAAAGCAACACCAGATGCAACAATAAGTTACTAGTATATACAGAATACATGTTCACTCACTCACTCACTCACTCACTCACTCACTCACTCACTCACAATGCCTAGAGCAACATCAATTCTAAATGTGGTCCTGGCATTTTTGGCTGAGCACATACCACTTTAAGTAATGTTAAATACAAGCAATGGGGGTCATTCCAAGTTGATCGCTAGCTGCCGTTGTTCGCTGCATAGCGATCAGTGAAAAAAATGGCTAATCTGCGCATGCGTATGCACCGTAATGTGCACGCGTGATGTACGGATACAAAGAGCATTGTGGTTTTGCACTGGTTCTAGCGAAGCTTTCAGTTGCACAGCCGATCGCAAGGAGATTGACAGGAAGAGGGCGTTTCTGGGTGTCAACTGACTGTTTACTGGGAGTGTTTGGAAAAACGCAGGCATGGCCGGGCATTTGCTGGGTGAGTATCTGACGTCATTACCGTGTCACTCAGCGCAGCAATCATCGCACAGGATAAGTAACTACGGGGCTGGTCTTGTTTTGCACAAAGTGTGTTTGCAGGCGCACTGCTGTACATACGTTCACATTCCTGCAAAGCGAAAATACACTCCCCCGTGGGCGGCGACTATGCGTTTGCACGGCTGCTAAAAACTGCTAGCGAGCGATCAACCCGGAATGATCCCCTATATGTGATAATCTAGTTGCAAATTTGCAAACTCAATACTAATTACAAAAACAGCATTTTCTGCTAAAAAAATATTAAGTAATGGATTTCATACATTTGGTACATTTGGTGTACAAAGTAACATTTTCCTTGTAGCTCATATGTCAAGCATTTTAAATTCCATACCCCTTATTACTACCCATCCCCACATTTGCAGAGGGTGCAGAAGTAGTGGAAGGAGGCTTAACTATGAGTACAATATAAAAAATGTCAGACTCACACATAGCTAATGTGGATACCCCTAGACTTTCCTCAGGGAATTGTGAACATACAGTTTATTCTTCAGTCTTATTGTTTTTCGTTTTGGGGCACTGACTAGTCTGTTTAAAAGGTAATACCTCTTTTCTTTAACATTGTAAAGTATTTAGATTTCAGGTGCCCTTTGTTAAACTTTCAACCACTGGTCCACCTTTAGTAGATGTTGAAATACTATTATGACTGGCAGCATGCACAGTACAAGTACTGGGTTGCTGCTCCTGCTCTTCTATCGACTGATCCATATCTACTCACAGCACTGAGTAATGGTGGTACCTACTGATTGTTATTTTTTAAGTACAATTCCTGAACAACACACACATTTTATTTTATTTTTTTAAAAGATTACTTTCATAACACTGACACAGTCCACAGCCGTTCACTGATGACATTGAGTTTGAGGGTGACATGTTATCACACTCCCTTTATTTACAGTCACAGTAGCTCTTCTTAATTATTAATAATTATTAACAGTCACAGTAGCCCTTAATCACACTGCAGCCCACAGCCCTTCACTAATCACTGAGTCTGAGGGTGACACAGTTTCCCACTACCTCCCTTAATCATAGTCACAGTAGCTCTACTGTATTATTATTATTATTATTATTATTAATAATAACAACAACAATAACAGTCACAGTAGCCCTTAATCACCTAATCACTTAATCAGCCTACAGACCTTCACTAATGACACTGAGGACTAAATGTAATAGCCTGCGAGCTGCTGAAGGTGTAGGACTTTTTAAAGCAGCAATAATTTACAAGGCAAAACCAGCTATTACATTTAGCCCTGATTCTGAGGGTGACAGTATCCCACTGCCCTTACTTACAGTCACAGTGGCTCTTCTTAATTCTGAATAAATATCTACAGTCACAGTAGCCTTTAATCGCAGCCCACAGCCCTTCACTGATGACACTGAGGGGTAAATTTACTATAGCTTCTAAAACGGAGAATTGGTGATGTTGCCTAAAGCAACCAATCAAATACTGTCTATCATTTTCTTAAAGGCAATAGAGAAATGATAGACAGCATCTGATTGGGTTCTATGTGCAAGATCACCAATTCTCTGTTTTAGAAGCTTTAGCTAATTTACCACAGAGTCTGAGGGCAGCACAGTTTCCCACTACCCTTAATCACAGTCACAGTAGCTCTTAATTATACATAATAGTAGCTCACAATAGCTCTTAATCACACTGCAACCTACCCCACACTGTTTTTGTCTGGGGTTCTGTGTGAAATGGTACCAGAACCACAAGGGAGGGACTATTATTGAATCCAAAACATGCAAAATCCGATGCTGGGTGGATGATGTTTTGCCTCATTTTTTAATCCAAGCCTGATGGGAAATGCCAAGCCTGGACTCAGAAATACTTGGAAACCAGAATTTCAGTGGTTTCGGTTTCCATGGAAACCGAACCTAACATCTTTACCTATTATGAATCTGCCTTTAGGTTTCAAATAAAAGTTTCCTTAATTTAACCATTTCAATATGACAGGATTTACAGGAATGGCTGTCCTACAGTTAGGTACAAAAAAATATTCCTACTGGAAATGAAGCAGGTTGATAATCATAAAAATGCTCTGATTTCCTACACTGCAAATTTGGCATTAATTCTTGGCAGAGAAAAAAAAGTTTAAGCTGAAAGATGCGAACACTGCTCTATATTTATGATTGTAAATAACCTGCGGTATTTGAAGTTTAGCTAATTTACTTATTTTATATGAACATGCTAGTATTTGGAAAAAACAAAATCATCTCAGAACTAAGAGGTAGTGAGTAGCTCTAAGTGGTAAGAAGTAGCATCTGTACTGACAGAATTAGACTATGGGCCTAATTCAGACCTGATCGCTAGCAAGTGGTTTTTGCACTGCTGCGATCAGATAGTCACCGTCTACAGGGGGAGGGTATTTTAGCTGTGCAAGTGTGCAAACACATGTGTAGCATAGCTGTAGAAACAGATTTTGTGCAGTCTCTGTTCAGCCCAGGAGAAAGGTTTTTTTGGGGAGGGCGTGTCAATGTGGCGCAAAGCAGCTCAGGTGCTTAGGTTCAAAAAAATAAATGTCACCACATTTAGAACAACAATATAGACAAAAACAGTTATTGAACCTATATAACACACAGTGCACTTAGGAAAAGAAAATCAATACGTCCCTTATTAGAAGAGATGTAGAAGGTTTTTCATACTGTAGATCTTTCTTTTGGCGTGGTATATCTCGAACATATGTCCAAATATAGAAAAGAAAAAACGGTGCAATGTGTAGTATGCTCTTATATAACGATAATGAGTAAATATGTAAACTGCTACAAGTTGTTCACGGGCGTACCCCACTCACACAAAGGATAGGAGAGATATACACATCAAGGTATCTTTAACCGGTAGTGTTCTTAAACCCTTGTGAATTCTCCACCAGTGTCTTTCACTCACTGGGTGCACCCCACTCTAGTGATGTTTCCACAGGAAAAACCGCTTACAATATTTAGAAGGGCGTACCACAACACTCACAGCAAGGGAGATGGAGGCAAATGCATCAAGGTTTCTTTTTCATGAGGCGGTGTTTTCAAATCTTCCCCTCATGATGCGTATTCAGGACGTATATCCCAGTTTATGGAAAGAAGATCATAAACAGTACAATGTAGTATAGCCTTAATAGTCAAGAAGTATTTTTTTTTTTAAAGTTATATAGAGGCGTACCCCACTCACACAAGGAATAGGGGGAAGTGTACTCATCAAGGTATCTTTAAACCAGAAGGTGCCCTGCTCCCTTTAGAATTCGGTTTAGTGCCTTTCGTTCTCTGGAGTGCAAACCCGTCTCGTGATTTTACCAGTAAAGATATTGCTTACATAATCAGTAAAGCGTACCCAACACTCACAGCAAGAGCACAAGGAAAAAGCACGTCAAGGTATCTTTAAAACAGGTGTTCTATCCAATATATGGCGTACCCGAACTCACAGTTTGTAATATGTTGCTGCTCCCATAAAGGTAACTTTGTATAGCCAGAAAGACCTCTTTTCAAAGGATGGCAAAAGCACTCAAAAGCCGTGAAAGTAGTAAAAAAGCCAATATTTATTGGATTAAAAATCCATCAAAAGACTCCAGAAAAAAGATTATGGTGTCAATTTTAACATACACAAACAAAGTTAAAAAGTTGGACCAACATCCAAACAAAAAATATATTTAAAACATAAAATAAAAAAAGCATCAATTGGATGGTATGAAGCTATTCACACGCCTGTGTCAACGCGTTTCGGTAAATAACCTTTATCTGTTCAGCCCAGGACTTACTCAGCCGCTGCGATCACATCAGCCTGTCTGGGACCGGAATTGACGTCAGGAACCCTCCCTGTAAACGCATGGACATGCCTGCGTTTTTCCATACACTCTCTGAAAACAGTCAGTTGACACCCACAAATGCCTTCTTCCTGTCAATCTCCTTGCGATCACCCATGCGAACGGATCCGTCGCACAAACCCATTGCTGAGCGGCAATCCACTTTGTACCCATGCAACGCGCCTGCTCATTGCAGTGCGTATGCATGCGCAGTTTGGACCTGATTGCCTGCTGTGAGAAAACACACAGCAGCGATGAGGTCTGAATTATCCCCTAGTTTCAATCCATTTCTATGGTGGCGTATTGCTGTCTCCCATGTACTAAATTGTCAGTGTAAATGTGACCCATCAGCTAAAATAGAATAAAGAAGACCAAAGACATAGTAAATAAGTACTACAGAAAGTTCTTTTATATTGCTTTTCCACAAAAATCCCGGGTCTGACCCGGTATATGTAACATGGTTCCAAGCTGGGTCAGACCCGGGATCAACCCTGTTTATACAGTGGCACTGTTTCCAGCACTTGGAGATGACATCATCTCCAAGCGCCGCTAACAGTGGATGGGCAGAGACCATTGGCGGGTGGGCAGATGGACACCAGTGGGGGGAGGAGTGCCAGGAGACCAGCATCAGGCAGTGTCAGGGAGCTGTAGGCGGGCAGTCTCCAAACGCCGCAAACAGCAGACCGGAGACGGACAGCAGGGGGTGGGGTGTTGGTGGAGTGTTCTGGAGGGTTTTCAGCTAATTCTCTTGGCAGAGAAAAAAAAAGTTTAAGCTGAAAGATATGATAACACTTCTCTATATTTATGACTGTAAATAACCTGCGGTGTCTGAAGTTTAGCTACTTTACTTCTTTTATATGAGTATGCTAGTATTTGGAAAACAAAAAATCACCAGGCTATAAATGACCCTATAACCCATTTCCACTGCAGCTGACCCAGAAAAGACTCACTAAAAACCCTGCTTGTTACCAAGGTAAAAATTCCAGGTCACTTTACCCAGGTTTTTTGACTTGTAGCTGTCTCCATTGACAAAAATCCCTGGATGGTGCGCGTTCATGTGCAAACACCTGGGATTTTCATGTCAGTTGAAAAGGGATTTTACTGACATGAGAATCCCAGGTTTTTGCACATGAACATGTACCAACATGGGATTTTTGTCAGTAGAAATGGATACAAGTAAAAAATCCTGGGAAAAGTGACCTGGGATTTTCACTCTAGTTACAAGCAGGGTCATTCCTGGGTGAATAAAAAACACAATTCTAGTCCAACAAGTGCTTCACTCCTCAGTTGCTTCTCTCATAATTGTGAGGTTTCACCAATTTTGTTACTTAGGGCCTAAGTAACAAAATCCACACGCAAAAAATGTCAATCAGGAGGAATTTCTGCTGTAACCAAATTTGAATGCCTCTGAACACTTCCAACACTGGCCCTCATTACGAGTTGATCGCTCGCTAGCTCCTTTTAGCAGCCGTGCAAACGCATAGTCGCCGCCACTGGGGGAGTGTATTTTCGCTCTGCAGTAGTGCGAGCGCCTGTGCAGTCGAGCAGCAGCAAATATATTTTGTGCAGAACAAGACCAGCCCTGTAGTTACTTATTCTGTGCGATGATTGCTGCGACGACATGGCATGGTAATGACATGGTAATGACGTCAGATACCCGCTGTTATGCACACCAGTGCCTGCAGGAAAGTACTGGTGTCAGGACTGTTATGCACTCCAGTGCCTGCAGGAATGTACTGGTGTTTGAACTGTTATGCAAAACAAATGGACTTACAGACAGACTGGGGAATATGACATTACGTACACAGAAGGTGATAGGTTAACAAAATACACACAAAGTGAACAGAGAAGCCCAGAGGCTAAGGAACTGGGTATCTCCCTTGTATTAGAACTGCTCAGATGGGAAAAGCAAGATGTTGTGTTTTAATACGTAGAGAACCCGAAATGCTGTTGCTAAGGGCAACAGCAAAACCCTAAAGGGTTACCAACGGGTGTGGCAGTAAACTCCTTGGTCAGAGATGGAATGATAGACACAAGGAGAGTCTCCACAATCCTAATTCTCACTTGCAGTGCACAGGTTCAGCTTACTGCCACTAAACTGACCCCTGACACCTAGCACAGTGAGACAGGATTAGACAGGCAAGTCTTAGAATACAGCCGCAAACTTGCTAAGTTCACAGAGTAGTAACAGAACCCCAGCAAGCTAAACGACTGACTCCAGTCTTACTGCTAGGTCTGGATTGGCAGAGTGTAATACCAAATCCCCAGGCCTATTTGCAGTAAGCAACAAACAAATACAAAGCTACACAGTACTGGCTAACTTTCAGAAACTGACTAACCAACAAAGATTCAGCAGCATCTGCTTACCCTGAGAAGAGGCCTTATAAAGCAGGTGCTGTCCACGCCCCACTCAGACCTCACAGACTGTGAGCACAAAAACCAGCACCGGATCCCCTGCCATGCACAGAGCCTATAACCACTGCACAGCAAAAGACCCGAACCGGAGTATCAGCTGCGCTCAGGTCACTCCGCTAGCACTTGTCTCCCGGTTGCCATGACGACGTGGCAGCACAGGGCAGGAGACCCTAACAGTACCCCCCCTCTGACGAGGGGTCAAAGAACCCCTACCACCGGGTTTATCGGGGAACTGCGAGAAGAAAGAGCGTATCAGTCTGGGGGCATGAAGATCACAACTGCGCACCCACGACCGCTCCTCCGGGCCATACCCCTTCCAGTGCACCAAAAATGACAGCCGACCCCGAACCACCTTGGAGTCAAGAATCCTTTCAACAACAAACTCCCTCTGGCCACGTATCAGAAGAGGGGAAGGTCTTCCACTGGAAGAAGGATTACTAATCGCCCGTTTTAAAAGGGAACAATGAAAGGTTTTATTGATACCCAAAGAACGGGGCAGATCTAACTGAAATGCCACCGGATTGATAACCCTGGTGATCTTATAAGGGCCGATGAACCGGGGGCCTAACTTATGAGATGGCTGTCTCAACTTCAAATTCTTGGTAGACAACCAGACGAAGTCTCCTAATTTGAAGCTGCAGGGTCTTTTCCGCTTATCAAAAACCCTTTTGGTCACTAATGACACAGACACAAGGGCTTTCTTCACTTTCCGCCAAATACCTCTAAGGACCGAAACCACAGAGGAACCACCAGGCGTGGAGTCCAGGGGGTCAAAAGAATTGGCCTTAGGATGATGCCCATACACACAAAGGAATGGAGAGATCCCTGTAGCAGAGTGAGCCGCGTTGTTATAGGCAAACTCCGCCATGGACAGATGAGCAACCCAGTCAGTCTGACACTTGGAGACATAACACCTGAGGAACTGCTCCAAGGACTGGTTCACCCTTTCAGTCTGCCCATTAGACTGCGGATGGTAGCCCGACGACAAGCTGACAGAAATCTGGAGATCGGAACAAAATGCCCTCCAGAATTTGGCCACAAACTGGGATCCGCGGTCAGAGACCACATCAAGTGGCAACCCGTGGAGACGCACAACATGCAGCATAAATAATTCAGACAGGCGTCTGGCCGATGGCAGCCCAACCAGTGGAACGAAGTGCGCCATCTTCGAAAACCTGTCAACGACAACCCAGATGGCTGTCATCCCCGAGGATTTGGGCAAGTCCACCACAAAATCCATTGAAATGTGGGTCCATGGCTTAGATGGGATAGAGAGTGTATGTAATGGGCCAACCGGAACCCCTCTAGGAGTCTTATTTCGGGCACAGATGTCACATGCCCGAACCCACTGATCCACATCCTTAGCCACCGAGGGCCACCACACCGCCCTAGATAGCAACTCCCGAGTTCTGGCAATACCTGGGTGACCTGCAGACTTCTTGGCATGGAATTCCAGGAACACTCGCTGTCTTAACCTAGGAGGCACAAAAAAAGCCCTCCTGGAAGGGCTGGAGTAGCCTGCTCCTGTGCTCTAAGGACTAATGATAAGAGGTCCTGGGTAATGCCCACTTTAATACATGATGGGGACACAATGGGCAATGGCTCCTCGGTGGTCTCCTGGATTGGAGCAAAACTCAGCGAGAGCGCATCAGCCTTGATGTTTTTTGACCCAGGGCGATATGTTATCAAAAAATTAAAGCGAGCAAAAAACAAAGCCCATCGTGCCTGCCTGGCATTGAGACGCTTCGCTGACTCTAAATATGCCAAATTCTTATGGTCCGTGAGAATTGAGACCACAAACTTAGCCCCCTCAAGCCAGTGTCTCCACTCCTCGAGTGCATCCTTAATAGCCAACAATTCCCGGTTACCCACGTCATAATTCATCTCGGCAGGCGAAAATTTACGGGAAAAGTAAGCACAGGGATGAAGGCGATTATCAGACACTCCCATCTGAGAAAGCACTGCCCCAATACCCATCTCAGAGGCATCCACCTCCACCACAAAAGGACGCTCTGGATCTGGGTGTCGCAGCACCTTGGCCGAAACAAATGCCCTTTTGAGACGGGCAAAAGCCGCTTTAGCCTCACAAGACCAGTGAGCAACATCCGCCCCTTTCTTAGTGAGTGCCACCAAGGGCGCCACTATAGACGAAAATCCAGCGATAAATCGTCTATAAAAATTCGCAAAGCCCAGGAAACGCTGAAGCGCCTTCAAACTAGTGGGCTGCACCCAATCCAGGACTGCCTGTACCTTGGAACCCTCCATTTGGAAACCTTCTGGGGAGATAATATATCCTAGAAATGCGATTTGCTGAACTTCAAATTCGCACTTCTCCAGCTTCGCCCCAAGCCGGTGGTCTCTGAGTTTCTGGAGGACTAAGCGTACATGCTTCCGATGTTCCTCCAGGGAATGGGAGAAGATTAGGATGTCATCTAAGTATACAACTAAGAATCTATCCAAATATTCCCTGAGCACATCATTCATGAAATCCTGGAAGACTGCCGGGGCATTACAGAGCCCAAAAGGCATCACCAAATATTCATAATGCCCTGAGTGGGTATTAAAGGCAGTCTTCCATTCATCCCCCTCTCTTATTCGGATTAGATTGTACGCACCGCGTAGGTCAATCTTAGAAAAAATGGTGGCAGTACGAAGCTGGTCAAACAAGACCGAAATGAGAGGCAGTGGGTATGAGTTTTTAATCGTGATACGGTTCAATTCCCTGAAGTCGATGCAGGGTCGCAACGAACCGTCCTTTTTACCCACGAAGAAGAACCCCGACCCAACTGGAGACTGTGAAGGTCTGATAAATCCCTTAGCCAAGTTCTCCTGAATGTACTCTGCCATAGCCTGAGTCTCAGGACGTGACAGGGAGTACAACCTGCTCTTGGGAAGCTTAGCATTTGGCAACAAATCAATGGCACAGTCATAGGGGCGATGGGGAGGTAGTACCTCTGCAACTTTTTTGGAGAACACGTCCGCAAAATCTGCATAACACCCTGGCAATCCTGGCAAACTTAGCTGCGAGAGCCTGACTGGAAGGCTCAAGCAACTCCTGAAACAATCAGTACCCCAACTAAGAATCTCCCCAGAGACCCAGTCAAATTGAGGATTGTGGGCCCTTAACCAGGGTAACCCCAACACCAATGGGGCAAAAGTACAGACAGTCACATAAAAGGACAATTTTTCAGAGTGTGTGGCTCCAATAAACAAAGAAATCTGGCTAGTGCAAGAGGTAATTTTACCTTGGGATAATGGTTCCCCGTTTAACCCACAAATCTCAATTTCCGATGCCAAGGGTACTAAGGGAACAGAGTGTTTCAGGGCGAATTGGCGGTCCATAAAAACCCCGTCGGCCCCACTGTCCACAAAGGCCTCAGTCTTGACAGTTTGACCGAGGATCTTCAAGGTCACCGGAATGATAAAAGTCTTCTTGGGAAATTCTGACTTCTGGCCTGACAGGATATTTCCCATCACCCTCAGGCCCTGAAGTTTTCCGGCTTTTCTGGGCATGATACTACCACATGACCTTTATTCCCACAGTACAAACACAACCCCTGCTGTCTCCTCCGCGTCTTCTCACGCGAGGAGAGGCGGGTAGCCCCAATCTGCATAGGCTCCTCGGAAAATTCCTCAGAGTCTGAGGTTCCCTTGGGAAGGAAGGAAATCTCAGTCTCCCTTTCAAGCCTACGCTCTCTCAGCCGTCTATCCACCCGGATGGATAACTGCATGAGCTGATCCAAGCTATCAGGCAAGGGATATTGTACCAGTTGGTCCTTTATCTGGTTAGAAAGACCTCTTCGGTACTGGTGTCTCAGGGCTGGGTCATTCCACTGGGTATCATGGGCCAACCTCCGAAACTCCGTACAGTAAACCTCAACTGGCCTTCGCCCTTGCTTAAGGATCGAAATCTGAGCCTCGGCTGAGGCCGTCTTGTCAGGGTCATCATACAACATGCCCAGTGCCGTAAAAAAAGCATCAACACTTTTAAGCGACGGACAGTCAGGCTGCAACCCATATGCCCAGACCTGTGGGTCTCCTTGTAGCAAGGAAATCACTATGCCCACCCGCTGAATCTCCGACCCAGAAGACTGAGGCCTAAGCCGGAAGTATAGCTTGCAGCTCTCCTTGAAACAAAAGAACTGCGAGCGATCTCCAGAAAAACGATCCGGGAGATTTACTTTCGGCTCCTTAACCCCTGCAGGTGCTGCTGCTGCGGGAGCTCCGCCAGCAGCCTGGGAGGTGTGCATTTTAATGGACAAATCATTAAATTGTCGAGTCAGGACCTGCACCTGATCGACCACCTGTTGCAACGTATTTTGAGGGGTATACTCCATATTCCCACAAAATTTCAACAGGAGTATTAGGCTGCTGAATATGTTATGCACACCAGTGCCTGCAGGAAAGTACTGGTGTCAGGACTGTTATGCACTCCAGTGCCTGCAGGAATGTACTGGTGTTTGAACTGTTATGCAAAACAAATGGACTTACAGACAGACTGGGGAATATGACATTACGTACACAGAAGGTGATAGGTTAACAAAATACACACAAAGTGAACAGAGAAGCCCAGAGGCTAAGGAACTGGGTATCTCCCTTGTATTAGAACTGCTCAGATGGGAAAAGCAAGATGTTGTGTTTTAATACGTAGAGAACCCGAAATGCTGTTGCTAAGGGCAACAGCAAAACCCTAAAGGGTTACCAACGGGTGTGGCAGTAAACTCCTTGGTCAGAGATGGAATGATAGACACAAGGAGAGTCTCCACAATCCTAATTCTCACTTGCAGTGCACAGGTTCATCTTACTGCCACTAAACTGACCCCTGACACCTAGCACAGTGAGACAGGATTAGACAGGCAAGTCTTAGAATACAACCGCAAACTTGCTAAGTTCACAGAGTAGTAACAGAACCCCAGCAAGCTAAACGACTGACTCCAGTCTTACTGCTAGGTCTGGATTGGCAGAGTGTAATACCAAATCCCCAGGCCTATTTGCAGTAAGCAACAAACAAATACAAAGCTACACAGTACTGGCTAACTTTCAGAAACTGACTAACCAACAAAGATTCAGCAGCATCTGCGTACCCTGAGAAGAGGCCTTATAAAGCAGGTGCTGTCCACGCCCCACTCAGACCTCACAGACTGTGAGCACAAAAACCAGCACCGGATCCCCTGCCATGCACAGAGCCTATAACCACTGCACAGCAAAAGACCCGAACCGGAGTATCAGCTGCGCTCAGGTCACTCCGCTAGCACTTGTCTCCCGGTTGCCATGACGACGTGGCAGCACAGGGCAGGAGACCCTAACACCCGGCCACGCCTGCATTTTTCCAAACACTCCCAGAGAATGGTCAGTTGTCACCCAGAAACTCCCATTTCCTGTCAGTCTCCCTGCATTAGCCAGTGCGACTGAAAGCGTCGCTAGAACCTGTGCAAAACCATGATGCTCTTTGTGTGGTGCATACGCATGCGCAGTTTTGCATTTTTTTTAAATGAATGCTACGCAGTGAACAACGGCAGCTAGCGATCAACTCGGAATGAGGGCCACTGTACTTTCACCTGCATTTCTGAAATTCTACTGCTCTGTTCATCTTACAATCACCACTTCTACTTCCAAATTTATCATACTATTTACCTCATCCACACTACAGCATGTCTAGCCTGTCACTATCACCCACCCGACCCTCCTTGTCTGCCCTATCCTTTTTTCTGTCCCTTGCACCCACCTCTTTCCTTCTCCCCTAGTCTCCTATATTTCCTCCTCTCTCCCCTCCTCTGTTTCCCATCTACCCCACTGCCTCACGTCCACTCTTCCCCTGACACCCCACTGTCATTCACTTCTACCCTACCTTGGGCCCAATTGTCCACCACTCTGCCCTGCTCCCTCCCTCCTCTCTCTACCTCACCTCATATCTTTCCCACACTTTACTCCCTCCATGCTCAACTGCTGCAGTGTCCCTTCCTAGCCCAGGAGCCAGCACCCTCACTACACCCTCTGTATCCTTGCCATCTAAATCCATCTCGCCTCATTGCTGCAGCAACCCTGATAATCTCATTCACATCACTCCCTCAGACTCTCTCCCTCTCTCCTGTGCCCTCTGGAATGCCAGATCTGTCAGTAGTAAAGTGGTCCCCACCCATGACCTTTTCATCTCAAATTCCTTGCGTCTCCTAGCCATCACTGAAACTTGGATTACCCCCTTTGACACAGTTTCTCCTGCTGCTCTCTCTGCTGGGGTCTCACATTCTTCTGTCCGACCTGGGGGTCGCCACAGTGGTGGTGTTGGGCTCCTACTACCCTCTAGCTACTCATACCCACTCATACCACTAGAACCATCCCTTACATTCTCTATACTTGAGGTCCATGCTATACGCCTCTTCCAACCTGTTCATCTTCGAGTAGCTGTCAGTTACCGCCCCCTGGCATGCCATCCAAATTCCTTGACAACTTTGCTTCCTGGTTTCCTCACTTCCTCTCTTCTGACATTCCCTTCATTATCCTAGGTGATTTCAACATCCCTATCGATAACCCCACAAGATCACCTGCCTTTAAACTCCTTAACCTCACCTCTCCACCAGTGGACCTCCTGCCCCTCCCATGTGAATGGAAGCTCACTGGATCTGGTCTTCACTCACCCTTGTGATCTTTCTGATTTCTCCAACTCCCTGTTCTTTCTCTGACCCTCGCCTGCTCACTTTTAACCTATCTCTATCTGCTTCTCCATCTTTACCACCTACTGTAAGACTACCATCACAAAGCGTAACATTGAGGCTATTGACAACACTTCCTCCCTGTTTGACTCACTCCTCTCTCCTATTCTCTCTCTTTCCTGCCCTGAACAAGTTGCTTCCCTATACATTGCATCCCTTACCTCTGCTATTGACTCTGTTGCCCCACCAACCACTATTCATCCTCACAGATCGACACCTCAACCCTGGCACACCAAATGCACAGATATCTGCAAAAATGCTCATGTACCGCTGAGCGACAGTGGAGGAAATCACAATCTAAGTCCGATTTCCTCCACTACAAATTTATGCTCTCATCCTACTTTGCTGCCCTTACCCTCTCTAAACAATCTTACTTCAAAAACCTCATCTCCTCCCAATCCTCAAATTCCCAGCACCTCTTTTCCACTGTCAACTCGCTTCTCTGCCCACCCCATCTCAACTTCCCTCTTCACTTTTCTGACTCCATTCCACAAGAACCTGAGCAACCCCCCTCCCTCATTTCTTGACCCCCTCTCCTTCTCTCCTACCAACTCTGACATCTTTCTTCCCTGTATCTGGAGAGGAAGTCATGGTCCTCATCCAGTCTTTACCCCCCTCCACCTCCCCACTTGACCCTATTCCCTCCCGCTTTCTCCGCTTCCTCTCTTCTGCCTGTTCCCATGTTGCCCATCTACTCAATTTCTCACTCTCATCAAGCACTGTCCCTTCTGCCTTCAAGTATGCACTTGTCTCCCCTATTCTTAAAAACCTACCCTTGATCCAACCAATCTCTCCAACTACTGACACATCTCTTTTCTCCCTTTTGCCTCCAAACTCCTTGAGTGCATTGTCTACAACCGCCTCACTGTCTTTCTTTCTTCCCACTCACTTCTTGACCCTTTCCAGTCTGGTTTACATCGTCTGCACTCAACTGAAACTGTCCTTACGAAAGTCTGCAATCACCTCCTTGCTGCTAAATCCAGGGGCCACTACTCTCTGCTTATTCTCCTTGACCTCTCTGCTGCTTCTGACACTGTAGACCACCCTCTTCTCTTGCAAATCCTTTGCTCCCTTGGTTTGCATTATACTGCTCTGTCCTGGCTGTACTTCTACCTTTCTGACCATTCCTTCTCTTTCTCCTCTCATGACTCCACCTATCCCCCACTTCCTTTACCAGTAGGTGTCCCCCAAGGTTCTGTTCTTGGGCCTCTCCTTTTCTCTCTATACACATCCTCATTAGGTGAGCTCATTAGCTCTTTTGACTTAAAATATCATCTCTACGCTGACAATACTCAAATCTACCTTTTCTCCTCTGACTTCTCCCCTGCTCTCCTCACTCATATCTCCAACTGTCTCTCTGCTATCTCATCCTGGATGTCCCAGTGCTATCTTAAACTTAATATGTCTAAGACTGAGCTGATCATCTTACCTCCCTCCCGCATAACCTCACCTCTCATAATTTCATTATCTATTGATGGCACAACTATTTCCTCTAGCCCCCAAGTGCGATGTCTTGGAGTAACCCTTGACTGCTCCCTCAAACCACACATTCAGTACCTCTCACAAATCCGCCATTTCCATCTCTAAGACATCTCCAGGATCAGACCCTTTCTCACCCAGGATGCTACTAAGACTCTCATCCACTCACTGGTCATCTCCAGATTGGACTACTGTAATCTCCTCCTATCTGGCTTCCCTCAAAAATGCCTCTCTCCACTCCAATCTATCCTCAATGCTGCTGCCCGTCTCATCTTCCTCACCAAACATACTACATCCACATCCCCTCTCTTGCAGGACCTTCACTGGCTACCCTTCCCATTCAGGATCCAATTCAAGCTTCTCACACTTACCTATAAAGCTACTCTTCTTATATCTACTCTTCTCCCTCTTACATCTCTGACCTTATCTCTCTTTTCATTCCCACCCATCCTCTTCGCTCTGCTAATGCACACCATCTCTCCTGCCAACAGATTATCTCCTCTCACTCCTACCTACAAGATTTTGCACGTGCTGCTTCCTATCTCTGCAATTCTCTACCTCTCCCCATCCGACTCTCCACCTCTTTTTGCTGCTCATGTGATCAACTAGATGCTGCCTATGGGGGAGTGAATTTTAGCATAGCAAGGCTGCGATTGCTTGTGCAACCTTGCTATGCTAAAAAAGTTTTGTGCAGAACAAGACTAGCCCTGCAGTTACTTACCCTGTGCAATGGATCCAGCAATGAAGGTCCCGGAATTGACGTCAGACAACCCCCTCCAAACGCCTGGACACGTCTGTGTTCGGATCTCCACGCCTGGAAAACGGTGACTATCCACCCAGATCGCCTCCCCACTGTCAATCTTCTTGCGATCAGGCTAGCGATCACTTTCTTCTTTCTTCTGGTTGTTGTCTGGTGATGGCTGTCGCTGGGGAATGACGCTCGTGCGCATTGCGGGCACCGCGCATGCGTATTTCCAACCCGTTCACACCGCAGCTATGAACTGCAGCGTGCGAATGGGTCAGAATGACCCCCTTCAAACGGGAATCTCAAGATCCACTTCTTCACCAAACTCCGCCAACTCTCCTCCTAACCCTCTTGTCTATGCTCACTGTCTGCCCCTTCTTTGTCACCCTGGTCTGTTAGCCCCCCCACCTTTTAGATTGTAAGCTCGCAAGAGCTGGGACTTTTTTCCTCATGTGCCTTTCCTTTTCTTACTTACACTATCTTATATTACATACTCCCTTTGATGGCACCTAACCCTGGGATTTCTATACCTGTCCTATGTTGTCTTGTACTGTAAGTGCTGTTTTCTTGTTTGCTCATTTGATTATGTACTGTGTAATAGGCGCTGTGGATCCCTTGTGGCACCATATAAAAAAGGATAATAATAAAAATAATAATAATAATAATAATAATAATAATAATAACAATAAAGGAGACAGTGCTGAGATATGTTCATTTTTCCTAATTAGAGGAGGAAATCTCTTTTCACTCCTCAACACAGTATGTCTCCAAATTTAAATGACCACAGTTCTATATATCGTATATAGATTAAATTTCAGTGTTAAACACCCCACATGGTATTATACTCACAAAAAATGGTGGGAATATAGAACATACGTTCAATGGGGGTAATTCTGAGTTGATCGCAGCAGGATCTTTGTTAGCAGTTGGGCAAAACCATGTGCACTGCAGGGGAGGCAGATATAACATGTGCAGAGAGAGTTATATTTGGGTGTGGTGAGTTCAATCTGCAATCTAAATTGCAGTATAAAAATAAAGCAGCCAGTATTTACCCTGCACAGAAACAAAATAACCCATCCAAATCTCTCTGCAAATGTTATATCTGCTCCCCCTGCAGTGCACATGGTTTTGCCTAACTGCTAAAAAAATTCCTGCTGCAATCAACTTGGAATTACCCCCAATATTCCAAATGGGCTTAAAAATATACTGATTCACAGACAGCCACTTCCACCCTTTCCCCATCTATCCAGAAGCATGCAGTAGTATATGTTCTATCCTCCACATAGATTTAGTAATTCCTCCACCGGTAATTCCAGCGCAGCAGTAGTGAATGACCAGCCAATCTACCTCCTCTGCTGGGACAACAAGTAGTAGTAGTCAGGAGAAGGTCTGTCAGTGACATGCAGCAGCCGCATCATCGGGATCAGGTACAGGTGACCACACAGCATAGAATACTATACAAAATTATACACAGAGAATAGCCTAGAAGTACAGGGTGTGGGGTAATAATAACAACAACCTGCCTGCACTGTGTAGAGAAGGACTACCCGGAAGCACTCAGCTGCTTCAGCTTTGCAGTGCTTCTCTCCACTGCCCTGCATGACCGCCCGGTTTGCTCTAACTCTGTTTCTCCAGCTCTGCTCCTCACAGCGCATCCAGCTCCTACAATGTCTTCTCTCCCACTCCTCCTTCTTCCCACAAGGCTCCAATTGCTTTCTCATTCTCTGTACACTCACACTCACAATCTCACCAGCACAGGACTCGTGGCCTGACTCTGGTCTGTCCTTAACCCCTGCTGCACCAGCATGACACTCTCCAAGCTGTAAACACTGTCTTCACACTTTTAAAGGGGCACAGGCATCATTTCCAGGGTGCCACACAAGTAGTAGTAGTAGTAGTAAGGTGCATGGTGTACTGTTGATCACTCAGGAAAATTGAACACACATAAAACAGGCACATACAGTACATACAATGTAGACAAATAGACAAAGCAAGTGTGTGCAAGAAAAATAAAAGAGATAGAGTGGTGACTTGCAATGTAGTAGGAAAAGGCAGAGCTAAATTAAATGGTACAAGTGCAACTTAGAGTGAGTCTTTGACAGCAAAGCTGTACCAGCATGAGTAGTACTTGTAGGTGAAATTAGAGAAGGCTGTATTAAAAAGATGAGTAGCCAGAGAAAAATCACCTGATGGGGAAATATTTAGCAAGTGACCTTGTGGTTGACTGGTATGACTCTAAGGGGTCTATGTTAGAGATGAGCGGATTCGGTTTTACTCGGTTTTACTCGGTTCTCAAAATGACATCGTGTTTTGGATAGCCAATAAGATTCGGTTTTGAGAACCGAGTAAAACCGAGTAAAACCGAATCCGCTCATCTCTAGTCTATGTACTTAGCCTTGGAGAGAAATAATGTGGAGATAAAGTACCAGCCAATCAGCTCCTAACTGCCATGTCCTCAACATTGCCCATTTCTTTGTGTTTGAATGATGAGAAATACAGGCAGGTACTTTTCCATCATGCAATACCTTCAGAGACGCATCTGACTGCCTACACATTTATTCTCCAGCAGGTCAATGACCCCAAACATACAGCTAGTGTCATTAAGAACTATCTTTAGAGTAAACAGGAAAAAGGAATCCTGGAAGTGATGATATGGCCCCCACATCATCTAGTCTGCCTGGGATTACATGAAGAGACAGAAAAATTTGGGCAAGCCTACATCCACAGAAGATCTGTGGTTAGTTCTCCAATATGTTTGGAACAATTTCCATGCCGAATATTGATTTGATTTAGATTTCTCTTCTGTTTATTCACTTTGCAATTTGTTAATTGATAAAATTAAACTATTAACACTTTTATTTTTCTTGCTTTGCAGCATTTTTACCACACCTGCCTAAACATTTTGCACATTGCTGTTTATGATGTTGATTCAATGTGTACATATTGTAAAAAGATAGAAAAACATACATAGTGTATTACAAAATAACTTAATCCACCTCTTGTAATAATTACACATAAGCAAAAAAGTATAGCTATTCAACTTTTTCCTCGAAGACAGAGGAACAGAGTATCCAGACACCAGTTAGTATTTCTACCCTTACGTGAATTACGTGTATACCTTATGCTGTGAATTAAATGGGCAAGGAGCACATCAACCGCTGTCTTCCAACATCATCTTCAAATGCAGGGCAATTTCAACATGAAAAAAGAGAATGATAAATTTAGTGCAACACCACCAGTAAATATTTAAAGAATGATTTTTAATTTATCTGCTCACATAATTATAGCTAAAAATAGCATCAAATGTAAACACTCAGCTCACCCTCAAATGGTCCATACCAAAAGTCCATTGGAAGGGAGCCTGCAACAAGTACCAAATAGATGTTTCAAAATGGATTCTTCTTGTTATGTTGTTTTGCTTGGATCTTGGATAAGGCCTTTGGTTCTGTGCTGGGGAGACCTCTTAGATTCTTAAAGCATTTACAGTACCTTCTTCAACAGGAATAAAACCAAGAAGTGTTCTTTAGGAAAAGCAGTGGTCAAGAAACAGATCCATGTGCAATCCCAAAATATAGTTGGAGTTGAGGCAAGGATGTGCCAAGTACAGACAATCTAAAGAAGAGGTAGGATAGTTAGGAAGAGATCCACGAGAGTACTGTGAACCAGGAGAACCAATGGAGTGAACTGTGTGTAGGAGAACAAGTTGACAGTGTGTTAATTCACAGAGAGGTCAAGGAGGAGAAGTAACCATTATTATTTGGTGTAAATAGTTAATTGTCCGCTTAAGTCAGTTCTAGAAAAAAAGAGAAAAGAGAAGTAAAGTTAGAGGGATTGGAAAGGGAAGTTGGGTCAGGAGATGTTTTATTTAGGAATGTTGAGATTGGAAATGGAAGTTGTGTCAGGAGATGGTTTCTTTAGGAATGTTGAGATGAGTGTTTATTAAATTGAGGATATGAATGTGCTCGTAGATGACTGAATTATCTGAATGAGTGAATGAGTTGGGAAGAGAATTCAAATAAATTGTGGTTAAGAAGGTCAAGATTGTGGGGTAGAAAAATAAGTAGTGTGCAGATACTTAAAGGCAGATGTACTAAATGGCACTTATCATGGAGATAAAGTTGCTCCTGCTTTACCTTCTACCACTGTGAAGCAGGAGACGGCTATCTCAACAGTTAGTAGTAATAGACCCGCCAAGGAGGGTGAACAGTAAGTCACTCCTTTAGTGAAGCAGGCACTTAGCACAGACACTGGACTCACCTGTCTCTGGAGTCCCGTCCTTTGCAGAGGCAGCTGAGCAGAGAGATTTACATTATAAAGAAACGTTATTGACAAACAACCAAAGCTGATAGAGCAGTGAGAAGCAGTTTTTGGCTGCTACAGGTGGCGATACCATTGATGGAGTAGACACTTGAAGGCGAGTGACTTCTCCCCTTAATAATAGTTGGTTTACATAATGCTGCCAAAAGTGTCTATGGCAGTGAAAAATATAGTGCACTCACTCAGTGCAGCCAGTCAAAAGGCAGATAATCCCTTTAGTACATACAGTATCTCTCCATTTTTCATTTTGCACACTTATCTGAGTTGAGAACAGTACTGTGCATCTCCCCAATTATATTTTGGGCTTGCGCAGTTATGTATTCTTGCCCACTGCTTGAGTGTGGGTAGAACAGGAGACAGATGCTATATAACTGCAATAATCAAGTGACAACATGCTTTCTTGGTAAATTCTGTTTCTACTATCAAAATAAATTATATCTTACGGCCTGTTTAACACGTACAGTATGTCCGTAGTATATGATGTATGTTATTTGGCAGAAATAGGCATCAACGGGAAGAGAATACCATGAAAATGCATCAATAATTAGCTTATTTTAATTCCATTTAATGTTTTAGTATTGGTGTCCCTTTATACAAAATTGTAATTTTGGTAAATATGGATTCAAAAATATGCATTTTAAATAGAAACTTATTATAATAAAAGGTTCTGCAACATGGCATTTTAGAAATAACCGTGCTGCTACCTTTTTTAAACTAATCATAAATAACACCATTTAAGATAAATCAAATACTGTAAATATACCACTCATTGTTGATTTTGTTTTATTAACTGTTTGCCTTGTGTACAGTATGTACACAATTTGATGATATAGTATAAATTAAATTCAGCAATTTCCAAAAGTTAGGTTATGTCTGTTCAATATAGAATAAAAAAAAAACTAAACATCACATCAAGGTCTCTGAAACTATTAAGAGATTTATATTTACAACATTATTGAGCATATGAGATTGCTTTTCTTGTGAGATAATCATTCAGATGTATGCATGGGAAATGGTTGTACAGTACTATAACATTTTGAAAATACAGGTTGAGTCTCCCATATCTCTTGGACCACTAAGCTCAACCCTTTAACTGACCTGTAAGCACTTTGGTGCAGCGGTGGTGTGTACCAATAGCGGAAGTAAGCCTGGTTAGTCACTGCACAAGATCTGATGGAGATGCAGGGATAACAGCTACTCCTGGATTTCAGATGGCCTATCGGATGCTTCTGCACCCATGACAGTACACGTTCCTGTGGTGGGTGGTGGGTCGGTCTGTCATAGTTAGGACCAAGTGGTCGGTAAAGCAGTAGCTTCAGGCCGATGATGTTACTGAATCAGAGAGCCCCAGCAGGAAGATGTGACAGGCAGCAATGAGGACTGTGTGTGCCTTCAGCTCTCAGCTCTCTTCATATATTTACTAAAGGTTGATTTCTATTGATTTCAAATTAATGAAAATCTATCAAAATTGATGTTGTGTTTCAGGGGTTAAACACACATGTACTAAGAGATTATTTTTTTACTTTTAAATGTTAGTAAATGTGTGTTTTAGTCCTGGAAACACAGCATCAATTTAGACAAATTTCCATCAATTTAAAATTGATAAAAATGTATAAAAATAATAATATTTTTTAGCATATATAGTACCGTGTACACCCCCAGCTGTCTGCAGGAGGCAGGGTAAAAACACTGATATCCATGTAGGCCACATCAGTCACATGTTATTGCTCATGAAAACTTCTTTTATTGGATTATTTCTGTTTTCAGAATAATGGATTTGGGAGACTCAAACTGTATGAACTATTTTTAAATATATAGCATTGTTGATTCATATACACAGTATAACAAGAACTGAAAAATAAGTATTTTAGTGCATTATATGTACTATACGTCTAAGTAATCAGCAAGCAAGGAGACAACAGGTTGTATTTCTTTACAGAAATATAAAAAATCATGTTGAGATGTGATAATCATCAGTATGATTTTCCCGACAGCTGATCTGGAGGCTGCTTTGACTCTGAGCTACAGTACATGCCAAAAGGTTTTAAACAGCTAGTCTTAAGATGTGCATTGCAAGGCTAGTGCTGACATGGTGCTGCGTTGGTGAGTTCTTTTGCCGATTTTGTTCCTTGTCACGTACAACTGATGAGACAGCAAATCTTGAATGTCACAAAAGAAAAAACTAAAAAAGAGACGCTTTGTCAATCTGGCATTTAGTGTTCCCTGTGGACAACATCAGGTTATCTCTCCAGTGCTTGAGGGGAACAAAGGATGGGGATAGCTGGCATCTTTAATTAAATCAGATCACACAAGATGGTTTTGAGCTATTGAAAAACACTTCAAAGCTACTTCAAACTGACAACATATTAGTGACTACAAACTCTAAATTGTCAGTGTCTGCATCCGTACTCTTTAATTGAAAGTTCACATATTTCATTAATCTGTTGCAGGACTTTTGTGTTAACCCTTCTTATTTTCTTTATTTTATAACACATTCTTGAATTGAGTCTTCTGAGTCATGATAGTAATTTTATTTAAAAAGTATATAGGAGATTAATACAGAATATTGGGGCAGATGTATTAACCTGGAGAAGGCATAAGGAAGTGATAAACCAGTGATAAGTGCAAGGTGATAAATGCATCAGCCAATCAGCTCCAATATGTAAATTAACATTTAGGAGCTGATTGGCTGGTGCGTTTATCACCTTGCACTTATCGCTGGTTTATCACTTCCTTATGCCGTCTCCAGGCTTAATATATCTGCCCCATTGTCCTTTACTCTTTTTTCTAAACAGAGATAAGCATAACACACTGGAATACCTCTGAAGATTACAATACACATTTGTCGTAAATGTGTACATGAGTTGTCTTCATGGTAAAAACATGAGGTATAAAATGTGGTTTATCAAATACAGATATGTATAACTTTAAAATGTTATTGGTGTCTTCCTGCAAAGCATAATATACAAAACATTTTATGCAGAGATGCTGATTGATGGTGAGGGGGTTCGAGTAGGGCAATCAATGAGGCATTTTCCTTATTATGGTTCAGCGATAAAAGAATGTGTTAGTGAATAGATGCCCACATAGAGTATCTATACATAGAAAACAAACATTTTAAATACAATAGGCTTTATTTCATAAGCTGCAACTATCTGGCAGGCTGGAGACAGATATGTAAAAATGGCGCTCAGAGTCAGTATGAAACTCGTGCTTTACACTGGCTGTGAGTCACCTCCAACATGCCAGTTTATAAAAGCTGCTGCTTCGTAAATAAAGCCCAGTTAGTTAATACAGTATGTGATCAGCATCTACCTTGGTAAGCACATTTGTGGTGCGACTACCCGTAGAATTATACTGTATATTGCCTCAGACAAATGCTTTTCATCTATTAACTTAAAAATATTTAACCTTACTTTAAATTTGGGACTTCCCTTTTTCAAACAAGTGTAATCAATCATTACAGTTTTTGAATAGCATGTCTTTTCTCTTACATGAATCATTACATACCTTGCATGTTAGAACTGCTGATATACTGTAAATAGAGGCATAGACTGTAGATGTAAATGCTGTCACAAGTAGAGTGAACAGATCAGAAAGCCAGGTATGCAGAAACTCCTTTAGTTTAGCATAAGTTCCATGAATGTGCTTAACAAAAGTCACAAGCACGATGATCAAATGTTCAGTAGTAAATGGAAAGTAAGGAAAAACTCACCCTTAAATGTACTTTAAAATATTAAAACTTAAAAGTGGAAGCTTCCTTTCTTGAGGAAGGGGAGGGAATCCCTGAAACGCGTTGAAGTTACTATCACGTCTGATTACCTATCTGCTGTATTGGCCAAATAATCCGTGTGTCTTTGGAAAAAAACTACCGATCTGCCTGATTCTTGCCTTTCGTGCCTGGGGAATATAAAAGATACCTTTATGTGCACTCGAGACAGGACAATAATGTAAGTGTTATTCCGAAAGTCTAGCTCGTTGTTGATGAATGCTCATTTGATGCCCGTGGGTGGAAAGATACCTTTATGAGAAAGCGGGATAGAACTATAAAGTGAGTGTCTTTCTGATAACGGGGGAACGCCTGACTATTGTTCTGGATGAAGACCCACTTTCTTTCAAGCTTCCACTTTGAAGTTTTAATATTTTAAAGTAGCACTAGTTTTTAACCATTTTTTGTTTTTGTATCAATTTGTCTTGTTGGGATTTATAAGGGAAAATCCCATGTGTTATAAACCAGCAGCTTTTGTTTGGTAGCGCAGGGCTGCTTACAAATTTTTCTCTCTCACCCTTAAATGTGTTTTAATTCCAGAAGAAACTTAGGGGTCTATTTACTAAGCCTTGGATGGATATAAAGTGGATGGTGATAAAGTACCAGCCAATAGACTCCTGGGGGTAAATTTACTAAGATGGGAGTTCTATTTAAGAAGGGATGTTGCCCATACTAACCAATCATATTCTACTTTTCATTTATCTAGCACCTTCTAGAAGATAATACCTGGAATCTGATTGGTTGCTATGGGCAACATCACATCTCAAACAGAACTCCCATCTTAGTAAATTTACCCCCTAGCTGTCATTTTTCATACAAAGCCTGTGACTTGGCAGTTAGGGACTGATTGGCTGGTACTTTATCTCTCTCCACTTTATCTCCATTCAAGGCTTAGTAAATAGACCCCTTAGTCTTGAAAGAAATAACTTCAGAACACTTGTTAGCAGCATGTTTGCAGGTACATTGTTTGTCCAGGTGCACAGTTATTTTGCTCTTTTTTGCTTTACCTCCACCTGAGAATCAGACCCTAAGGGTACTGTATCATAAATGACATGAATTTCACTTAATCCATATACAGTACTCTGTTTTTGGCAGGAAATACCAGTGCTCATATCATTGTCTTTTTCTAACCATTATCAGGATCCTGATGTAAAGCATGCAAGTCAAACTTGTCTACTTTTGAAAAAGAATTTCAGGGAGATTGTGAAAGCAACACCTATGAGCGCGGTGTTAGAGTGAACGTGTACTGCTGCACTTGAGCATTGCTGCATTGATGCTCAGTAAGATCTACTTATTGATGAAAAGATACTGTTACATATCAGGGCTTGTGCATGTATTGTTTTTACTCACATGTAGTTCCATATACAGTAAGTGGCCACAAGGATCCTTATTAAAAACAAAATGTAGCCATAGGGATCATTGTGCCTTATAACCAATGCAGGGAAATGACACTAATGATCCCATTTGGTATTCAATGAGTCAGGGACATTGCTGCTATTTCAGGGAGTCTGCCTGGTATTCAGGGAGAGTTAGAAAGTACAGGGTCTGTCCGGAAAGTAATGAGACTGATTTTTTCATGCCACACAGAACAGGCGCATGGCGGCATTGTAAGACGGGATGGGTGTATGATGTACAGTAAGTAGACATCACTAGGAAAATTATTTTTCCTTGATTTTCCATCATCCTCTCCCCTCATCCAGCTAGAACAGAAAATGTTTAATGTGCTTCAGCTTGAGACCTGTAGTTATATGGGATTACTGTCTTATGAAACATTTTATATACAATGAAATATACAACTAAGGAAACAAAAACAGATTGATTTTTTGCTAATTACTGATTGCAAAATCACCACACATATTTGTTTATGCCTTATAAAAGAGTGTAGCAGACATAGGAATTAGATTTTAGCAATAATTGTAGTAACTCAAGGTAAATCAGTGATGTTCAATTTATAGACTTCAAAGTCACTTGTGATGTTCCATCAGGGGCAGATTTATGAGTGAAGGCACCCCTAGGCCCAACAGTGACGGCCGTCCTCGCCTGCCTAATCTTTTTATTTTTATTGATTGGTTGTAAGCCCTCATTTCATGCCAATTTACTATAATAATTAAAAAAAGCCACCAACGATGACATTTTTATATTTTTAATATGTAGACATAGGTACTATGTAGGACAGTTTTACAGTATGTGCTTGCTCTACCCATTTACACTCCATTCAAGATGGCATATGGTACAGTACAGTGGAAATATTTTGCAATTATTGGTACTTTTTGTGATGTCAGTACCAACACAAGCATCCAAGTGCCACCCCCAAACATGTGCCCTCCCAAGGCACATGCCCAACATGCCTAATGAGAAATTCACCACTGCGTTCCATAACCTCCAACAGGGTTTTAAATTAATCAGTAATTAGTTAAAAACTAAATGTTGTCAAATGTCGGTGAGTTTACATGCCCTTAGAATAGATCTCTACCACCTCAAGACACATTTCAGATATTCCTTCTCTTAAACCCCTCCACTTGCCCAAAAAACCTTGTCCAAAAGCTATACCCATTCACCCAAAACATAAGAGCTTGCCTTAAAACACAAATCAGCCCTTTGCTTACCTCTTATAGTCCACATGTTCCACATACTGCATAAAAAATACTCCTCAAATCACCTATTCACCCATTACTGGGAATACCAATAATCCATTACTAATCTATTGAATAGTTAAACCCTAGTTAATAATTCTTAACCTTGCTTTAATGAAATATGCATGAATAAGTGACGTGCGGTGAGGTCATAGGCTGGGGAGGCACTGATTGAGATATATATATATATATATATATATATATGCAACAATAGAAGAATTGGCACCAAGGAGTCACATCAACTCCCACTATTCCAACCCTAAATTGGTTGTCACTTTTTAACATAAAATAATAACATGTTCCATCATAAAACATTTATTAAAAACATATTCAAATCAATACAGAGGAGATGTATTATTATTCCACACTTTAGGATGTATGACTCTTAGCGCTGAATACAAAATGTTGAAGGTTCACAACAATCTCCTTCTTCTCCTTACAGTTGGTTCGGAGATAGCTTCACAACACAGACAACCCAACGCGTTTCGTCTTATACAAAATACTTCATCAGGGGTTTCTCTATAATTGTAAAAGATCTTTTCAGAGCTAAACATAAACATTCCTTAATAGAGAAAACATAAAACATTCCATTAAAACATATGAGGAACATATCATTACAGAGGAACAAGGATATATCCAAGCAGACAGGATGAAAGAGAAGAAAATGATATTACAATTGCATCTTAGGTCATACCTCAAGTGGCTGAGAAGTATAGTTGTTTATACAAAAAGTATAATGCGACAAAACTTGTTCATACACGCATGATGGAAACTCCTATATAACACCGAGGCTTTCTGATGAACAATCAGTGTAGCCTAATTGGAAAAATATTGATCTCATCATATATACTGAATGTTCATATTGTGTATATATATAAAAATCATAATGTCCCCTCACATACCTTATGGTGAGATAACTTGTACAAAAATTCGGAAACCCAGGTACTAAAGGGTCACTTTAGAAAGGAGACCTAATAGATTCATATGTAGGGTAAATTAATAGATAATCATCATCAGATATTTAATTAGTCAATAATACCAATCTTTACTAAAGATGATTAATACATTTTACAATGGAGCTTTATTAGAGAGACAACTTCTCCTTTCGGGTATGATATATACTGGAGATTTTTGAGGCAGGAAACTATGTTACTGGTCATAACTGCCATTTTTACTCATAACTATTGACTGCTTTTATGGGTCCAGCTGCTTTGTTAGTTGACACAATAGAGGTACAAAACCTCTAAACCCAAACATTAAAGTTGTTAGTATAAATTATCAGAAAAAATGGGCTTTTAATTTCATAAACTCCCCACTATCACAATATCAAGGGAAAGTGTGAAAGTGAATGCATCCAACCATTAAAAGCACTAGAGTGCAGTATTACAAATGTACATAGATAAATGATACAAAATAACCTTTACACACAAACAGAGCTTTGTTCAGAGTGGTATCATATTCTCTCACCTTCTATGTGTCTGCTATGGACGCTCAGTACCAGTGCAATGAAGTACCAGACTGGATGTAGCTCCTTATAAAGGGAAAGGTGATGATGTCATCACATGCCCTATTTTGATTGGTACACAAATAAAGGTTTAATTTGACCTAGTTATTAATGGTACACACTAACCAACCTATGGATTCTATCCTGTCTTAATTGGGAATAATTCAATATAATAATATTCACTCTTACAACCACCAAATGTGAGTAAAACATTAAATGTTATATGACCCATAATGCATTGCGGTATTAAACTCAATGAATAGCTGCTATAGTGAATGACTGACAGTGTTAATACCCAATCGTTGTAAGATAGGGGCGGATACTATAGCCTCTAATGCTGAATTGGATGTATGCAGCATATTGTCAGCACTTAAAACACAGTGCTGAGGGGAATGTGTTTCCCATCAGCGCTATCTGTCACCTCCGATCGTTAAAACGAACGGTCCTAGTTTCTGCGTCCGCCCGCTGTAGCGGGACCTTATGCGTTCCAGCGCCATCTTAGTTGTGCGTTCCACCAGCCCCGTCCGGAGCTTCCCGTCACCTGACCCGGTCACATGTAAGAGGCGGCCAATTGGAGGGCTCTCTACTGATTCGTGAAGCTGAAATACCAAACAGCCGCACGATAGATGGCAGCCCAAGTGCAAATCTACCCCCAATTATATCAATCGCAAATGGCACATTTACCCAATAGTATCTTAACCATGGAGCATGCTCGTTTGTGATTGATATAATTGGGGGTAGATTTGCACTTTGGCTGCCATCTATCGTGCGGCTGTTTGGTATTTCAGCTTCACGAATCAGTAGAGAGCCCTCCAATTAGCCGCCTCTTACATGTGACCGGGTCAGGTGACGGGAAGCGCCGGACGGGGCTGGTGGAACGCACAACTAAGATGGCGCTGGAACGCATAAGGTCCCGCTACAGCGGGCGGATGCAGAAACTAGGACCGTTCGTTTTAACGATCGGAGGTGACAGATAGCGCTGATGGGAAACACATTCCCCTCAGCACTGTGTTTTAAGTGCTGACAATATGCTGCATACATCCAATTCAGCATTAGAGGCTATAGTACCCGTCCCTATCTTACAACGATTGGGTATTAACACTGTCAGTCATTCACTATAGCAGCTATTCATTGAGTTTAATACCGCAATGCATTATGGGTCATATAACAATTAATGTTTTACTCACATTTGGTGGTTGTAAGAGTGAATATTATTATATTGAATTATTCCCATTTAAGACAGGATAGAATCCATAGGTTGGTTAGTGTGTACCATTAATAACTAGGTCAAATTAAACCTTTATTTGTGTACCAATCAAAATAGGGCATGTGATGACATCATCACCTTTCCCTTTATAAGGAGCTACATCCAGTCTGGTACTTCATTGCACTGGTACTGAGCGTCCATAGCAGACACATAGAAGGTGAGAGAATATGATACCACTCTGAACAAAGCTCTGTTTGTGTGTAAAGGTTATTTTGTATCATTTATCTATGTACATTTGTAATACTGCACTCTAGTGCTTTTAATGGTTGGATGCATTCACTTTCACACTTTCCCTTGATATTGTGATAGTGGGGAGTTTATGAAATTAAAAGCCCATTTTTTCTGATAATTTATACTAACAACTTTAATGTTTGGGTTTAGAGGTTTTGTACCTCTATTGTGTCAACTAACAAAGCAGCTGGACCCATAAAAGCAGTCAATAGTTATGAGTAAAAATGGCAGTTATGACCAGTAACATAGTTTCCTGCCTCAAAAATCTCCAGTATATATCATACCCGAAAGGAGAAGTTGTCTCTCTAATAAAGCTCCATTGTAAAATGTATTAATCATCTTTAGTAAAGATTGGTATTATTGACTATTTAAATATCTGATGATGATTATCTATTAATTTGCCCTAAATATGAATCTATTAGGTCTCCTTTCTAAAGTGACCCTTCAGTACCTGGGTTTCCGAATTTTTGTACAAGTTATCTCACCATAAGGTATGGGAGGGGACATCATGATTTTTATATATATACACAATATGAACATTCAGTATATATGATGAGATCAATATTTTTCCAATTAGGCTACACTGATTGTTCATCAGAAAGCCTCGGTGTTATATAGGAGTTTCCATCATGCGTGTATGAACAAGTTTTGTCGCATTATACTTTTTGTATAAACAACTATACTTCTCAGCCACTTGAGGTATGACCTAAGATGCAATTGTAATATCCTTTTCTTCTCTTTCATCCTGTCTGCTCGGATATATCCTTGTTCCTCTGTAATGATATGTTCCTCATATGTTTTAATGGAATGTTTTATGTTTTCACTATTAAGGAATGTTTATGTTTAGCTCTGATAAGATCTTTTACAATTATAGAGAAACCCCTGATGAAGTCTTTTGTATAAGACGAAATGCGTTGGTTGTCTGTGTTGTGAAGCTATCTCCGAACCAACTGTAAGGAGAAGGAGGAGATTGTTGTGAACCTTCAACATTTTGTATTCAGCACTAAGAGTCATACATCCTAAAGTGTGGAATAATAATACATCTCCTCTGTCTTGATTTGAATATGTTTTTAATAAATGTTTTATGATGGAACATGTTATTATTTTATGTTAAAAAGTGACAACCAATTTAGAGTTGGAATAGTGGGAGTTGATGTGACTCCTTGGTGCCAATTCTTCTATTGTTGCATATTCTCTATCTTTAGTCCCTTCTAACAGGGGACTTTGTCAAATAGGCTGCCTGTACCAAAAAGTATACGTTTCAATTTAGGGTGATAGTTTTAACAAACTAGCGCAGAGTATAGTATTTGTTTTGAATATATATATATATATATATATATATATATCTTATTAGGGCTATACCCAGCCCAGCGGCCCCCCCATCTCTCACCTGTGTGTCCGGACAGTGTAGGCACTGCTGCTGGCTGGGATGGCGGAGGAAGGAGAGGGAAGAGCAGTGACCTCCGCCACTTCCCACAGCTACCGCCTTTAGGGCCACCGCACCTCGTTCCACCGCTGCTGTAGCCAGGGAGTCTGTGACAGCTCCAACGCCAGTCACCGCCGGGACCCACTGCCACTTCTGCCCGTCGTGCCCAGACCTTTATGGGCCCCATAGCAAAATTCTGAAAGGCCCCACCCCTACGCCCCCAAGAGTGGAACATTGATATCACCTAAAGGTTTGTTTACTTCATTACAAGCCCACTAAGAGTGACAGTATTATCTGTTCATGCTTCTGTTTGAGAGCTGTGCACCATGGCGATAAGCCTGTGTTCAATGACTTGGAGTGCCTACCATTCGTGGATTGTTTAAATATATAAATATACATACTTCCAGTGGTTTGGCATAGTTAGAGTAGGCTATGTGCCCTTGCAGAGTTAAGCAGAGTCCAGGTATGGGTGTTGCAGAGGCAAGACCACACAGCACAGCACTGCAGCATGTAATATAGAGCGATTTATTCCTTCAACGTTTCGGCATCTCAGTTACACCATCAAATGATACCCCAAACCTATACCTGGACTGTGTGTACACACATAATATATACACATATGTGAGGGCTAGGAGGAGGGCAATGTTAATAAACTCCCCCCCAGCATATAGTGGCTGTCAGCAACCCCTCTCTATTGCTCCCCACCGGTATTGCACTGCACATACCTGCATTGGCAGCCGTTTCCAGCCAACATGGCCGGCACCCCCACCCTCACGACCCGCACTAGGCTGCACATGCATTCATAAACTATTTGCACCGCGGTTCCAAGCAGCCATGGCCAGGACCCCCTCACACTCTGTACCAGGCTGTACTTGCAGATAGCAGCCATCTGCACTGTGATGCCCGGCCCCAGCAATCAAATGCACGCAATACTGGGCCCCACCAAGAGAGGCAAGATCAAGACTCACCCGTGCAGCAATCGGCTGCTGCGGTGCTGCCCTGTTGCAACATCCATTTCTTCTCCTGCCAGTCTGGCATGTGACCCGCACTGTGCTCAACGTGATTGGGTGCAGGGGAGCGGCGGGCCCTGCAGGCATCTAGGGCCCGTAGCAGCTGCATCCCCTGCACCTATGGTAGTTACGTCACTGGCGCCATGTATGGGTGATTGGACAGCGGATCCAGCACTGAATCCACTGTCCAATCACAGCTGCTTCGCTGACATGGGGGTGGTATCCCTGTCAGCGAGGCACTTGTTTAAGTGCTACTTTCAGTATTTTTTAATGGGATTTTAAAGCCCAGTGCTTGGCCCCGCCCCCTGCTCTATCCCTTTCCCATTGTCTACGAGAGTCACTGCTATCAGTGCCTCCCAAACTAATTTAAGGAGTTAAAAGTATTAGAATAAAATAAAGAAGATACTTATGATGCAGAATAAGTGTCATCATTATCTTCTTTGTATTATTTTAATAATTAATCACAGGTGAGGCACATCCTCCTCTGCCTCTCCTGACTGCACATCCCTGGCATGAATCCTACCACCAATGTGGACAAAATTACATGATGTGGAAGACAGTCAGTCTAAAGGTCATTTTAGTTTAATTTTCCTCTTTATAACTTTATAGCCCACCAAGCTATCACTTTGCATACCTCCCAACATCAGGAGATTAAAAAGAGAGCCTCCTTAGGACAGCGAAGCCGCACGCTACCAAAAAGGGGGTGTGGTATATAGAAAAGGGGTGTGTCTTTCATTTTCCATCACTGTGGGGGCATGGCCAGCATTCTACAAGCTGCTGGCTATTCCCCCAGTCCATCTTTCTCCAGTGAATAGACGCTGAATGGATGTGGTCCACAGGTATGACAGCGGGACAGTCCCAAAATAATGGGACTGTCCTGCAAAAATCAGGACAGTTGGGAGGTATGACTTTGGCACCAGCTACTACAGCACTCAGTTAAAAGCTGGTAGCTGGTAGGGACTTAAGTAGCGAATAAGAGTTGGCACAAATGTGATTAAAAAAAACAAATCAAAGAGCCAATGGAACATAAAGCAGGAATAAGCGGAGTACTGCAGGTGAAGCCTCAGGGATAGATTTATCAAAGCTTGGAGAAAAATAAAGTACTAACCAATCACAGAAACACAATAAAGTGACCCCCTGGCGCTAATTGATAGTTTATAATTAATACGTGTATATGTTCTATAGCGTTTTTTCTCTCAAAATTTGTTTAAAAAATCTACAAGCAGCTCACTGTAACTAGGGGGAATTCTCTGCCCCGTTACCACAATGCACTTAGAAAAAAGAAAGAACAGACAGCGCTAGTAGATTTCTTATTAAAATACTTTTATTTTATTTAAATTTTTCTTAGCTTTTAAAAATAGCTCCTTTTCTTACCTATATATCTAATTTCACATTAAAGAATTTTATTTATATGTAGTTATCTAAAAAAATATCTGACTGAGGAAGCCGACGAGTGTTACAGGCGGAGAAACGCGTCTCATTGGTTCCTACTTACCTACAATCATCACACCACAAGTTTGCCTCATTGCGCTGGGAAAAATCTAAAGACCTCTGGATAAGGCTCTTATAAAGGCACTTGAGCACCAGAGCCGGGAGTGAAAAAGAACTTGAACCCAGGAGGAAAGGTGGTAACTATCTTCACATAACATGGCCATGTTTTAAATATCAGCTGAGGTGCATGAATTTTTTATCACCTTTTTGAGTGAAGTTTCTAGATTTCTGCACGCTAATCTATGAGCAATCAACTTGCTGCTGCTATATACTATATACTAAATCAGTTTTAAATATCAGATGAGTTGCATAAACTTTTATCATTGCTTTGAGTGAAGCATATATCTGTCTCTGCATGCTAATCTATGAGCAATTAATTCACTGCTGCTGTGTACCAAATCAGTGATATTCTCCAAACGGAAAGGAGCAGTTATTGAGACTGTGTACACGGTTCTAATTTACCTGGACGTTCAGTTCATTGTGGTCTATAGGAGTGTGGATTTGGGAATACCAGTATACATCTTGAATGAGAAACTGTGTAACAGTCATTTTCCAACACAGTAACAAATCATGAAAGTTTCCAGCACAGGCTGAGTGAGTAACCTTGTATCAATCCTGAGGCTGGAGACCTTGTAATACTGAAAGGAAACAGTGTGATCTATTTGCATGTAACTGTTTTTATTCTACCACACACAGCAGAGTATTGTATTGTACTATTAATGTGTTATTATTGCTTTTTATGGTTGCCAGGTTTTTTAGATAACTATATATAAATAAAATTCTTTAATGTGAAATTAGATATATAGGTAAGAAAAGGAGCTATTTTTAAAAGCTAAGAAAAATTAAAATAAAATAAAAGTATTTTAATAAGAAATCTACTAGCGCTGTCTGTTCTTTCTTTTTACTAACCAATCAGCTTCTAACTCTTATTTTACAGGCTGTGTTTAAAAAATGGCCGGAGGTGATTGGTTGGTACTTTATCTCTCTTAAATTGATCTCACTACAAGACTTTATAAATCTCTCCCTCAGTGAGATACATGCTGGTCTAGGGCATCATGTGGACTAACACTGTTCTAAATTGTAATAAGATGATTCACAAATGCTACATACACATAATAACATTTTCACTTCCTGCAGCACATGTGTTTAATACTTTTTTGTAGCAGCTGTAAATATGTTTAGCTTATACCTTTAAGCAATATAAATACATGGCCGTCTTTTCGTATGGGCTCAATGGGCCCTTGCCCAAGGGCCCCAGGAGTTTAAGAGCCCGAGAATGATAGCTGAGGGTCCCCTCTTTCCAGGGATACCACATTTTTTAAAATTGGCCCTGGGGAACCAGAGATATTTGACTTCAAAGCATTGGTCCTCATCCAAGACTATTAGTTGCTCTTCCCTACCAGATATCTCAGATTCTGTCATACTTAGAGTTGTTCTGCGGGCATTCTCCAAAATGTGAGACTCTCCCCTTTTGGTGGTCCCTGACAGCTTGTCTCTACTATGCCCAGAACTGGAGATATAAGCCTTCAAGCAGCTGGTCCCTGCTCCAGCTCCACACGCCTGGTATGCAGTTTTATATATTTTTTGGTTGATGGCTCTGGCTCCTGAATTCTGATCACCAAGTCCCCAGTACCTGCTGAAAGGTGTTCTCAGTATCTGCTGAAGGTGGGACTCTCTAGTTTTTGTAACCCATTCAAAGCTAAGAAATCTATTTCCAGGAACTGGAGATATCTGCAGTCAAGCAAGCTGCCCTCCCACCAGAACATGCTGAATATTAAGCCCACTCCACTATCCACCCCTCCCCCGCATATTGCACAACCCCTACCACCCTGGAAATCATGTACTGGGGCCCCTTCATTCAGCACAATGCCCCTTCTACAGTTTAGTGTTCTCCCACCTGCCCCATCTCCCACCATCTGTGCAGTAAAGGAGTAATTAGCAGAAATTACAGGTCCTACATGCTGAGCGGAAGATAGAACACCCCCTACCACCCATGGAACATCAAAGCTGTAACTGATAGCACCCCTTCACCCCTACCGCTGGAGGATGGGTGGGGGGGCCAGTGCATTGCTGTGCCCAGGGGCCTACACTGCTGTTAAGATGGCCCTGTATAAATAAAGCATTAAGCTATATAAATAAAGCAACAAACAGTAGTGTTTGGGCAGTACGGACGGTGTAATGGTTAACACTACTGCCACAGCACTGAGGTCATAGGTTTGATTCCCACCATGGCCCTAACTGTGCGGAGTTTGTATATTCTCCTTGTACTTGCATGGGTTTCCTCTGGGTCCTCCGGTTTCCTCCCACAATCCAAAAATAAACTGGTAGGTTAATTGGCTCCCAACAAAATTAACCCTAGCATGTCTGTGTGTGCATGTACATGTGGTAGGGAATATAGATTGTAAACTCCACTGGGGCAGGGATTGATGTGAATGGGCAAATATTCTCTGTAAAGCGCTGCAGAATACTGTATGCATGCGCTTTATAAATAACTGGTAATAATAATAATAAATAGTGTGATTGGCTAGGTAATTAAATAAAATTAAACATAAATGTGTTCTATGTGTACTGTAACATGGATTTTCATATTATTCTTCCTTGAGTGGCCTTTAAAAGTGAGAATTTTAACAAAATGTAAAATCTATTGTGAAGCAATTCAAATTAAATTTATATCATATTGGAAATGTAAGTTTTGCTGAAGGCATCTATAATCCTCTTCAACACATTTTGGCATGCTAACTGGTAATTATATTTCTATGTTGGGCATCAAACCAAACAGCACCTTTATATTAACAGGTTCAGACAGTTACTGTTTAATGAATACAAAAAATTGACAATTGTACTGAATCTCTGAAATAAAGTTGGCTGGCAATATCCTACATGTTTCCTCTGTGGCAGTAAAACATAGCCAGAGTAAGAAACTCTTCTTGTCAGTAATGATTGCTTTGCTGTGCTCACATCTCATTTTGCATCCATTGTATTAGCTGTACCTATAGATGCATAAGAATTACCCAGGTTGCTATACCATGCTGTTGTGAAAAGTTCAGCCACAAAGTTAGATATCTGATTGCCCAATTCTTTCACTTGATGAACCTTGACCAGACCTCTAAGCAGGCTAGTGTAAAAGCATTGTATTCCAAAGATACAAAGGGGTATATTTACTAAAATTCGTATTAGTACCGATTTGGAGGGAGATTCATCACGAATGACATCGAATGTGTTTATGTGCAACTTTTTGAAATTTTTACGCCTCATTTACTAAGCTGTCGTATTTGTATTTTTCGTGTTTTTCGATGTCATTCGTGGTTTTGTAAGGTAGAATGCGGCCGATTTAGTGGTTTTGCGGCCGTGTTATGAGGTTTTTTTACGACTGCGTCACATTTCGGTTACAGCAGTGTTTGTCCGTTCACGGACGCGGTTTTTTCCTAAGTTTCGTTTTTGTCACTCGTCCGTGATTGGTTTGATTCGTGATGGAGGAGTGTCTGTGCACATTACTATAAAAACGCCCCAAACCGTCCGAACCTCGTGGGTTTAGCTAGTGGAGAGGTGAGAGGAAGGTGTGTTAGGAGTTGGTGAGTTGTTTGGAGTTTTTGGCGGTTTTGAGGAGGTTCTTTGTGATTGTTGAGTGCTATACTGTGTGTGTAAGTAGTCTTGTCATACTTGTTGTGTAGTTTTTTAAAAGTCTGTCTAGTTTTTTGTCATTGTTTTTTATTTCACGTCTATTGTCATTGTTTGTGAGTGAGTGAGTGAGTGAGTGTGTGTGTGTTTGGTGTGTGGTGTGTAGTGGTAGTGGAGGAGTGTGTTTACTGGGTTTTTTTTTCAGTGTTATTTGTTGTTTGTCCTGATTATGTCCCAGTCAGAGGTGAGTGTGGTGGAGGAGGTGAGTGAGGTGGAGGAGGTGAGTGAGAGGGAGGAGGTGAGTGAGAGGGAGGAGGTTAGTGAGGTGGAGGAGGTTAGGGAGGAAGGGGGGGCGGTTGCTGCTGGGGCCTCCAGTGATAGTGATGGTGTTGTGGCTCCGCAGCCACGCACCACTACAAAGACTGGCCACAATGTAAAATTTGGCTATGCTGAAAATATGGCTTTGGTGCGGGAGCTGATGAGGCATCATCGGCAGTTGTTTGGCCATGATGCTGCAAAGCTGTCATCACGCAGGAAGAGTGTTCTGTGGAGGAAGGTCCTTGCGGCTGTGAATAGTGAGGGTGTGGTGAGGCGGACCGAGGACACGTGTCGTAAGCGTTTCTACGACATAAAGCACCGTGTCAAGGCGAAGATGGACAAGGAGGCTAAATCAGCCCGCCAAACCGGGGGTGGACACCCCTTCCGTGCATCTTACCATGATTGGGAGGAGCCTGTGCGTGCACTCATTCCGCCAGAAGTGGTTGGTGCCACTTATGTCTGGGATTCGGATCGGCCAAGGCAGGATGGTGAGTTTTTATTTTTTATTTTTTAAAATTAAACATCTGTCCTTTGTCCTTAGTTGTCTGAAATGTCTTCTAGCTAATTGTGGTTGTCAGTTTGTTCATTCTTCTAATGTGTTGGTGATGTAGTGCAGGCCTGGCCAACCTGTGGCTCTCCAGCTGTTGTAAAACTACAAGTCCCATCATGCCTTGCCACAGTTTTGGTATAAGGGAATGCTAAAACTGTGGCAGGGCATGCTGGGATGTGTAGTTTCACTACATCTGGAGAGCCACAGGTTGGCCAGGCCTGATGTACTGTTATTCTCAATTATGTATTTTTTTAACCTTTGTATAGTTGTTTTTTTGTGGTTGCCTTGTCCTTTTTCTGGTGTTTTTTGCCAAAAGTAAATGTTTGTAGGTGTATTTTAAAGAAGTGTGATGTTGTTGTTTTTTTTTTTTTTTAAATACATTTCATGGCATTTATGTTTATTGTGTGTTGTTCTTGGTTGTCCTTTGTGTGCTTCATGTGTTTTTTTCATGCATATTTGGTTGTGATGTTTCCAAGTTTTCGCAGATATTTGTGGCTAGTGTTTTATTGTTAGCATCATAAATTGGGACCTTAGCGTGCAATATTGTGGTTGTGTCAAGCTACGACGTTTTGGGTTTAAGTAGTTTTTTTTTTTGCGTTTGTGTATGGATTATTTTGCTAATTTTTATCTAAATTAAATGATACACACCCAATGAAGTCAGGCAGAAAAGCATAAGCATTGTTTAGTTTACCACTCATCAGGTACCACATATGTTTACATCACAATAAGGAATTTGCATAAACATAACAAAATAGTATGTTCATAAGTACATTCTTCATATTTGTACAGTACGCAAGAGAAGCAGCACAGCCAGGCCACATCCCACACTGTCAAGAGATGCAGATGGTGCCAATGCAGGTGAGATTTTACTGTAAACACATATTCTGCAAACACATAGGGAGAGATGTACTAAGCCTGAAACGTGATACATTTCACAGTGATAAACTGCCAGCCAATCAGCTCCTAACTACCATGTCACTGGCTGTGTTTGAAAAATGACAGTTAGGAGCCGATTGGCTGGAACTTTATCACTGTGATATTTATCACTTTTCAAGGCTTAGTACATCTGGCCTAGTGAAACACAAAATGTTAATGTTTATCTTATCACATAGGTTCTTCTTCGGCAAATCCCTCTCCACTAAGGCGCCCATCACAGGGCTCGGTTACTGTGTGTCACAACTGAGGGTCTGGGCTGACAGGAGGAAGCCTCAGTTGTAGGGGCTGAGATGTAGTGGAACCTGGGAGGTTGAATCAGACCCCTGGACATGTAAGGAACACGTTAGAAAGTTGCCCGAAGGCGTGACCAAGACAACCAGAGTAAAAGTCAATAATGATTTATTTAAGATGACTCCATGAATCACAGCAGTGGTAAAAGAATAATGCAATAAGCAATAACGTATAACACAGTTCCTGGATACTACGGGTTGGCAATGGCCACAGGGCTCTGGTAGCAATAGGTACAGTTCTTAATGTCCTTGAGATGGAAAGTCCTTACCAGGCCCGGACGTAGTAGTGAGAATAGCCAAGGAACACGCCAGCTGATGTTAACAGTAAGCTGGTACGTTGTTGTTGGAATAGCTGCTGTGGGTACTGGTTGGAACCAGTCAGGTGTTAACACGGAGTGGATGCTGGGTGGAACCAGCCAAATGGTAGTATGAAGCTTGAGAGCGAAGAAATACTGGTACCGGTGGTTTGTGGAAATCTGCTGGGAAGCACTGGCACTTTAGGAAATGCTGATCGCTGCTGGAAGCTAGCTGCTGGAAGCAGATGGATCTGTAGCTGGAAACTGGAGTAGTCACGGAGGACTGGAGAGTCAGGCTGCACCGCAAGGTGGTAAGCTGGTGCGGGTCTCTAAGTGGAAGCTGGAGACAGGAGATGGAAACCTGGAAAAACAACCACAGGAGAGAGAGACTGGAAACAAGGTTTGACAACCAAAGCACTGACGCCTTCCTGGCCCAGGCACAGGATACTTATACCTGCAGCAAGGCAGGCATTGGCTGGGCAATTATGGAGATTCCAGTGGAGCAGCGGATTGGTGGAAACTTGAGGAATGTGATAGAATCCAACATGGCTGTGCCCATGTTAGCACTTGGAGGGAAAAGTTAGTTAGAGAAACCATGTGGAGATTCAGCAGTAATGGCGGCATGGACCACGGAGGGTAGGAGACGCCACACTGACAACTTGCATACTGGAACCACATGGATGACAGCGGAGGCCGCGGCAAGCATGAGACGCCACACTGACCAATCTGTATACTGGAAACACAGGAACGGCGGCGGAGGCCGCGGAGGACTGGAGACGCCATTCTGAGGCCTAACATGGGGCCACTTGTGACAGCGCTTTAAAGTGACAGGAGGGAGATGTACAATGTGGACATCAGCAACGCAGGCAAGATCCGGCCCTGGGACACCGAGCCAGCCTCAGGAGACATCTGAATGGTAAGTAATAGCGTCCAGATACCCGGATCGTGACAGCACCCCCCCCCCCCTTTAGGAGTGGCCCCAGGACACTTTTTTGGCTTCTGAGGGAATTTAGACTGGAAATTCCGGACCAAGGCAGGAGCATGAACATCCAAAGAATTTGGTCCAAGAGCGTTCTTCAGGACCATAGCCCTTCCAGTCGATAAGATATTGCAACTGACCGTAACGGAAACGCGAATCCAGAATCTTGGCAACTTCATACTCAACTCTCCGTTGAGTCTGGACTTTAGGAGCCAGAGGAAGTGCAGACTGAAAGCGATTCAGAATCAGTGGTTTCAGAAGGGAAACATGGAATGTCCTAGGTATTTTCAAGAAGGGGGGGTAACTGGAGTCTGTAAGCAACAGGATTGACAACTTGTTCAACTCGAAAAGGACCGATGTAACGAGGTGCAAACTTCATGCTGGGAACTCTTAACCTCAGATTCTTCGTAGATAACCACACATGATCACCCACCTTGAGAGCAGAAACTGCCCTACGCTTCCGATCCGCAAACTTCTTGTACCTGAATGATGCTTTGAGCAGAGCCGCTCGTACACTTTTCCAGTTATCTGAAAACTGGCGTAAGGTGATATCCACTGCTGGTACCAAAGTTGCTGGTAGCGGCTGGAATTCTAGAACTTTAGGGTGGAATCCATAGTTAATGAAGAATGGTGTTGAAGAAGATGAGGAATGATATTGGTTGTTATGGCTGAATTCGGCCCAGGGAAGGAGTTGAACCCAGTCGGAGGAAGTGCGGAGGAAGGCCTCCAAGTCCTGATTCACCCTCTCAGTTTGACCATTGGTCTGAGGATGGTAAGCTGTAGAAAACTTTAATTTGACTTGGAGGGCTTGACACAAACTTCGCCAGAACTTGGCTACAAATTGTACTCCTCTATCAGAGATGATCTCTTCAGGAAGACCGTGAATTCGGAACATTTCTTGAATGAATACTTGAGCCAACTTGGAAGCTGATGGAAGACCGGTGAGAGGAATGAAATGTGCCCTCTTGGTGAATCGGTCAACTACCACCCAGATGGTATTAAACTTGTTGCACATAGGCAGGTCTGTACCAAAGTCCATCGACAAATGGGTCCATGGTCGACGGGGAACGGATAATGGAACCAGTTGCCCCACAGGTGACTGGCGGGATACTTTGTGTTGGGCACATTTTGGGCAAGATGCAATAAACTCCATGACGTCCTTCTTCAGAGTTGGCCACCAATAAGACCTAAAGATAAACTCAAGGGTTTTCTGAATGCCTGTATGTCCGGCGAAACGGGAAGCATGAGCCCAATGCATGAGCTTCTTCCTTAATACCGGTTTCACAAAACTTTTCCCTGGTGGGGGCGTAGAGTCCATCCTTACCATGGAGAATGCCAACGGATTAATAATAGGATGCTTGTCAGAAGACTCATTTTCTAGCTCCCAAGAGCGGGAAAGGGCATCGGCCTTGCGATTCTGAGAGCCCGGACAGAACTGGAGTTAAAAATCGAACCTGGAAAAGAAAAGTGCCCATCTGGCCTGACGAGGGTTAAGACATTGTGCGCCTTTCAGATATAAAAGATTCTTGTGGTCGGTGAGTATGGTAACTGAATGAGAAGCTCCCTCCAACAGATATCTCTACTCCTCTAGAGCGAGTTTGATTGCCAGCAACTCCTGATCGCCAATGGCATAGTTGCGCTCAGCTGGGGAGAACTTCCGGGAGAAGAAACTGCAAGGATGTAGATGACCATCTTTAGCTCTCTGGGATAACACCGCTCCTACTCCAACGGAGGAGGCATCCACCTCTAAGATGAAAGGAGAGTCGATGTCAGGCTGTTTCAAAACCGGAGCAGAGATGAAGCGCTGCTTTAAAAGATGAAAAGCTTGCATAGCTTCCTCAGACCACTTGGACGGATTAGCACCCTTCTTAGTCAACGCAGTGATAGGCGCCACAATGGTGGAAAAGTCTTGTATAAACTTTCTATAGTAATTGGCGAATCCTAAAAACCTCTGGACCCCTTTGAGGGTTAAGGGTATCGGCCAATTCTGGATTGCTCTTAGTTTCTCAGGATCCATCTCTAGTCCGGAACCGGACACAATGTAGCCTAGAAACGGAATGGATTTGACTTCAAAAACACACTTCTCTAACTTGCAATAGAGATGGTTGACTCGGAGACAGGACAGAACCTCCTTTACCCAAAAACGATGTTCCTCTAGATTATTGGCAAAGATGAGTATATCATCTAGGTAAACCACGACATGGCAATATAAGATGTCTCTGAAGATCTCATTCACAAAATGCTGGAAGACAGCTGGAGCATTACTTAATCCAAAGGACATGACGAGGTACTCATAATGTCCATCACGGGTGTTAAAGGCGGTCTTCCACTAGTCACCCTCTCGGATCCGGATGAGATTGTAGGCAGCCCTCAAATCCAACTTTGTAAAGATGGTTGCTCCACTAACTCTATCGAAGAGTTCTGTAATCAAGGGTAAAGGATATCAGTTCTTAACGGTAATGTCGTTCAAGCCTCTGTAATCGATGCACGGCCGCAGGCCACCGTCTTTCTTCTTCACGAAGAAGAAACCTGCACCTGCTGGGGAAGAAGAAGGTCGGATGAAACCCTTCGCCAAATTCTCCTTAATGTATTCCTCCATGGAATGCGTCTCTGGTATGGACAACGGGTAAGTTCGGCCTCGAGGTGGAACCTTCCCTGGGATGAGATCAATTGTACAGTCCCATTCCCTATGAGGAGGAAGGATGTCAGCAGAAGCTTTACTGAACACGTACGTGTAGTCTCAATATGGAGGAGGTGGAACATCAGACGACCTAGAGGAGGAAGAACAAACAGGAAGTACTTTGGACAAACAGGTCTCAGCACAGGAGGGACCCTATGCAAGTATTTGCGTAGTTTTCCAGTCAATCGATGGATTGTGAAGACAAAGCCATGGAAGGCCCAAAACCACTGGATGTGTGGCTCTTGGAATCACTAAAAAAGAAATAAATATTGAATGAAGAACTCCTACTTTCAGACGAACTGGTAGAGTCCTTAGAGAAATAACAGCATAAAAAAATCTTACTGCCATCCACGGCAGTCAAGGAAATGGATGAGGAAAATCTCTCGGTGGGTAGGGACCACCGTTTAACATATGCTTAAGTTATGAAATTCCCAGCTGCTCCGGAATCTAGGAGGGCAATGACGTTCCTATAACGTTGAGCAATTTGAAGCGAGACTGGGAGATTACAATCATGAGGAGATGGAGAGGAAAGCATTACTCCTAGCCGGCCCTCTCCTTGGCGAGCTAGGACTTGAAGTTTCCCGGACGTTTGGGGACAAGCATTGATTGCGTGAGATGGAGCTGCACAGTAAAGACAGAGGGACTCAGAAAGACATCTTCGGCGCTCAGCAGGAGATAGACGGGAACGACCAATTTGCATGGGTTCATCTTTGGATGGAGACGGTTGACGAGGAGGAGGAGCAGAAGATTCTGGAGTAGAAGGCATTCCCCGCTCAGTTGCTCTTTCTCTGAACCGTAGATCAACTTTTGTGCATAAAGAGATTAGCTCATCCAACTTAGAGGGCAAGTCTCTGGTAGCTAACTCATCCTTGATGCGTTCTGATAAGCCATGCCAGAATGCAGCATACAGGGCTTCGTCGTTCCATGCCAGTTCGGATGACAGGATCTTGAACTGTATAAGATACTGTCCCACAGTACGCGTTCCTTGGCGTAAATGGAGAATCTCAGAAGAAGCTGAAGTTATTCGGCCTGGCTCGTCGAAGATGCGCCTGAATGTTGTTACAAAGTCAGTATAGGAGGATAGCAGGGTATCAGACTTCTCCCATAAAGGTGATGCCCAGTCAAGGGCTGAGCCACTAAGAAGGGAAATATGATAGGCAATTTTAGTACGGTCACTGGGAAAACTGCCGGGTTGTAGCTCAAAGTGAATTTCACATTGATTGAGAAATCCTCTGCAGAATCTTGGAGGTCCATCAAATTTTGCTGGCGTTGGAAGATGAAGACGTGGAGCAGAAATGGGTAATCTGGGTGGGATTACAGCTGGTGTCACTGTGGTGGACGCACCGGATGCGCCAGATCCACGGAGGGTCGTTTGGATCCTATCCAGCCGTGTAGAGAGATCCTGGAGACAGCGGATAATGTGGCCTTGTGCAGCCTCCTGATGTTCAAGTCTGGCTGCCAGTTCTTGCATCGGCCTGGCCGCTTGATCCTGGTCTCTGGCTGGATTCATATGGTCAGTGCTTATTGTCACAACTGAGGGTCTGGGCTGACAGGAGGAAGCCTCAGTTGTAGGGGCTGAGATGTAGTTGAACCTGGGAGGTTGAATCAGACCCCTGGACATGTAAGGAACACGTAAGAAAGTTGCCCGAAGGCGTGACCAAGACAACCAGAGTAAAAGTCAATAATGATTTATTTAAGATAACTCCATGAATCACAGCAGTGGTAAAAGAATAATGCAATAAGCAATAACGTATAACACAGTTCCTGGATACTACGGGTTGGCAATTGCCACAGGGCTCTGGTAGCAATAGGTACAGTTCTTAATGTCCTTGAGATGGAAAGTCCTTACCAGGCCCGGACGTAGTAGTGAGAATAGCCAAGGAACACGCCAGCTGATGTTAACAGTAAGCTGGTACGTTGTTGTTGGAATAGCTGCTGTGGGTACTGGTTGGAACCAGTCAGGTGTTAACACGGAGTGGATGCTGGGTGGAACCAGCCAAATGGTAGTATGAAGCTTGAGAGCGAAGAAATACTGGTACCGGTGGTTTGTGGAAATCTGCTGGGAAGCACCGGCACTTTAAGAAATGCTGATCGCTGCTGGAAGCTAGCTGCTGGAAGCAGATGGATCTGTAGCTGGAAACTGGAGTAGTCACGGAGGACTGGAGAGTCACGCTGCACCGCAAGGTGGTAAGCTGGTGCGGGTCTCTAAGTGGAAGCTGGAGACAGGAGCTGGAAACCTGGAAAAACAACCACAGGAGAGAGAGACTGGAAACAAGGTTTGACAACCAAAGCACTGACGCCTTCCTGGCCCAGGCACAGGATACTTATACCTGCAGCAAGGCAGGCATTGGCTGGGCAATTATGCAGATTCCAGTGGAGCAGCGGATTGGTTGAAACTGAGGCATGTGATAGAATCCAACATGGCTGCGCCCATGTTAGCACTTGGAGGGAAAAGTTAGTTAGAGAAACCATGTGGAGATTCAGCAGTAATGGCGGCACGGACCACGGAGGGCAGGAGACGCCACACTGACAACTTGCATACTGGAACCACATGGATGACAGCGGAGGCCGCGGCAGGCATGAGACGCCACACTGACCAATCTGTATACTGGAAACACAGGAACGGCGGCGGAGTCCGCGGAGGACTGGAGACGCCATTCTGAGGCCTAACATGGGGCCGCTTGTGACAGCGCTTTAAAGTGACAGGAGGGAGATGTACAGTGTGGACATCAGCAACGCAGGCAAGAACCGGCCCTGGGACGCCGAGCCAGCTTCAGGAGACATCTGAATGGTAAGTAATGGCGTCCAGATACCTGGATCGTGACACTGTGGCTACGAGGCCACCCAAGAGACGCCGTCTTGAGGCAGAAGCTCCACCACCAGCATCACCACCCCAATGGCGCGTCTCCGCAGTATCGGCCCTGCCAAAACTAGCTCTTTTGGCCAGCCCACAAAGTGAGGATCCACAATCCCCGCAGTTGTCTGGTGAGTAAACATAACAATTACGTGTAAATAAGTTAAAAAAAACAGTGGGGTAGATTTATTAACCTGGAGAAGGCATAAGGAAGTGAAAAAACACTGATATGTGCAAGGTGATAAAGGCAGCAGTACAAAATAAACACAAATGTTACTTTACATATTGGAGCTGTTTGCCTTGTGCCTTTATCACCTTGCACATATCACTGGTTTTTCACTTCCTTATGCCTTCTCCAGGTTTATACATCTGCACCACTGTTCGTGCAGAGCAAAAAATATTGTCAGAATCCGTTTGGATTTCCCATTTTAAGAACATATTAGCAGGGACTGATGTTCACGGTATAATAGTAAGTTTAATAAAGCAGTGTACAACTGTAAACAATAAAAATCAACCAGGAATAACTAGAGAACACAAAAAGAAAGGGAGAACTTAGGGGACATGGGATGCCAGGAGACTGAGTACTTGAAAACGGTGTAGATTGTGGAAATACTAGAGACACTGTGGACTGTGAAGGCACTTTGCAATAGGATTGTTCAGTAGTGGATATTGCACCATAGCAGGATGCACTGTAGTTGGATCACAGGATAGCACTGGTAGAATATGCACTGTAGCAGGATGACAGGATTGCACTGTGGTAGAGTATGCACGTACCAGGATTGCACTGTAGCTGGATCACAGGATAGCACTGGTAGAATATGCACTGTAGCAGGATGACAGGATTGCACTGTGGTAGAGTATGCATGTACCAGGATTGCACTGTAGCTGGATCACAGGATAGCACTGGTAGAATATGCACTGTAGCAGGATGACAGGATTGCACTGTGGTAGAGTAGGCATGTACCAGGATTGCACTGTAGCTGGATCACAGAATAGCACTGGTAGAATATGCACTGTAGCAGGATGACAGGATTGCACTGTGGTAGAGTAGGCATGTACCAGGATTGCACCGTAGCTGGATCACAGAATAGCACTGGTAGAATTTGCACTGTAGCAGGATGACAGGATTGCACTGTGGTAGAGTATGCACGTACCAGGATTGCACTGCAGCTGGATCACAGAATAGCACTGGTAGAATATGCACTGTAGCAGGATGACAGGATTGCACTGTGGTAGAGTATGCACGTACCAGGATTGCACTGCAGCTGGATCACAGGATAGCACTGGTAGAATATGCACTGTAGCAGACTGACAGGATTGCACTGTGGTACAGTCTGGCAGTTCTATGGACGATTTAGTAGTAGAGACCAGCATAACCAGGACCAGGAGCTGAAACAACTTTGACACGATGAACTGGCAACAGGGAGCCTGTGTGGCTGGCCTAAGTAGTGAGTTCAGGTGCTGCTCACAGCTGTGGTAACAGCTAATTACCAAGCTGCAGATACAGAGCAGAGAGTGCTGAGCACCAGAGCAGAGAGCGCCACCGCAGGCATGGAGGAGAAACTGCATGGATTGTGACAAATATTACACAAATGACCAGTCATCCTTGCAATAATCAACAACAACAAGCACATGGTGTTAAGGTATTTTTAGATGGTTAATTGTCAGATGTGATGTTGGCCATATCAACACAATTGTTTGACATACATTTTTGCAAAAAATACAGACATAAATGTTAAGTCTCATCCAATTGTTTGGCATGGCCAACATCACCAGTTCTAAACATAGGGCACCTTAATACTTTTTCACCCATTGTTAATGTTTACATTTTAGACCACTATATTTGTTAACGTTTTGGGCAGACCACTTACTGCCTTGAACAATGTATGAGTGTATTGGTCAACACATTTATTGTATTGTGTGTGTTGTTCCAAAGGAAGCTTCATACCCAATATGTAAATGTAGTAATTTGTATTTGTTAGAGTTCTTTGTGTTTAAACATAAATTATGGTATAGAATCCAACTATTCCCACAAACTTTAAACAAATGAGTAGTGAACGTTAGAAGCCACATATTTTTAAAAAAAGGTGAACAACATAGTTAAGTTGAGGCCACAATCTAGTTAGCAATTGCAACATTAATATTAAGAAGTAATGCATGTTGATGTAAAGCTATAGTAAGACCAATGCTACATATTTACTAAATAGTGGCTGTCTTCAACCCCATACAGACCCACCCATCATCACTGAGGATGCCCAGCAGGAACGTGACCAGGAGACCTTCACACTCCACCTGCAGGCCATCGATCCGACCCAGCCAACCACGCCGCAGGACATACCCTAACCACCTCAAACATCACACAGCCCCCAATTGACCACAACACAAGTGGACACACAAATGGGCCCTGAGTTTTGGACCCGTTGGTCCACACAACAGGCGCAATACTGCGCAAGCCTCAACACCCACAGCCAATACCTGTCAAGTCTGCCCCATCATCTGCCTAGACTGAGTCGCAACTCAAGCAGACTTATAGTGCAGGTGGGCAGAATCGCAAACTCCATGGAGCAGATGAGGGCAGACAACAGCCAAATGCAATCAAACCTCCAACGCATCTTGGATGAACAACAGCCGCAGCAACAATCACTCATCCAGATCATCCAACATAACCAAATGATAAATGAGAACCTATCAAGAATTATAGCAATCAACACAGCCGCAAATACGCAGCTCACAGCAAGCTTGAACAATCTAAGTCAAAGCCTAAGTGTGTTGGCATCACACCATGTGACATCGAGCTCGGGGACAACTACACCAAGCCACACCCCAGTTCAATCCCCAGTTCGACGCTCAAGTCGAACCCGCACCAATGAGCCAGCACAATCCTCTGCACCCAGCACACAAAAAAAACCAAATAATAATGCGTGCACAGAATATGGTGACCATTAAAATGTTTTTTGTTCTCATAAATTCGTGTGTTAAAAAAAATAAATTGTTAACACGGAATATGTGTATTGTTTAATTCGCTCCACAAACCACCTCTACATTAGTGTCTTGTGCCAGATGTGTACTGGTATAAATATATTGCCTGCCCCTAGGTGTCCTCAGCTCAACGTGTGTCTAATCTATGGCACCCAGCACATTGGCCATGGCCGAAAGATCACATAAAGCTACCCTGAATGCATGCCACTGCGACTCCAGGGTAGGGAAGCAGAGAGAGGCATCTATGTGGCCATCCAAGACATCCAAAACCTGAGTGGACATTCCAAAATTAAAGGTGAGTGTCATGACCTGTAATCAATACAATACTGTGTTCTATTACATTACAGAAGCACCACTTGCACATAGACGTGTATGTATGTTTTAACTCACCTGAATTAAAAATTTATAAAAGGTGGCCTGTGAGATACTAATAACATTGCTAGTCACAGGCTGGAAGCTGCCAGTAGCCATAAAGTGCAACACAGGCACGAGTTTGTGCAGGCCTGAGACAGAGCGAGAGCGTGCTGTCTCAGGGTCTAGGTTCAGTTTGACAAGGTCATACAGAGGGAAAATGTTAGTTACATTTAGTCGGAGCATCTGTATAACATGGTCATCAGCAAATATGTTCTCGTTTAAACACCCACTAAAAAAACAAGCCATGACCAGCCTACGCGGAACATGTACAACCTGCTGACCATGTTGATTTTCCTGGCCTGGGTTTATTGTAGCCTGATGGAGCAGTGTCAGGTATCCCCCAGCAAACAAGACAGCAGTACTACACACAGTAGCAGCCATTTCAGATTGAGAGTGGTGAAAAATGTGTTGGGGCCCCTTTTAAAGGTCCAAAAAGTCAGGTGTGACTAATGTAGAATTGACAACACATGTAAACACGCTTTTCAAAAGCAGGTCTACTTTTTTTTTGGCTTTTTGTATGATTAGTATTTTTTCACAGCCGCACATGCATTTTCACACAAGACATTTCAAATACGAATGGTTAGTAAATGACCGTGTTCAAATCCTAATCAGCCGCGTTTGACCGATGGTGTATTCATTCGTATTTTAACTACACAGCCGTAATAAAAATACGAATGCCCTCATCACTGCCGTGATTTGAGTTTAGTAAATTCCCGAGATGACACTTTGAAGAAAAAACACCATCTCGGTCAAAATCGGGACCTTAGTAAATATACCCCAAAGTCTGCTTCAAGTACAGTATGTGTCCCCATGCTAGGATAGTGTTTTCCTGTTGATGTGTAAAAAATGTATGTGAAGTGTCATATACAGAATCAGATATATTTATACTGTATATAAACAGCAGATTTTTTACGCTAAAAAGATCACTCACACTACTACAGAGCATTGCACAACATGAGTCCTGTAAGAGGGGATCCGGTCAGGATCCCGACGGTGGGGATCCCGGCAGTCACAAGCCTAACAACGGAAGCCAGACACTACTTGGATTGCTGACTCCAGCATCCTGAATAGGGTTTCCAGCCCGACAGTCGGGATCCCGAATGAACATCCACCGCCGGAGAGGTAAGCCACAGGAGGGGTAGGTATAGGCTGCATGGGGAGGATTAGGCTGCAGGGCAGGGTGGTTAGGTTTAGGCTGCTGGAAGGCGGGGTTAGGTTTAGGCACCCCCCAGGGAGGGCTAGGGAATGTCTTCAGGGGCGGGTTAAGTTTATGCTGCAGGGAGGGGGGGTTGGGTTTAGGCACCAGCAGGGAGGGTTAGTTAAAGGCTGCGGGGGTGGGATAGGTTTAGTGGGGGTTAGGTTTAGGCACCACCGGTGAGGGTTAGGTTTAGTCTGCACAGGGTGGAGGGAATATACAGGGTTAGAGGGCCGGGGTGGGGGTGGGGGGGTTTAGGTATGCTTAAATTACCCTGCTGGTATTCTGATTATCAGGATGCCGTTTTCGGTATTCTGACCACCATCATCCCAACTACCTGAAAAATCAATCCCATCAAGAGTTTGGCCTCTAAAATAAATGATTGAGAGTTTGTGTATGCAAACTCCCACATGTCACCCCCACAACACGCCCATGAGACATACCATCACTATGTGTCTGAATAGCCATCTCCCAGTCACCACCCAGGAACATCCAGCACACTTGCATGCACTGTAGAACATCAGCATTGTGTATGGCTGTAAATCAGGCCCTTAGCCTCCCTAACAGTGATACTTTAGTTTCTTTTTCTGTGGTTTCTGCATGTGTTCCTGGAATTGTTTCGGTATATTGTTTTTTTTTCTGGAGAGATCTTTCCAAATTGACTACAAGTTTGCTGCCTGTCCTGACCTTTTGAACAGTTTTTTTTAAATATTCTGTTTAAATCCAACCCCTAATTAAGGAATGGATCGTTTTTATTACTAAGATGATATTCCCAGATATCTGATGATAGGCAAATTCATATAATCTATACTCATATAATTCTACCCACGAGCAGTTTGCAGTTACAAATGTGCTTGGCTGTGATCTGTTTGTGGGAGCGCCAGCACCCATGTGATCCTATGTATTGCGGTGCATGAGCAGAGCATGTGCACATCCGCGGGAACACTATTTGCCACAAAGGACCCATATTTGCCATGATTATCCTGTAGGATGAGCCCTGTCACATCTGTATTTCTTCTGCTCCTGCTCCTGATCAAATGTATGCTTTTCTATTTTTGTATGGTGACAAGAACACTGAAATAGTGTTTGAATGCAGGTATATTTGCCCCAGATTTCTAACATATGTATTTTAAAACCCCAGTAAAGTGTTAAATTGTTTTTGCTTAAGGCTTTTGGGCTTTTGGTAAAAGACAGATAAGGGTTCCTGGGATGAGAGTTAGGGAGGGCGCTATCCATTAGGCCCAGTTCAAGTCATAGGACTTTTAGCTTCACAGCAGGCAAATTAGTGATTTCAGCTGCATGAGGATGTTAAAAAGCTGTCAGCCTGGTCATTCTGTCTCTAACAATGCCTGGGGAAAAGGGGCCCAGAGTCTCTGAGAGAGAAAACCTGCTACTGAAAACAAGTGCCCTCTGCTTGATAAATGTCTTATGGTTTAGTAGTATTAGTTAGGAATGACTTATGTTTAGTTAGTGCCAGACAGCAAGGTATTTTATTTTTTATTTTATTATTTTGATAGCTAATAAAACTGGTTGATGCCAGTTGCAGCAGAAACCGTGGACTTGTGTGGTCTGTCAGCTGCTGTACACTGCCATCTACCCCAGGAGATGGACCCTGTTCCCTCACCTTGTTACAGTATGTATGTATATATAAATATATATATAGAGAGAGAGTTAGAGAGAAAATATATTGTGAAACACAGCAGAGAAGCTTTGTCATTTGAAGAGGAAACAGTGATGTGAACTCACCGCAAAAGATATTGGGGGTCATTCCGAGTTGATCGCTCGCTGCCGATTTTCGCAGCGCAGCGATTAGGTGAAAAAACAGCATTTATGCACATGCATATGGGCCACAATGCGCACGCGTGACGTACGGGTACAAAGCTCTTTGTAGTTGTGCTCAGGTTCTAGCGAAGTTTTCCTTCGCACTGATGGCCGCAAGAAGATTGACCGGAAGGGGGCATTACTGGGTGTCAACTGACCGTTTTCAGGAAGTGTTTGTAAAAAAAAAAGGGCATGTCTGAAAAGACGCAGGCGTGGCTGGGCGTTCGCTGGGCGGGTGTATGACGTCAAATCCGGACACGAATAGGCTGAAGTGATCGCAAGCGCTGAGTAGGTTCACAGCTACTCTGGAACTGCACAAACTTTTTTTGCAGAGCTCAGCTGCACATGCATTCGCACTTCTGCTAAGCTAAAATACACTCACCAGTGGGCGGCAGCATAGCGTTTGCACGGCTGCTAAAAACTGCTAGCGAACGATCAACTCGGAATGACCCCCATAGGACCTAACTCAGTAAGGATAGCAAATTCTGCTAATTAGCAGAATTTGATATTCTTTGGAGTGCATGCTGGGGGCCGCCTATCACTGGGTGATTGACAGGCAGAGGCGATCACATTTTCTGCAGCCCCCCCCCTGCAGAAAATGCAGGCGCATGCATAGGACAGGCACTACACATGCCCCCGCATCTTTTTCTGAAAAATTCTGGTTGGATTGCACATTGCAATCCAACCTGAATTAGGCCCATAGATCGGGTTACACAGGATTGCAATACACAGAAATGCCTCTTCAGTATGCGACAAGCCGGAGGAGTTGGGAGTGGCTGAGGTGAAGTCTTTGGAGGCCAGATCTTAACAACAGATGAGGAAAATCGGGGAAGGACACACGAGATAGCGCAATAGTGCGTACACATGATGTGGACGATTGTCGTTCCAATTTGGCTAAAAATAACAAATTGTCCAATTTATCATCTAATGTGTACCCAGCTTTACTCAAGTTTCTTCTCTGTTTACCAAGCTAATGTTTTAATCACCTTACTTGATACATTGTTGCATTACTGTGCTATTATTAGAATTATCACTATTTAGTAGTAAAATTACATTAAGGAGGTTACAAGTTGTTTTGATGTACAGTAGTTATATTGAACTATGTATTTGTGGAAGCTGTACTTTAACTGGAAGTATATTCACATAACTTTTAACCACTTACTACAGTATGTTGGTGTCCGTAAATAACAATTTGAGTATTGCCATGCTTATATATTCAACATGTTGTATATATTTGTTATAGTGTGACATTTTATTTGCTACTTGCTAAAGGTGAACCCGAATTGTCAAGGAGTTCCAGCTTATTAAAAGAATGAATTTTATCTTTGTGTCAATTATTGTATTGGGGCTTGGGGACCACTTAGCTCTCTGCTGTGGTCATGGAAAAGAAGAAAGCATCATGAGCGACTAGCATGGTGATAAATTCCACACTAAAGATCCATCAAATAGCTATGGGCTGCTACAGTACAATAAACTTTTTGAAACCCAAGCTGAAGAACTAGAGTCATCCTACTTCCTGTAATCATAAATACCCTTAACCACTTAATTGATGATTTATTTCGCCAAAAACTGCTCCAAAATTTTTTATTTTTTTTTATGAGTGAATTAGGTGAAGAACATGAATTTATTTAATTTAACAAAATTATTTTAGTAAGAAAAAAGAAAAAAAAAGTTAATATTTTTTTTCAATCATTGAAACATTGATCGGGAACATCAGGACCATCGGAACGACAGCCTCCAGGCATACTGGGGGTGGCTTGGGAGAGTTAATTTACACTCCCCAGTGGCTGCCATTGTCTGCAGCCGCTGGAGGGGGTATCCTGCCGTGCTGACCGATCAGCAATGATTGGCAGCACAGCAATCAGTGGGGGAGAGTGCAGGGAGGCCGGTCCCCCTGACAGCAACAGTGGAGGGAAGTTTATCTTCCATGCCACTGCTAACACTCTCTATCTGACTGGTCGCATCCTGTGTGACCAGGTCAGATAGAGAACCTGCAGGCATGGTCGTATCTGATGTGACCATGCCAGGCAAGTGGTTAAGGGAAAAATAGGCAAATGCAAAGAACGGGGGTTATAGTTACACGGAGAACTCGCCACCCCAGAGGCTAAAATCTTGAGCACAATAGCAGTAGAATATACTGTAATATATTACTAGAGCTGTATGCTTGATTCAGAGAGTGAATTCTTTATGCTCAATACCCTAGAACCTACCTTATGGGATATCTAAAGTTTTAATTATTAATACTGTATTACTGTAAGTGCAGTATACTATCCACTGAAACATAGACCGATATGTTCCTATACACTATATATACAAGGTCAATGCGACTGTAGGTTCTTTTGACACTCTGCCAGACTGACTCCAATGCTTGACAAAGTGAGGAACTTAGGGGAAGATGTATTAAGCCTGGAGAAGACACAAAGAAGTGATAAAGCGGAGACAAGTGCAATGTGATAACGCACCAGCCAATCAGCTCATAACTGTCAATTTACATATTGGAGGTGATTTGCTGGTGCATTATCACCTTGCAACTTATCACTGCTTTATCACTTCTTTATGCCTTCACCAGGCTTAATACATCTGCCCCCTGAGATTGTAGAAAGACACCCACATTCAGAAAACACATTCAGCTGGGATGGGCTGGGCGTATGGCTGCATCTAACAGCTTACCATAATTGCTGTATAGATCTGCTGTATTATATACACTGTACTTTGTATGTGGCAGGCTGTACTTGTGAAGTGCTAATTATACCCTCTTCTTGGACTGGCGCACTTGATCTAAAAACAAGTACTGTATGTGGAAACCCCCACTCTAGAAATCTTGCATTTACCCCTGGGAAGTTGTAATCCTGTGTTTGAGTTCTAAGGGTTTATCACATATTTTAAAATTAAAATCATACTGCCCATTGTCAGAGCCGGATTTAGACCATGGGGGGCACGGGACACTTAAGACAGAGGGGCCCCTATTCAAGAGAAGGGGTGTGTGTGTGTGTGTGTGTGTGTGTGTTTGTGTGTGTGTGTGTGTGTGTGTGTGTGTAAGAGTGTGTGTGTGTGTAAGTGTAACAGCAGGTCACATACCAGCCACAGCCATGCCACGATCAAACTGCGCTCCCATCCCCGGCAACCGCACAGACAGCTGAGCGACGGCTCTGCTCTCCAATCATGTATGAGTGAAGCAGCCTGCCGCTCAGCCATTGGGGCAGCCTACTTCAGTCATACGTTATTGGACAGCTAATTGTGGCTCCGTCTGTGACTAGGCGCGCCCATTGCAGTGTCTGGGCCACGCGCTTCTGTGACGCACACGTGCCCCATTCACTACAATGGGAGCGTCTGTGTGCACTCCTGTAGCGGGGCTAGGTGCCGAATCACCTAGTCCCGCCAGGAGTGCATGTTTGCAATGGAGCCGCATCTGTATGTACAGACTTTCTGAGAAGCCTCCTGAACAGTTAGAAACAACTGTTGAGCAGGTGGAGTCTGCAACAGGCGGCAACTGATGAGATCGTAAAGGTACCTGAGGAGCGTGGTACCACAGGAGCTTAGGAGAGGATTTTACCTCATATGATACAGACGGAGCTCATGGCAGGTTCCTTGCAGCTTCCCATGAGGCCACGCTCACTAATTTCGCTACCGTGGAGGAATGCCGACTGTCCCTCTATCCCGGTGAATAGATGCTGCTATTAACCGCTGGAGTAAGAGAGGGTCTCTCAACTACCCCCCCCACACACACACACACACCTCCACGGGACACTGCGACCCGTGAGTGGGACAGCAGGACAATCACAGATAAGGGGAACTCTCTCTCCAAAATCGGGACAGATGGGAGGTATGCGCATAGCATACATACAGCAGATACACACATATAGCATACATGCATACTTACAGCATATACACTCATTGCATACATACTGTACATACAGCATATACACATACATATCATACATACAGGGGCGTTTTAAGAGAGGCAGGACCTGTGTGCTGCCTTCTTCATGGGCCCCCTACTCTCCGGCATCTAGTAGACTCTGGCATAAAGCCAGAGTCTACTGCGCATGCGCAGGTCTCCGGTAACATGGCGCTCATGCCTTGTTCCCAGGGACACCTCCAGTGCGCATGCGCATATCACTTGTAAATGGCCGCAGTGACCAAGGAATTTGTGCCCACACTGTAGAGCCGCCGCCGTGGGACGCCGGAGGTATACTCTATGGGTGCAGTGTGTGCAGTGTGGCCCCCCCAGACCTAGGGGCCCATGTGCACTACACATACTGTACCCATTACAGACACTGACATGCGGTGGGGTGAGGCAGGTGAGGCAGAGTCTTTACTGTCATACTAACGTTGCACCAGAGTTTTGACTGTATAAAGTATATAAAAAATACAAAGAATATGTTAGAAATATCTTATTTGCATTATTCTAATAATTTTATAGCCAAAACTCCGGAGTAAAAAGTTTATGGCAGGGGGGGCAGTGCCTCACCTGCTTATCTTTTCCGCTCATCTCTGTTCAAAACTCACCAAATTTCCAGGAGTTTACACTGTTGCACCTGTGTATAATACCCAGATGTAAATCTGGCTCTGGGGCTAGCCAGTGCCTCCTGAGATATTTAACTCACCGCACGTCCCTGATTACAGAAATGCCTATGCATACATACATACATACATACATACATACATACATACATACGCTCTCAGGCATTTCTGTGTATTGCGGGGAAGGGGGTGGGCGGGTTCTGAATACCTAAGAACCAACTCTGCCCACTGTTTCATTGTTGCAGATGAATGATTTTTATTTATTTATCTTTAAATGGAGCTCATGCAAGCTACCAGCAGCTGCCTCCTATTATACTGACTGAGGCAGATTGGCCGCTGGCTCAGTGTAGGGGGCGCTGCTGAAGCTGGAGAGGCAACGTACAGCTCCTCCCAGGTATTTCTCCCATGATCCATTTGGCTTTGTGACATAGCTGGCCGGTTGGGTGAGGCAGTGAATGACTGTCCCCTTCACTGCATGTGTAAATGCTAAATGTATGCTATGTGTGTGTGTTTGTGTGTACTGTATATGATGTATGTACAGTACACTGAAGAGCTAGCATAAAATAAATAAATTGAAAAAGACAAACACTTCCTATCTTACTTTAAACTTCATGGTAGGCTGCTACAAATGAGAGCCTTAAAGAAATGCATTTGGTTGATACTGTAAACTTTCTAACAACAGTGCAATTCTGCAATCACCGTTAGGTTTCTGTCAGGTTAGATTTTTACATTTGCATTTGTAATACTGAAACATTTGAAATAAACAATGAACATTTCATGTAACTGCATGATTGATATAACAATGAGATCTATCTTTCATTTCAAGTTCCTTATTTCATAAGTGTGTTGTTTTTTGTTACAGATCACTGAGCCCTTTCAAAATATTTACTCTATATCATACTGCTCGGAGAAATACTGAATCTGTGACTGAGGAGTCATGTAGAGTTTGCAATCTCAATAAAAGCACTTCTGAAAATCGTCTGTGTACAGAAGCTTTCTGGACTACATACAAAGAAACATTCAGTCAGCAATAAAATAAAAGCAGATAATATTTTAATGATCAGGCTGCTCTGCTTTGTATTCGGAGGCATCACTCAAGATGACATGACAATTGTCATAAAATCCACAAAACAATTGTGCTAATTCACTGGCTATCACAGTAGGAAATGTCATCAGCTTATTACTAGGCAATCAATCATAAACATAAAAAATCTGAAAGCGACATGATCACACATCTTAATCATTTGTTTTCTGGCACAACTGGGTATTGCCCGTTTAACATTTGTGTTCTGTTAGAGAACCTAAGCCTTACTTTTTTATTTAGAGTTTGCAAAATTAAACTTTGAACTACACATTTTTTATTACAACATAACACATGCTCCGTTTAGCTTTTGTTTGCATTTATATTCCATCAGAACCAGACTAGTCACAATTCTTTTCGTTTGGCCACAGCTGTTCCTGTAACGTTTACCTTCTTCGTTGCTATAACACCTTTGGCTCTCTTTTTTACCATGTTCTGCCTGTCCTTTAATATCAGCCTGTTTTCTGATGGCCCAATGCCTCCACAGATCCATTTACTGGTGCCCTTATCCCTATTCTACAAGCCCTATGAAATTTCCTATAATAAATGGTATTGATGTCTGACTCCATATCTGACCATTATATGTTTTGCTAATTATTTATTGAACTTGTATCTGTCTCTACACTAGGATTTGTATTATGGATAGTGACATTCCAGGGTTACGGTGGTGGTGGTGGTGGTGGTGGTGGTGTGTGTGTGTGTGTGTGTGTGTGTTGTGTGTGTGCTGTGTGTGTGTAGGGGGTTAACTAAGGTTTTTAAGATGTAACAACATATTTTAGTTGGTTTATCTTTTGAGCAATTCTACATCACTAAAATATGGAACATGTGAAAAAAAGAAGACAGCAGTACAGATTTTATGACCTTGATGACCCTCTCTGCTAGTTACAGTTAATAAGCCAGAACAGTCTGCCCATTCAAATGATATTCAAGATGAAAAAGAATCACCTTGTGCCTATTTGAGAACATACTGTTCTGTAAACATACGTCAGAATCAAGCAAGTCAGAGAACTAAACTCTACTATTTTGTAAAAATTGTTTACAATAATTATTGAGCACACTGAGAAAAAGTCACCATGTATAATATTAAAATGGACAGGTTGTATCAATGTTGGCTGAATATAGGATGGTGTGCATACAAGTCATACAGGCTTTTGTAAAATAATAAATAGTATACGTTCTAAAAGTATTATCTTATTATACCTTCAATTTAAATTGTTTTCTGCACCTGAAACTTGATTTATAGGTGCATTGAAAAGGCTATTTAATTGAATATCAAATTAATTTGCAGATTAGATTTTAAAATGATATTTTGTCCTGTGGGGACAAAATATTATTAGCGCCATCCACTTCACTGAATCACAATCGTGTTCCAGTTTGTATTGGTGGAATACAGATCCCAGCCTGTCCCTATTGAATTATTCAGCCTGAGTATCTTGTACTAAACTCCTAGTTAATTTTGCCTCCCAGCTGGGAACTATCCACAGTACTACCCCTTTTACACCAGGAAAAAAACCCTGTCATTGCTGGGTTTACCCGGGTTGGCCGTCAGTGTAAATGGCTCCCAAAAAAATAAACTAGGTCAATTTACTTGGCAATCCAACCTAGGTTTCAACCAGGGTTAAGCAGGGTAGGTCCCGGGTAATGCGGCAGTGCAAACAGATTTAACCCGGGTTGGCCGATCCAGGTTGCATGTCTACATGGTGATTGGAGCTTCTGAGACACTGGCAGATGATATCATCTGTCAGTGCCCTGCAGAGTGAGGAGAGAGATGCATGGGACAATGGCACAGCACTGACAGAGACAGTCTGAACAACCATGTTTTCTGTATCCTGCACCATTGCCTGCATCCATTAATCACCGGCTGGTGAACTGTTAGACACCCTGCTCCACTCAATCCAAGCCAGTGTGTGACACAGTGAGTACGGTTATGGTTCAAAGGGTCAAGCTACTTAAGATCGAAATCAATAGGTCGACCACTATTGGTTGACAAGGGAGAAAAGTCGACACAGTGAAATGGTCAACATAGGACAGGTCAACACATAAAAAGGTCTACATGACATTTTTGACTATCTTAGGTGTTGTTTGTTGCATAACATGACCAGGAACCCCAATAAGTACACTGCATCCCCTTGCATGGCTTGCTTCGCTTGTCATGCCACGTGTAAGGTTACTATTCCCAATCGTAGTCCACGTGAATAGTAAAGTATGAAAAAGTAAAAAGTAAAAAGAATTATAAAAAGTAAATTTCTGCCTTTCAAGTATTGACCTGTCCTGTGTCTACCATTTTAATGACAACCAATACTAGTCGACCTAAGTACTGTCAACTTACCATCTGGATACCGTGAGTACAGCTATACCTCATTTGGCTTTTAATAAACCAACTGGGCTCTTTATAGTTGTAAGGCATCTGCTGGCATGTAGGATTAATCTACCACCGCAACAAACCTGAATTAGGACCAATGTTCATTATTCATACTTAGTGTGTATATTTTGCTACAACTCTCTGCTTCAGCCTCTTCTTGTGTAACACAATTATACATTACTGGCTATTATACATACACACATATATATCTCACCAGGATCATATATACATGAATGTCATTTATATATGTATGTACTAGTGATGAGCGGGTTCGGTTCCTTGGAATCCGAACCCCCCCGAACTTCACCCTTTTTTGCACGGGTCCGAGCAGACTCGGATCCTCCCGCCTTGCTCGGTTAACCCGAGCGCGCCCGAACGTCATCATCCCGCGGACGGATTCTTGCGAGATTCGTATTCTATATTAGGAGCCGCGCATCGCCGACATTTTTCACTCGTGCATTGGAGATGATTGTGAGAGGACGTGGCTGGCGTCCTCTCAGTTTCTATGTTCAGTGTGCTACAAATATCTGTGCTCAGTGTGCTGCAAATATCTGTGCTCCGTGTGCTGCAAATATCTGTGCTCAGTGTGCTGCAAATATCTACGTTCTCTGCCTGAAAAACGCTCCATTTCTGTGCTCAGTGTGCTGCAAATATCTGTGCTCAGTGTGCTAATTGCTTTATTGTGGGGACTGGGGACCAGCAGTATTATATAGTAGGAGGACAGTACAGAGTTTTGCGGACCAGTGACCACCAGTATTATACGTTCTCTGCCTGAAAAAGCTCCATATCTGTGCTGCATTGTAGTATATAGTAGGGGGACAGTGTAGAATTTTGCTGACCACCAGTATATAATATATAGCAGTACGGTACAGTAGGCCACTGCTCTACCTACCTCTGTGTCGTCAAGTATACTATCCATCCATACCTGTGGTGCATTTAAGTTTTGCACAGTATATATATATAGTAGGAGGACAGTGCAGAATTTTGCTGACCACCAGTATATATATAGCAGTACGGTACAGTAGTCCACTGCTCTACCTCTGTGTCGTCAAGTATACTAAGCATCCATACCTGTGCTGCATTTTAGTTGTGTGCAGAATATAGTAGGAGGACAGTGCAGAATTTTGCTGACCACCAGTATATATATAGCAGTACGGTACAGTAGTCCACTGCTCTACCTCTGTGTCGTCAAGTATACTATGCATCCATACCTGTGCTGCATGTTAGTTGTGCGCAGTATATAGCAGGAGGACAGTGCAGAATTTTGCTGACCACCAGTATATATATAGCAGTACGGTACAGTAGTCCATTGCTATACCTCTGTGTCGTCAAGTATACTACAAAAGTTCAGTAAAATGACCCAAAAATCAAAATTAAAAGTGTCTGATGAGAAGCGTAAACTTGCCAATATGCCTTTTATGACAGGGACTGGCAAGGAATGAATGAGGCCCTGGCCTATGTTCATGGCTAATGGTTCAGATTCACATGAGGATGGAAGCACTCATCCTCTCGCTAGAAAAGTGCAGTGCCACTCCTAGATGGGCCAGGTGTTTGTGTCGGCCACTTGGGTCGCTTAGCTTAGCCATCCAGTGACCTTGGTGCACCTCTTTTTTTTTGCATCATGTGCTGTTTGGGGCCTATTTATTGAAGTGCCATCCTGTTTGACAATGCAGTGCCACTCCTAGATGGGCCAGGTGTTTGTGTCAGCCACTTGGGTCGCTTAGCTTAGCCATCCAGCGACCTTGGTGCACCTCTTTTTTACTTTGCATCATGTGCTGTTTGGGGCCTATTTTTTGAAGTGCCATCCTGTCTGACACTGCAGTGTCACTCCTAGATGGGCCAGGTGTTTGTGTCGGCCACTTGGGTCGCTTTGCTTAGCCATCCAGCGACCTTGGTGCACCTCTTTTTTTCTTTGCATCATGTGCTGTTTGGGGCCTATTTTTTAAATCTGCCATCCTGTGACACTGCAGTGCCACTCCTAGATTGGCCAGGTGTTTGTGTCGGCCACTTGGGTCGCTTAGCTTAGTCACAAAGCTACCTCATTGCGCCTCTTTTTTTCTTTGCATCATGTGCTGTTTGGGGACTATTTTTTTGAAGTGCCATCCTGTCTGACACTGCAGTGCCACTCCTAGATGGGCCAGGTGTTTGTGTCGGCCACTTGGGTCGCTTAGCTTAGTCATCCAGCGACCTTGGTGCAAATTTTATGCCTAAAAATAATATTGTGAGGTGTGAGGTGTTCAGAATAGACTGGAAATGAGTGTAAATTATGGTTATTGAGGTTAATAATACTATGGGATCAAAATTACCCCCAAATTCTATGATTTAAGCTGTTTTTGAGGGTTTTTTGTAAAAAAAACCACCCGAATCCGACTAAAAAAATTTCAGGGAGGTTTTGCCAAAACGTGTCCGAATCCAAAACACGGCCGCGGAACCGAATCCAAACCAAAACACAAAACCCCAAAAATTTCCGGTGCACATCACTAGCATGTACCTTAGGAGAGAATGCTGTTCCATCCTGAAACATTGACCTGTCAGGTTTCCATAATTCTCCTGCTGTATCCAATTTAATTTAATGGAGCAGAATTTTTTTTATTCTTAATGATGTGTTACATTAGTTTTCAAGTTCACCATGTGACTTATCACATTGTGCAGTAAAAATCTAGCAAAAACAATTTGCATTTGAATGGAAAATTAACTAGATAAGGTAAAATGAGGATACCATTGATTCCCTAGAATAATAAAAATGTTTCCCAGAAACTGATGTAATTGTACTGCACCTTTCAATTCTTCACCGAGCTATTTTTTTTACAATTAAATGAGCATGTTATAATAGAAAATAATAATTTAACATTCATGTTTATTGTGTTTTTTGAAATACTAAGACTATGTAAAAATACTAATTTTAAAGTTGAAAATTGATGTTTAAGTTTGGGTAGTAATCACCATGCATATCCCAAAGATTTGTGGAATGGATACAGTTGTCTTTGTAATATTTTACTCTAATTTTAAATTCTAAGGGATGTGAAATGTCAGCATTCTACAGGGATCAGAGGGTTAGGGTTAAGCAGCAGAGGTTTAGCATAAGGGCATGGTAGGGAAGGGTTAGGCAAACGCATATGATTCTAATGGGAAGGTTTATTCTAGACATGAAAATTACCTGGGTAAGCCAATAAATAGTTGATTGGTCAACTTGCATTTGGTATATAACTGCTTTGAGAGGCATACAGTATATGGGATCAGTGTCTCAAGGGAATGCTGGTTCTTGTAGTTTCATATTGGAGGATTTTTGGGTGTGTCCTCATACATTAGCTCACAATTTAAAGACACATGAAAGTATGATCCAATATAGGGGCTCTTATTGTTCAGAGTTAGGTCCACACTTAGCAAAGACACCTTAATGTGATGGTGTCAAATGTGTGTAACTGAGTCTTCTGTACATTATTTACATGTAGAATGCTGACTATTTTTGCTGGTTTTACACATTTTTGGCTGCCAGGGTAAGTTGACATTTATATACCCACAAGTGACATCATCACTTGGCACCCAGGCCTGCTTGTACCTGTAATGCACCAGAGGCAAATGCAAATAAATAAACACATACCCGTTTAATATTATAAAAACCTTTAATAAATATAAAGTCCTATAAACCCTTCGCAAGAAGTAATGCTTTATTTAATACTTACATCCATGTGAATTCAGCATCCTCTTCAGTGAAGACAAGGATTAAAATGAAAACAAGGAAAAAAAAATTCAGGACTTATCTAAGTTCTGTACATTTGTGAACACCCAGGGGTACTTTTCTGTGTTAAATATACTATATGACTTTCTACTGGTTATGACCTAAAGGACCTCGTGCTATTCTTTTAAAACATTTTGTCTCTCCAGCCTCATTCCCTCCCAGAGTTGGAGCAGTGCTTTATGCTGCCCTGTGTCAGCCCTGCTCCCAAAAGCCTAATGTCATGATATCACAATTTGGGGGCGGGGGTGGCTGCACAAGGAAGTGGATCATTACCCTGAGCATACTGAGAATGCTCCAGGCAGCTCTACAGGCTAGTTGGTGCATGCCAATGTGTCTTTTGCATGCTCTGGGTGGCTCTGCAGTAGTGCTAATGGCTGGTTGCTCTACAGTAGTGCTAATGGCTGTAGGGTGCAATTCCAGGCACCCTTCAAATCACATGCACGTGGTGCAGTGATGATGCCACCCACAGGGCCCAGACCCTGAGTGATGATGCCACTCACACTAACTTTCCTAGCTATGGCCCTTCTTGTCTCACTAGCCTCATGCTCACCATGTGTATCATCACCATGTTCATTCCTGCCAACATTGCGGCTGGAAAAAGCTTATGGCAGCTCCACATGTAGGTGGGTGGGTGTCCTAACTATGGTAACCAACAATAAGAGCTGCGCATTGAGTGTGTGTGGGGAGGAGGTGTGCACACCTTCATTTAGCTCTCACTGTTGACATTAGGCCTAATTCATGATTGTATTCAAATCTTAATGCAAACACACACACACACACACACACACACACACACACACACACACACACAAACTGTGTATATCTGCAAAACTCCATTTAAAAACAGCAATGCCCAGAAAACATATTAGCAAAACCGTTTGCAAATCCATAGGAATTGCGAATGGAGCGACTGCCCACAAATTGCTACACCAGTGTACACAATTAGCAAGTGCAGTGTGCGAAGCATTGATATCATTTATGTAGTGTTATATAGCTGATTGACTAGTCTTAACTACCTTAACAATTCTATTTAGTCTACCCTACTAATTAATTAAACTTAATCAATAAAATAAAACATAAATACACAAAATCCTTAGTTTGATGGCTTGGGGGGTCATTTCGAGTTGATCGTAGCTGTGCTAAATTTAGCACAGCTAAGATCATTCACACTGAAATGCGGGGGGACGCCCAGCACAGGGCTAGTCCGCCCCGCATGTCAGTGACCCCCCCCCCCCGCAGAAGTGCAAAGGCATCGCACAGCGGCGATGCCTTTGCACCTCAAGAGTAGCTCCCGACCAGTGCATCTTTAGCGTGCTGGCCGGGAGCTACTCTTCGCTCCCCAGCCCGCGGCGGCTGCATGACGTCGCACCCTCCAACGGTGTGTCAACTCCTGCATTGGCCAGACCGCACCCCCTAAACAGTGGCTTAACGCCACCATCCAGCCCCCTCCCGCCCAGCGACCGCCTCTGTCTCAGAGGCGATCGCTAGGCAACGACGACTTGCATGCGCATTTCCAACCAGATCGCTGCGCTGTGAGAAACTGCAGCGAGCGATCGGGTTGGAATGACCCCCTTAATTCATTGATAGATAGATAGATAGATAGATAGATAGATAGATAGATAGATAGATAGATAGATACATAAATAGTTAAATACTAAAACAAATGATAGTTTTATTTAAAAACTTTACTAATTAAAAATTTTCAAAGTTAATTTTTTGGGGGAGTTAAAAAACAAGGCAATAAACAACACTTTTAAACAAACAAAAAAGTATGAAAAACAAAAATGATGGCAAAAGATGTAGTAACATGGTGATGTTTTCATTGATGCCAGACTGATGCCTCTGGATGCTTTTCAGGTAGTATCAGACAGTATGGCTTCTATCTTGAGTCACATAACTATCTACAGTTTGAGAAAAGGAAATAAAGATCATTCTAAAAACACTTATACATACAATATAGGGGCCCATTTATCAAGTACTGCATTTGCAATACGATCTGGGTGCAGTATTTGTGTGGCATGTATCATAGTACACCAACAGGGACACTGACCGCACATGCATGGCAGGTATTGCTGAGGAGGGTTCTGAGGGCTCAGCTAATTTTGTGATGTGTAGTCCATAGGTTACAGCAGACTATGACCATCTTCAGATGGCAGTTGCTGCGGGGGCCAATCTAAGTTGGTAAATCTGGCACCATCGCATCCCCTATAGAAACCAACAGCAATGGAGGGATCACAGCAGGTATCTCAGGTATCTACTGTGGTCCCTCAGTGATACATTGTGATAATACATAGAAAAAAGAGAAAATGTAGGTGCACACTCTAAATATTAAACACTGCTAATCAGAATACAGTAAGTATAGCAAACTCTGCAATACAATATAGAGTAAATTTGAGGTGCTTAGCATAATTTAGGCCAAATATATGGGCCCGCCAACCCCGACCAGGTGACCTCATCTGGTGGTTCCCTAACACTAAAGTTCAAGTTCAGGGCATGGGACACCAGTGAGAGGTTTAAGTGTGAAATGGTTTTAATTCTAGACAACAGAGCTCATGTTACAGTATTGGTTCTACAATATTCTATTCTATTCTAAATATAAGGGTTGCAACACATAGTATATTTTAGTTTACAGGTGATTTGATGGCATAATATTCCCTATGTTATGGTAGGAGTTACTGGCTAACAGGACCCATATATTTTCACTCCCTATGTAAAACCCAAATTGTAAGAATTTGTTCTGTTTATATACAGTACAAAGTCTTTTTGGGCAAAGGAAAATAATTGTAGATGTGTGCTAAATATAGGATACCCCTCCAGAAAAATAAGATGAGAGTGTATGCATGTTCTATCTTTCATTGCTGCTATTTATCCACATAGAAGTGACTCACTAAATACATTTGGTTTGATAATTTATGCTTACGTTGTTATTTTGAGACATATGTGATGTGTACCAGCAGTTTAATATAAGATTATCATGGTGACCCATCTCCAGTGGTGGTTATGTGATTACCCCATGGTATAGTATTTAAACCCAGAATGCAATAAAGGGTGAATCAACACTGTACTAATATATAGAACTTGCACACTTAGATTACCTATACATTTGAGTCAATTTGGGACACTATAGTTATCCCATAAAATATATTTTTAGATTTGTAATTGAATGTGCCTCTATTGCACTTTTTAAGGGTACACAATAAATGTTATATATTATGTCTACAAAATATTTATATTTAAATAACTGTCCAAGATAAAGTCTTTTGTCTTTTGCCTCAATCTATAAATTGTAACCAATATCTACAAAAACATTTTGGGAACACTACCAATTGAATACTGTCTAACACTACATATACTGTACTGTATTAAACAGTTCCTATAATGGTTTATATATTATCCATAACCTTCATCTACCTACTAGCTCGGACTCACTTTTTTACTTGTAAATCAGATGACGTAATCTCCAAGTGCTGAGGAAAGTGGCAGTTAATGGGACCTGGGTCGGACCACCCAGCTTACCCAGTCACACTGCCAAATACCCTGGGTCCTTCCCATGTTGGATTCCCAGGTCACTGGATGCAGGTAACCTCTTTTACAAACCGTGACCCAGGTTAACTCAGGTCAAAAGCTTGGTGTAAAAGGGGTATAACAGTAGCTGGGAAAATGAACAACACCCAACTGAAAAGTAATATTCTTTTATCTTACGTCCTAGAGGATGCTGGGGTCCATTTTAGTACCATGGGGTATAGACGGTTCCGCAGGAGCCTTCGGCACTTTAAGACTTTTCAACAGTGTGAACTGGCTTCTCCCTCTATGCCCCTCCTCCAGATCTCAGTTTAGAAAATGTGCCCAGGAGACTGGATGCACACTAGTGGAGCTCTACAGAGCTTTGCTGGAAAAAGACTTTCTTAGGTTTTTAATTTTACAGGGAATCTGCTGGCAACAGCTTCCCTGCTTCGTGGGACTTAGGGGGGGGGAGTAGGAACCAACTTCTCAATTAGTTAATGGTTCTGCTTCCACTGACAGGACACCAATAGCTCCTGAAGGGTACTGAACACAGCCCAAGCCTGGCCAGCGTTCACTCCCACAGCACTGCCGTCACCCCCTAACAGAGCAAGAAGTCAGAAGGCTGGTGAGTATATTACCGGAGTCCAGCAGAGAGGGGATCCTCCGGTCATCGTTGGCGGCATACAGGTACACACGCAGCGGTGGGACGCTGCACGCCATGTCTCTCAGCACAAAGGTGCAGAGCGCGCGGGGGGGGGGGAGGGCGCGCTCTGAGGGCATGTTTTAAAACCTTGCTCTCACTGGCAAAAAGGGTACATACTGTACATGTACAGCCGCTGATGTGCCATCCCCAGCATGTATAAATATTACATTGCTGAGGCTGAAGGGCGGGGCTTCTCCTCAGACTTGCCAGAACACTCACTGGGTGCCATTTTCTCCTGCAGAAACTCCAGTGTGAAGCTCCTGAATGCTGTTTCTCCTCATGATAATGCTGATACAAGTACAGGGTGTTATAGAAGGGGCAGAGAGTGTTCATTATAATTAGGTCTGTGGGCCTATTATTGGTATATGTGCTGTAAGTGGGTAATATTTCCACAATTCACAATAAGGTGCAGTGTGTGGACTGGCAAATCCCTCTGTGTCTCTCTGTCAGACTTTAGTGTGGGTCTGTCCCCAATAGCTCCCCTGTGTGATAGGGGTGTGTGTGTACAAGTGTGTAACATGTCAGAGATTGGGGAGAGTTCTTCCCATGAAGAACCCATTTTAGATGCACAAGAGGGTAACGAGGTGACCCTTCCCTCTCAGAAGGAGCCGGAGTGGGTGAGAATGTTGCAAAATAATATGTCAATGCTTGCAAAGAAATTCTCTGAGTCTGAACAACAGACTAAATATTGGAGGCAGTCTGTGGAGGATGCACTGTTTACTGACCCCTCCATATCATCCACCCGGGTCCCATCCAGTTCCCATAAAAGGTCTCTGGCCCAGATAATGCAGGACACAGACACAGATTCCGACTCTGACGTCGACACTGGGGATTTGAGAGGGGTAGACCCCAAATTAGCGAAAAGCATACAATGTATGATAGTTGCTATAAAGGAAGTGTTGGAGTTTCCTGAAACAACACTGGTCACAGAGGAAAAGGATTATTTTAAATTAAATAAAAAAACAAGTGACTTTTCCTCCTTCAAAGGATTTTAATGTATTATTTGAAGAATCCTAGGCTAACCCTGAGAAGAAATTTACCGTTCCCAGAAGGATACGTGTAGCGTACCCTTTCCCTGAGGAAGACAGGCACAAATGGAAGACTCCCCCAATGATAGACACCTCAGTTTCTCGGCTGTCTAAGAAGATTGTTTTGCCTGCCCCTGGTTCAGCCTCTTTAAAAGATCCAGCTGACCGTAAATTAGAAACAACCCTGAAATCCATATACAGTGGGGATTGAAAGTTTGGGCACCCCAGGCAAAAAAATCATTTTAATGTGCAAAAAGAAGCCAAGGAAAGATGGAAAAATCTCCAAAAGGCATCAAATTACAGATTAGACATTCTTATAACATGGGGTGTGGTCTTTTTTAAGAGCAAAAAGACAAAAGCAGCTATATATATTTTCCACGGCACACTTATGAAAAAAATAATTAATGAAATGATGAGAAAAATGAATACATTAATACTTAACTTTTATGAGATATACGTAAAAAGAGAGGGAGAAGGCAAATGTCGATAAATAATTATTCAAAGCATAAATGCTGCAATTTGTAGGCGATAAGAATTAGGTGAGCGAAATTATATTTATTCCCTTAATGATCTGGAGATTTCCTTTGTTGAGAATTTTTTTGGGAATAAAATAACTCCGTTAGGTTCAGCTGTAGCCTGTCAGACTAGCACAATTAGATGAGAGTAAATATTAAATACCTGGATCTGCACAGAAAATCGGAAGAACACAAATGACTGGAGAATAAAATACCTACGGTACCTAGTATTCCCTGGTGGTCTCCCAACCGGGTACTGACCAGGCCCTGCAGTGTATGGCTTCCAAGATCAGACGAGATTGGGCATACTCAGTGCGGTTTGACCGTAGGTGGGTGAATCTCCAGTCTGTGCAGTCAATTCCAGTGTGCGGGTGCTCATACACATTACTTATATTACCCACATCATAAATGCCTGAATTATTGTTGGTATAGGAACAGAGCATTGAGCCCCATTTGTGCTGATTGCTATACTGCTGAAAGCAAGAGAAATCAGGCAGTGATGTAAGTACAATAATAAAATATAATAATCTGACTGGGATTGATCCCCAATAAATAGATGTATGAGGTTCAGTGCAATGAGGGACACACAGGAAAATATATGGTATAACAGAGATTAATCCCCAATTGTGGGTATGTATGATTCAGTGAAATGAAAAAACGCACAAAATTCCATTAAACATTAGTTCCCAAAAGGAGATATCCTGTGGTTATGTCACATTTTAGCAAAGTCACTAATTAAAAATAATTCAACAATCCTAGAGATATACCTGCTTTCATGGGAGGAAACAGAATTTTCCAATATTGCAAGGTGTTGATTTCACTGTGAATATTCCCAGTAAATGCTGTTTCTAGGGTATTAGTGTCACAGTGAGTATTCCCAGCAAATACTGTTTAGAACAGTATTTGATTTGAAAAGATTAAATAAAATGATGGGATTCCGCCTGGTGGAAAATAGAAATTACAAAAATACCATTGCTGGATAAACGGCACCAAACCTTTGTGCTTCCATGCATTGGTGGACAGTGTGAATGCCGGGGGGTCCCGCAGTTGTTGATGAGAGTTGTTCTGCCCGGGAGAGGGGACGCTGAACCTGGAGCTAGGAGCCGATGTCCGCGGTCCGTGCGACCGGAAGTTCAGACAACGGAACCGGAAGTGACGTACATTTCGCTCTGGGAGCTTGATCACCTGATCGCCTGCTCCCTGAGCTCTCTGCCGCCTTTCTTATGTTGGAGATCCGCCTATCAGACACAGGGGTGTGTGTGGGGGCAGATCAACTACTTGTTTGTATCATATTATGATGAAATTCCTATGTTGCAATGGGCATCCCCCATGTTAATTATTAGACCATATGAGAGGGAGGTCTTGGGATGCTCACAAAGCAGGAGAAGGCTATAAGAAGATGGCAAAGCGTTATCAGATGCCCATATCCTCTGTTCAGAATGCAATTAAGAAATGGCAGTCATCAGGAACAGTGGAAGTTAAAGCAAGATCTGGAAGAGCAAGAAAAATATCAGACAGAACAGCTCGCAGGATTGTGAGAAAAGCAAGTCAAAATACACGTTTTACTGCACGATCCCTCCAGGAAGATCTGGCAGACACTGGAGTTGTGGTACACTATTTCACTATAAAGAGATACTTGTACAAATATGGTCTTCATGGAAGAATCATCAGAAGAAAACCTCTTCTACGTCCTCACCACAAAAATCAGCGTTTGAAGTTTGCAAATGAACATATAGACAAGCCTGATGCATTTTGGAATAAAGTTCTGTGGACCTATGAGGTTAAAATCGAACTTTTTGGCTGGAATGAGCAAAGGTACGTTTGGAGAAGGAAGGGCACAGCATTTAATGAAAACAACCTCTGTCCAACTGTTAAGCATGGGGGTGGATCAATCATGCTTTGGGGTTGTATTGCAGCCAGTGCCACAGGGAACATTTCACGAGGAGAAGGAAAAATGGATTCAATAAGATTCCAGCAAATTTTGGACGCTAACTTGATGCCATCTGTGAAAAAGCTGAAGTTAAAGAGAGGCTGGCTTCTACAAATGGATAATGATCCTAAACACACCTCAAAATCCACAGTGGATTACATCAAGAGGCGTAAACTGAAGGTTTTGCCATGAACTTCACGATCTTCTGACCTCAACATAATTGAAAATCTATGGATAGACCTTAAAAGAGCAGTGCGTCACAGACAGCCCAGGAATCTCAAAGAACTGGAAGACTTTTGTAAGGAAGAATTGGCGAAGATACCTCAAACAAGAATTAAAAGACTCTTGGCTGGCTACAAAAAGCGTTTACAAGCTGTGATACTTGCCAAAGGGGGCAGTACAAGGTATTAACTCTGCAGGGTGCCCAAACTTTTGCAGACGCCATTTTTTGTTTTCTGTTCTTTTGAAAGTGTAAATGATGGAAATAAAATCAAACTTTTTTTGACATGTTATAAGAATGTCTAATCTGTAATTTGATGCCTTTTGGAGATTTTTCCATCTTTCCTTGGCTTCTTTTTGCACATTAAAATGAATTTTTGCCTGGGGTGCCCAAACTTTCAATCCCCAATGTATATATGGCTAACGGAACGGTGCTCAGGCCCACCATTTCTTGTGAGTGGGTGGGTAATGCTGTGGAAAAATGGTCTGACAACTTGCTTGTTAACATAGACACAGTTGACAGGGATGAAATAGTCCTAACTCTCGGCCATATCAAAGATGCTGCAGGTTACTTAGTTGAAGCTATGAAGGATATTGGGTTGCTGAGTTTAAGATCCTCCGCTATGGCAATTTCAGCTCGCAGGGAGCTGTGGATCCGCCAATGGAATGCTGATGTGGAATAAAAAAAGAATATTGAGGAGCTCCCTTACAATGGAGAAGCCCTCTTTGGAGACAAGCTGGATGCCATGATTTCAACAACGACATCAGGCAAGTCAGCATTTCTGCCTTCTGCAGCTGCTCCACCTAGGAAAGGATATCATTCTCATACGATGCAGTCCTTTCGGACCAACAAGTCCAAAAAGGCAAAGGGTACCCCCTTCTTCGCAGGAAGAGGGCGAGGAAGAGGTATAAAAAAAATATATACACATATATATATATGAAAAAAGAATGTATAGACCAGTGCGCTTCTCTAGGAATCGACAATGATAAAGTACTTATCTGCGCAATTTAAATTTATACTAATAAGGTAGCCGCAAGTGGCTGGTATCAGTTTCCCAGGCTTGAATAAGTCTTTGTCAGCACCTTCCACTCTTCAGGGTGGCTGCTCAGTTCCTCAATGTACCATAGGTATATGGCATAAATTCTGTAGCAAAAAGGATGAAGAAGAACAAGCGCCTATGGTGCAGTAAGTTCTTAAAGGTGTATGTTGACGCTAATAATAAGTAAATGCGTACCGGATGAAATCTTTATAACACGTCTAATAAGATACCAATCGTGATGTTTCTCACCATCATCATCATCTATAAATTAGAGAGACAAAAAAATCGCTGCATAGCGTAATATCTCTGGTTATCAAATGATAGCCCCACAGTTACCCAGGTAAGCGTTACCATGTGGTCATTGCATCATGTGCAAGTTTGTGCACCCTAATCGAAGAGTGTTTTTAGACACAAGTGGCACAAAAGAGTTCAAGATTAAAGACTTTATAAATTGTAACACTACATCGGTAGTGTACATGATCGAATGTGGATGTCAGCGTAAATACATTGGTAAAACAAAGAGACCACTGAAACTACGCATTCAAGAACACGTGCGGAACATAATAAATAAAGTTGAAAGCCACCCTCTCTCTAGACACTTCACAGAATTCCACAATTCCAACACTGATACATTAACCTTCAAAGCGATTGAACACGTCAAATTGGGCGCAAGAGGGGGAGACTTACTGAAAAAACTGTCTCAACGCGAGATGTATTGGATCTTCACCTTAAACACCATGTTCCCACATGGACATAACGAGGGCTATGAAATTGCACCCTTTTTATAAACCCCTAGAGACAGTTCCCTTTTATCCAGCAGCTATATTTTAATCTATTTTAAAATATCATATTTTAAGTCATTATATTATTTAAGTATTATGTGTCTTTTTATGCAATTCTGATTGGTCTTATCATATGTCTCTGATGGAATAGCCTCATCTACTGTGTTTTTTATATATGTAGCAATATTCTGGTTTGTACTGTATAGATACTGAGAAGTGTATTGAAGTATGTTTTATTATTGATAGGTTTTTAAATCTTCATTTCCATTCTTAAATCTCTCATTAGATTAGTTACATGCTTTTTATTATGATAAGTTGAATTGCACTATTTTTACAAAAAGGCATTTATCCCCTGCTTAGAAGTTACCTCGGATTGTTTACATATGCTAATTTCATGGCCGATACGTCACTTCCGGTGACGATCAATCCACTGGCTTGGGACTTCCTTAATATTTAAATTGCCCCACACATTGCCATCATTGAAACCTAAATTCTCCATATATGGCCAACGCATGACTACCAGTCACATATACACGTTGTCAGTGCTCGGCTCTTAGCCGTTTCGGCACTGGAAAGAAACAGGAAGTGACGCAGACGAGCGGAGACGCGTCACTTCCGGTCTCGTAGCGGCACTGTGTACGGGACTCTGTCGCACAGACGGCGCCTGTTACAAGCCGTCTGTGCTTTCTTGAGCTCCCAAAATATCCACCAATACCACCAACGTAAAAATGTCACTAACATATATTATAGTAATTACACGGAGACAGGAAGTGACGCGACGGGACGGAGAGTGTCACTTCCGGGATCGTGTCTCATCAGGTCCTTTTTAATTCAATAGCCTTTGTTCGTAATTCACTTTTCTTTGGATCATAATTATTGCCCCCTATAAACACACTAAGCATCCCACTTAACCACCAATATTATCACCACTAGATAATGATTTGTTTTTATCTATATTACTGCTTTCACTTTCACTTTGTTGAATATGACATCACTTCCGGTTCCGGAATTACACTGAACAGGAAGTGGAGGGTCAAATGGACTCAGTCAGCTATAAATTCACCATGAGGAGGACTGCATCCTTATCTCCTGAGGAAGCCCTGACGGGCGAAACGCGTTGAGAAACCTATGCAGAACTTTACCTGGCTGCTAAGCTAAGCTATATTGACTTTTTTATGAATTATTTTTTATTTCTATTTCTGAATGTTTTATAGCCTTATAGTTTGAATTAAAAAATTTTTTTATTGTTCATTTGACTGAGATCATAAATACCCCATTCTACTGGATCTGGTGAGAGATATCTGGATACAAAACCATTGGGTGTTTTATGCTGATTATTCTCCTGAATCTGGTACGCTTACCTGGGTAACTGTGGGGCTATCATTTGATAACCAGAGATATTACGCTATGCAGCGATTTTTTTGTCTCTCTAATTTATAGATGATGATGATGGTGAGAAACATCACGATTGGTATCTTATTAGACGTGTTATAAAGATTTCATCCGGTACGCATTTACTTATTATTAGCGTCAACATACACCTTTAAGAACTTACTGCACCATAGGCGCTTGTTCTTCTTCATCCTTTTTGCTACATATATATATATATATATATATATATATATACAACACCATCAGGCTCGCAGGAGCAGAAGTCAACAGCTACTTCTGCTAAAACCTCAGCATGATGCTGGTGCTCCCCTGCAGGAGTACGATCGGGTGGAGGTAAGTCTACTGTTTTTCAGCCAGGACTGGATTCACTCAGATCTGGATCCTTGGGTATTACAGATAGTATCCCAAGGGTACAAATTGGAATTTCAAGACCTTCCCCATGCCGATTTTTCAAATCAGCCTTACCAGCTTCTTTTCAGGACAGAACAAAGGTGCTGAAAGCAATACAGAAATTATGTCAATGCAATGTAATTTCCTTAGTTCCTGTGTCACAACAGGAAAAAGGGTTTTATTCAAGCCTGTTTGTAGTGCCGAAACCGGATGGCTCGGTCAGACCGATTTTAAACGTAAAGACTCTGAACCTCTATTTGAAAAGGTTCAAATTCAAGATGGAATCCCTGAGAGCGGTGATCTCCAGCTTGGAGGAAAAGGAATTTCTGGTGTCAATGGACATCAAAGATGCTTATTCACATGTTCCTATCTACCCTCCGCATCAGGCATACCTGAGGTTTGCAGTGCAGGACTGCCACTACCAGTTCCAAACATTGCCTTTTGGGCTCTCCACAGCTCCGAGAATATTCACCAAGGTGATGGCGGAGATGATGGTTCTACTTCGCAAGAAAGGAGTCAACATAATCCCTTACCTGGACGATCTCCTCATAAAAGCGAGATCCAGGGAGAAACTAGTGCAGAACATTGCACTTTCCCTGATGGTGCTTCAACAGCACGGTCGGATCATAAACCTTCCAAAACCACAATTGGAACCCACAATGAGGTTATCATTTCTGGGAATGATATTGGACATGGAAGAACAAAAAGTATTCCTACTGGTGGAAAATGCTCTGGGGCCCCAGAGAATGGTCAAACAAGTTTTGAAACCAGCACGTGTATCGATTTATCAGTGCATCCACCTGCTGGGGAAGATGGTAGTGGCCTACGAGGCTCTACAATTTAGCCGATTACACGCCAGGGTCTTCCAATGGGACCTACTGGACAAGTGGTCAGGATCGCACCTACACATGCACTGGAGGATAATCCTGTCAACAAAAACCAGAATTTCACTCTTGTGGTGGCTTCAAAGTTCTCACCTCCTGGAGGGCCGCAGGTTTGTGATTCAGAACTGGATTCCGGTGATCACAGATACAAGCCTCCGAGGTTGGGGAGCAGTCACGCAAGGGGAAAGCTTCCAAGGAAGATGGTCAAGTCAAGAAGTACTCCTTCACATAAACATTCTGGAATTGTGAGCTATGTACAACAGCCTTCATCAAGCGGCACACCTTCTTCAAGGTCGTCCCATACAGATCCAGTCAGGCAATGTAACGACAGTAGCTTACATAAACTGTCAGGGCAAAACAAAAAGCAGAGCGGCAATGGCAGAGGTGACAAAAATTCTCCTCTGCACAGAAAGACATGCAAAAGCTCTGTCGGCAATTTTCATTCCGGGAGTGAACAACTGGGAAGCAGACTTCCTCAGCAGACACGATCTCCATCCAGGAAAATGGGGCCTCCACCCAGAGGTCTTTGCGGAAGTAGAAAATCGTTGGGGCGTTCCTCAAGTAGGTATGATGGCATCACGTCTCAACAAGAAGCTTCAGAAATATTGTTCCAGGTCGAGAGAACCACAAGCAATAGCAGTAGATGCACTGGTGACCCAGTGGGTGTTTCAGTTGGTGTATCTGCTCCCCCTACTTCCACTAATACCAAAATTTCTCAAGTTCATCAGAAGAACAAAAGTTTGAGCAATTCTCATTGCTCCAGACTGGCCAAGGAGGGCTTTGTATCCAGATCTTCAGGAGTTGCTACTGGAAGATCCTCGGCCTCTTCCTCTTCACGAGGACCTGCTTCAGCAGCGGCCGTTAGTTTATCAAGACTTACTGTGGCGCCAGATCCTAGCCCGTAAGGGTATTCACAATGAAGTCATTCCCACACTTATTCTAGCCAGGGGTAGTGTCCAAACATTACCATCGTATTTGGAGAAAATATGTATCTTGGTGTGAATCCAAGATGTCACCTGTGGTGGAGTTTCAATTAGGACATCTTCTCCTATTTCTACAGGCGGGTGTGGATGCTGGCTTGAGCTTAGGGTCTATCAAGGTCCAGATATCGGCCTTGTCCATTTTCTTTCAGAAACAGTTGGCTTCCCTTCCTGAGGTCCAGACGTTCTTGAAGGGGGTTCTGCGCATCCAACCTCCCTTTGTGCCTCCTGCGGCGCCATGGGATCTTAATGTGGTGTTGCAGTTCCTTAAATTGGACTGGTTTGAGCCTCTGCAAGAGGTGGAGTTGAAGTTTCTCACTTGGACAGTGGTCATGCTGTTGGCCTTGGCTTCAGGCAGACGAGTGTCTGAATTAGGGGCTCTGTCACACAAGAGTCCTTAGTTGATTTTTCATGAAGATAGAGCTGAACTGTGGACGCGTCAGCATTTTCTTCTGAAGGTTGTGTATTCTTTCCATATTAACCAACCTGTGGTGGTGCAAGTGGCTTCTGACACCTCAGCTGTTTCAAAGTCCTTGGATGTCGTCAGAGCGTTGAGGACTTATGTTGCAAAAACGCCCCGGATAAGGAAAACAGAATTTTTGTTTGTCCTTTATGACCCCAACAAGATTGGGTGTCCTGTTTCTAAGCAGATTATTGCGCGCTGGATCAGAGGTACCATTCAGCATGCTCATTCCACAGCAGGATTGCTATTACTGAGTTCGGTAAAAGCCCACTCTACCAGGAAAGTGGGTTCGACCTAGGCGGCTGCCTGGGGTGTCTCGGCATTGCAAATCTGCCGAGCTGCTACATGGTCAGGTGCAAACACGTTTGCTAAGTTTTACAAGTTTGACACCTTGGCTGCTGACGACCTTCAATTTGGTCAGTCAGTTCTGCAGGAACACCAGCACTTTCCCGCCCGTACTGGGAGCTTTGGTACATCCCCATGGTACTAAAATGGACCCCAGCATCCTCTAGGACATAAGAGAAAATAGGATTTTTATAACCTACCGGTAAATCCTCTTCTCGTAGTCCGTAGAGGATGCTGGGCGCCCGCCCAGTGCTTATTTTTCCTGCAAATTACATTTTGTCTTTTTACACAGGTTCTCATGTGTTAAGATGTTTAACAGCAGTTGCATGTTAAAGGCCATGTTAGGCGGCATGTTTTGTGTGGTGTGAGCTGGTATGAATCTCGCCACTAGTATATTGTAAATTCTTCTCTCGAAGATGTCCGTCTCCTCGGGCACAGTTCCTATACTGAGGTCTGGAGGAGGGGCATAGAGGGAGGAGCCAATTCACACTGTTAAAAAGTCTTAAAGTGCCAAAGGCTTTTCCGGAACTGTCTATACCCCATGGTACTAAAATGGACCCCAGCATCCTCTACGGACTACGAGAAAAGGATTTACCGGTAGGTTATAAAAATCCTATTTTAATTGACAATGTGGCAGGGCCACCAATCTGAAAGAATGAAGATACGCAGGCAATGCACACATATATTTTCCTCTTTACACCATTCCTTTGAGACATAATCATGGAAACTAATGTTAATGAAATTACTTTTTTGAGTATATTATGTTCAATAGCTCAATTAAGCTTACAAAAAGCTTAATTAAGAATCTTAAAATATCTTAATTAAGCTTTAAAATACAGGATTCTAAACATGTGAACTGAGTAATTAATCAATTAAATGAATTACTGGATAACCTCTGTTATAAATAAATATACACTGGCAATGGATCTTTGAAAAAATCAGGAAGATGTGCTGAAATGCATCAGTTTTTCTAAATGTGACCTATTTTTTTTTTATCTGTGTGTGGATCCTTTAGTGTTTATTGGACTCATTTGACTGCCTAAATGATCGTTATCACCCGGATCAGTAATCACCACAAGTATATAAGTGATTACAAGATCAGTGTAGAAGAATAACTTAATTTATTCATTTGTTTCAGAATTATTAGTTTATATTAGTTTGGATATACAGACTATCTCTTGCTACTGCACATGCTACCAATGGGAGCAGTATGAGTTACAGACACATGGGATACCGGTGCTCAAAATACAGACACAGGGATCCCGATTTTAACAAAGTCAACAGGGGTGAGTAAGGGGTGTTCTCCCCTCTCCCCAACCCCTTAACCTAACCTTCCCTCCCTGCAATTTACCCCTAACCTCCCCCCTTGGTTCCTAACCCTAACCTACCCCCGTAGGTGCCCAAACCTAACTCCCTGTCCCTGCTGCCTAATCCTAACCCTCCCCCCGCAGCCTAACCCTAACCCTCCGAGGGCAGCGCCTAACCCTCCTTTGCGCAGCCTAACCACCCAGGACGCAGCCTAACCCTTAACCTCCCCCCACAGCCTAAACCAAACCTTCCCCCGTAGCTTACCTACCTTGCGGCATGAACTCTACTCATTTGGGATTCCGTCTGTCAGTATTCCGGCGTCGGGATGGTATACCCATTCTGGATGCCGGTATTGGCATTCAGAATAGGGTCGGCATCCTGGTGTCGGTATTCTGACTGCCGGGATACCGACAGATGGGATCCTGTCTGCTTCCTCTATCAACACTAATGGTAGTTTGATACAATTAATAAGATCACTCAGTCTACTGTAAAAGTACATTTTATAATTTTTATGACTGAGCGAGTCTTCATATGAGTCATATGATTCAAATGGTCTTTTTTTGTGATTGTTTTTGTATACTTGAGATTACTTTCACTTAAGTATTTAAGTATTAAAACTAGGTTGATGTGATGCCCTATTGAATTGAATAAAACCCCTTTAACATTTAAATTCTGAGATTTTGTATATGGGTCCAACCTGGGTGCAACCCGGTTAAGACCCCTTTCAGACCGGTGGCAGGACCCAGCTTATTCCAGGGGCAGTGATGTCACCACTCATAGGGACAGCCTCGGCACTTGGAGATTAGCTCATCACTTAGTGCCAGGTCTTCCTATGCTGTAAATATGTGCTGGTCACATCCACCTGACTTGATCGGTTATACTGCACCGTGATCACAGTTCTTCCCAGGACCAACTCTGCAAGGTAGCTGTGTTAGATTCCCGGGTCACCGGACCCAGGTTAACCCTTTTCCACTGAGCTGCTCCCATGTTATCAAGGCAATAACCCGGGTTTTAGTGGCAGTGGAAAAGGGGTATAAGTTTTCTAAGACATGATATTTTGCATATAGCACAGATCCTTTCATCTTTACTTTCATAATGTTCTGTTTTATTTATGTGGATATATATATATATATATATATATATATATATATCCCTTAGGAAACTGATGCTTTTTTTAAATCTTCTATTTAATTTCGTTTTATACTATTCTTTTCCACTAATTAATGACTGAATAAGATTGGTGCTCCTTTGAAGTTAAATAAATAGAACAAACAGTCTATTGAATTGACAAACTAGTCAGAAAACCATAACATATTGTAATGTTAACAGGCATGATTTCAAATAATTGTTTAAAGCTAGTAAAATTAATCTTTTAGAAATAGTAACCAACCATTTCATACCGCAATGATTTTTGAGAATTGCAAATATAGATATATTTAATTTTGTATTTTTTAATATAAGATTTGAATTGAAAATTGTATGTGTACTTTTCGATTCATTCAATTCAACAAATGGTATTTTCAGTAAAAATTACAAAATATAAAAAAATAAATATATTTGTTTTGTAAATTTAAAACATTTATAGTAAAAAGCACAAGGGTGTACACATGTTTGATATTATAGTTTTGAACATTTGTGCCCAAAATTAGAAATGTAAAAGCAGGTAAGAAAAATTTACAATATTGCAGATTAAAAACTAGTGTATTTAAAGATTTAAGCAGCTATGCAAAATAGCGAAATCATAAGTGTAAAATTCATATTTTGTGTGCATGAGAAGGTGAAGAGATTGTAAAAAGGAAATAAAAAATGTCAGATAATAAAGTAAAAAATTATCTCAGTATAGTAGATTTAACTTAAAAAAGGAAGGGCATTAGTTAAAGTCTGTCAGCTTCAGTTAACAATTTTACCGAAGACTTTTCTGTTTGACAGAACTAATCCATACATAGAACTATTCTATACCACTGTCTTTTCTGTGTAGAAAATAAACAACAGAAACAGAAAAATGGAAATACTGTTATTAAACAATATTGTTAGTAAATAACTAAAGAAAATATGATATGAAGGTAAATTGAGTTTGGATTATAGATAAAATTTAATGGGACTGTTCATAAACAAAACATTAGTATTACATAATTAACTTAAACTCACTGTAACTAAAATATCTAATAAAATATTGAAGAAGTCATAGAGTAAGTATATTTTTATTAAGGAAACAGTAGAGTAAATAATTATATTAATATGATTTAAGATATTTGTATTAACACAGAACTCAAAATAATAATACTGTAAACCACTTTCAGAATTACAAGGAATAAGAAATGAATATACTCAATGACTTGTACAATGATATGGGAGGTCCTTATCAGATATTTCTCTGGATCTAATTCACCTAATACATTTGCATTGGTATAAATATTAAAAAGATTTCAATCCTACTTACAAATCTCCTGTGTCAATAGTATTTTTAAGAAATCCTATCCCCAAGAAACTGATTATAACAAAATATTAAGAAGTTAGAGTAAGCCTGGCCAATTTGTGGCTCTCCAACTGTTGTTGTTATTATTATTATTATTATTATTAGTTGCATTATAAGGGATCTGCCCAGAGTACATAAACAAATAAGCAAAACAAGAAAAAAGGGACTTACAGTTGTGAAACGACAAGTCCCAGCATGCCCTGCCACATTTTTGCTCTTAGGTAATGCTAAAACTGTGGCAGGGCATGCTGGGATGTATAGTTTCAGAAGAGATGGAGAGCCAAAGTTTGGCAAGGCCTGAGCTAGAGATTTAATTAATAGAGCAGTCAAAGTTCAAGTGCAGGATAGATAGTATACTGTACATAAAACCAGGCACTACAAAATGAACAATAAAACTTTAAATATTTATAACTTTTCATAGCAAATTCCATTGCTGAGTGAAACACAATGTGAGCTTCACCTATTCATTAATTTACTTTGTCACACAATTATTTTATTTCATTTTTAATTAAAGGTACAGTGTACTGTCATGGGCATACAATTATAAAGTGGTTTATCAAGGTTCCGGTTTCATGCTGTGAAGTCACGCCCCAGCAGAGCTCCGTTAACTCCCGACAAAGGTATCGCTATATCGACTGTTCTACAGTCTCCCCGAGTCAGCCACCCTTACAAGCCCTTAGCAGTAACGACACGCGAGGCATCCCCGGCGTCAGACGATCACGCCGAGCCGCTATCATATAGCTGGACATCCCCGTCGGTCAGCGCGTCACAGCAGCTGCACACCCGGAGCCGCCAGCGGGAGAAGACGTGCACCTTCGGCCGCAGCATTCCAGCCGGGTGGGTCCCGCCAGCCGGCGCATCGTGATATCGGAGCCTCTGAAGCCGCCGAAGTCTGCTACCTTGAGCCGCATTCACTAGGCCGGGTGAGATCATCAAAGAGGCCGCCCACGTTCAATGCTCCAGAGCGCCCAGTCCCGCCAGCGGGTAAACAGTGTGATCAGTCGTCTCCCAGCCTGGCTAATATTTCAGGGACGTTGTCTCCATAAGGTACGGATTTTGCTGCATACTATATACAGCCAACTCACTGTGTTACACTGAACGTTTACCCCCTAACAAAAGGCCCTCTCTACATGTCACCCAACATATCTATAATACTCCCTGCATTGGGTACAGTGTTATTTTAAAGGCACTCCGATCTTCTTTTTTCTTCCTATTCTACTGCTACTGATGGACCGATTCCTGTCCCCCAACACTCCAGCTAAAGCTCCTGCTTCCTCCCTCCCTGTTCGACAGGAAAAAAGGAGGGCTAATACAATCATGGCTCCAGGCATTACTACCCCCCCTTCTTCTCCAGCTCCCAAAAAATTGATAGCATCGCAGTCTCTTTCCTGTACACCACCGACTGACTGGTCTCCTGACTCGCAATTAACATATGCTGATCTGGTGGAAGCCATAACGCAAGCTATGTCTCCATTATTATCTAAAGCAGTGTCGGATATTTCACTTCAATTACAACATCTCTCACATAAAGTCTCCGTTAATGAGAACAGAATTGGAGGTTTTTGTCATGATATGGCAGATGTACAGGGATGTATTAAACGTCTTGAAAAAGAAAATTACCAGCTTTGGATGAAGCTAGACGAAAATAGGTCTAGAAGAAATAAAATTAGGCTGGTTGGCTTACCGGAATCGGTAAAGGGAGATGATCTCACTCAGTTTGTACGATCTACTTTGCCTACCTTACTTGGTATTACTGACGCTTGTAGGGATCTAGTAATTGAACGTGTGCACCATATAGGACCTGCTCCTCGCTCTCCTGATGGACGTCCACGGGTCACCTTGTTCAGATGCCTCAACTATCTTCACAAAGTCGCCATATGGACTGCATCTATGAAGCTTCGTTCCCTTCAGTGGGAAAACAACCGACTGCTTATATTTCAAGACTTCTCTGCCAAGCTGACGAGAACTCGAAAGGCTTTCAACCACATTTGCACGAAATTAGTATCCGCCAAATGCAAATTCTCTTTACTCTATCCGGCTAAACTTTGGATCTATGATGGAGACAAGCATTTGGATTTTACCAATCCAGATGATGCAGCTGCAAACCTTCGTGAGGTGTTCACAGAAGATCACACTGACATTACTGATGTCAGCTCCAACACAGACACTTGATTTTTAGTTCTACCCTGGAGCCCTTATTATTATTGTTATTGTTATCTCTCTGTTTTACTTCCCTAGATAAGATAAGTTTAAGTATGGTTTCATTTTCTGATAATACTTGTCAAAATGGAGTTCGTCCTTTATATTACTTATGTTTTATTCACCTGAATATCATATAAAAAGTAAATTGTTGCCTATGTGGGCTTCCATACTATATTGCTATTCGTTTGTTCTTATAACAAACATTTAATCTTAGAGATGTTTATCTTTATATGCAGTGTTTTACTTAATATCCTACATTATTCTCTTTACATTTGTTGGTTTAATTCCAATATATTATTAGGTTCAATTTTACCCAGATACCACTGTCGGGAAGTTATCTGGGGTATTGTACCGGATTAGAAGTTAGGCAGTGTGTAATTTCAGTTCTCATTCTTTATTTCTTGTCCGGAAGTTTGTTTGCTTGTCAAACAATTATCACATTTCATCATGTGTATTTGCATTATCCTTATGCCCCTCCCCCCATCCCCATTTCCTATTTCTTATTTCTGATCCATGTTACTAACACAATGTTACTCTTTTTTACCCATCTCTGATTTACGAATGGTTGACCTGAAAATTGGTACACTAAATGTTGGTGGTATCAACTCCCCGGCTAAACGCCGTAAAATTCTTATGTACTTATCCAAGACGAATATTAATATTGCTTTTTTACAGGAAACTCATCTAACACAACAGGAATCCATGAAATTGCAGATGTCACACTGGTCCCTTATAGCGGCAGCTCCATTCAATTCTAAGTCTAGGGGGGTTGTTCTATTAGCAAAACGTAACCTTAACATTAATGTGCTATTTTCTGATATAGACCCTAATGGCCGTTTTTTACTTGCCAAACTATCCATTAACTCACGTGTCTTTATCCTTTGCAATATTTATGCCCCTAACATTTATAATAAATCTTTTTTTTCAGATGCTACTAGTTAAACTAACTCCATATTCCGATGATAATCTTATTGTTTGTGGTGATTTTAATTTAATCTCCTCTATTTACTTAGACCGCTCCAATACTTCTAGGACACCTCAACACCTTTCTAAACTTGGAATACCTAATTTCTCTGAAAACTTGCAGTTAATTGATATATGGCGTGCACTTCACCCAATAGAAAGAGAATTTTCTTGCCATTCCTCCGCTTATGATACATTCTCTAGAATTGACTATGTGTTTATTTCTCAACATCTCTTCCCAACAATAACGGATGCAGCCATAGAACCCATTTTTATCTCTGACCACGCATTGATTTGGTTTTCTTTCATTTTACAACCTAAACACACTTCGACCCCTCAATGGAGATTTCCTTCTCATCTATCTAACTCTGCGAAGTTTTGTGACTCCCTACAGGCGGCATGGGACTCCTTTTATTTTTCAAACGAACAACATTCGGAAATAGACCCCCCTCTATTTTGGCAAACAGCTAAATCAGTACATCGAGGTAACATTATTTCATATTCCACGGCTCTGAAGAAAAAATATGCTCAATCTTATTTAGAAATACAACATGCTCTTTCTGAAGCTTTTCAAGCTTTCAAAACCCGCCCCTCACCGTCCACAAAATCTACATACTTAACGTTAAAACTTCAGTTTAATGAATTTCTCTCTTTAATGGGAGATAAATTTAAATTCAAAGTTGACTTTCGTTTTCATATATTTGGAAATAAAATAGGTAGGCTCCTTACTAATATTTTGAAAGGTACTTCTCCTCCTATGATAGTACATCCTTTAAAACTCCCTGACGGTTCCTTAACTAATGACCCTCAAAGTATTGCAACTGTCATGAAGTCATTTTATGAAACTCTGTATTCTGACTGTTCGTCTCCCCCTGATGAGACTCTTCAACCCTGGTCTTTTCCTCAACTGCCTCAAATACCTCCCGATTTTCTCGACTCTCTAGATACCCCTATTACTTTAGAAGAAGTTCGCTCCACTATTAGTTATCTGAAACCTAATAAAGCCCCTGGGCCTGACGGTTTTTCTAGTGAATTTTATAAATTATTATTAGACAAAATTGATAAGCACCTTCTGGCATTGTACAACTCCATAATTCTTTCTAAGACTCTTCCCTTATACTTTAACAGTGCTATAATAAAGGTTCTTTTAAAACCAGGATGGGATTCCTCTCTTCCAAGTTCCTACCGCCCAATCTCTCTCTTAAATTTAGATTATAAAATTTTTACAAAAATCATAGCCGACCGTCTTAAGTTTTCCCTTCCTCACATAATTCACCCGCACCAATCTGGTTTTATTTGGGGCCGTCATTCTGTGACAAACGTACGTAAAGTACTTTCTGTAATTCAACATTTGAAAACATACCCCTCACTGGCACACAATATCATACTAGTCTTAGACGCAGAAAAAGAGTTTGATCTTTTGACTTGGTCCCATCTTTTTAAATCTATGCACCTCTTTGGTTATCCCTCATCCTTTATCTCTATTATACAAACCCTATACTCCTCTCCTGTCTCTCAGCTCTACTGTAACGGTCAACTATCTGCTCCTTTTATGGTTTCTCGGGGCACCGTCAGGGTTGCCCCCTTTCCCCTTTACTTTTCGCTATAGCTATTGAGCCTTTAGCAATCTCTATCAGGATCTCCCCTAGCATTCAAGGTATTCTAGTCGGAAATGTCCCATTGAAACTTGCCCTTTATGCAGACGACCTATTACTGTTCTTGTCTAACCCTTCTACCTCGCTACCCTCACTATTTTCTTTGACATCTAATTTTGGTGCCCAAGCAGGATTTAAGATAAACACTTCTAAGTCAGAAATGTTAACAATTAATGATCCCGGTAATGTCACACAGCTTCCCTCTAATTCTCTCTCCTTATCCTTAATCAAAACAGATATTAAATATTTAGGTCTACGCATTCCTTCTGATCTTTTCTCTTTATACAAACTCAATTATACACCGACTCTTGCAAAAATATTCTCACTTTATGATTCTTGGATAAATGTACCATTATCTATTCTTGGGAGGATAGCAGTAGTTAAATGCATTATCTTTCCTAAATTTTTTTATTTACTACAAATGTTACCAATCAGTCTTTCTATCTCTGACTTGAAACGTTTTGATCAGCTTACTTCAAAATTTTTATGGCAAAATAAACACCCTAGAATTGCTTTTCATAAACTACAGACTCATCGATCTCATGGAGGTATGTCCCTCCCAAATCTAAAACTATATACTCTAGCTACTCATTTTAGATATATTTCAGACTGGTTACTCACTAAATCCTCCTACACTTCTTACTCTTTAGACACAGCTCTCTTTAGTCCTTACTCTCCTAGCGCTCTTCTTCATTCTAAGAAGTCTGACATTCCCACTTCTATTTTACATCATATTTTATTTCATGACACTTATTCAGCTTGGTTAGCTATTAATAAAAAATTGTCGAGAAATCCGTCTTCTTCTCCATACAATACACTTTGGGGCAACCCCTCATTTTATCCTTCACTTTCTAACCCAATTTTCCTCACATGGAAAGACAAAGGTTTATCTCTTACCTCACAGGTCTTTGATCCTGGAGGACAAATACTGACTTTCCCTACTCTACAGAAACAATTCTTTTTACACACTTCTAATTTTTTCATGTACTTACAAACACGACATTTTGTTCTTTCTTTAGACTCTAATACTAGGAATCTAAACTCTACTGATTCTATTAATTCCCTTTTACGCCTGCTAAATACTATCCCCTATCGTATTAAACTTCTCTATACTATTCTTTTGCCTATCTCTAATACGAAACCATGGCAATCACTGGTGTTAACTTGGCAAACTGATGTCCCTGACATTGATTCCTCCCTGATACTCACTGAACACTGCTATAGGACTCTAAAATTTTTGAAATCCTCCTATCTCCAGGAAGTGCATTGGAAAACTATACACAGAGCTTAAATCTCCCCTGCACAAAGACGACATATGACACCAAATACACCAGATGCCTGTTTAAAATGTCATTGCTCACACGCTAATTTTTTCCATTGTTTTTGGGAATGCGGTAAGATAAAGCGATTTTGGAATAAAGTAATTGTCTATCTAAACTCCTTATTTTCCACACGTTTTCCCTAATCCTTTAGCCTGCTTATGTGCAAATTTAAAAAACTGGCTCCCCAATCGAGAACTTTCCCCCCATATACCGTTGTTGGTGACCATTGTGACACTTGCAAAGAAAATTATTCTTATACATTGGATTTCCTCTTCTTCTCCTTCCCTACAAGAACTTAAACTAAAGTTATTACAACTCCTTTATTTTGATAGAAACAATACTTTTCCTGCTATAGGTAAACATGTTGAAAAATTCTATGCTAAATGGTCTCCTTTTATAAAATCCCTAGATTTGCCTACTCAGGATCGTATTATGAAAGTGTATGAAAATACGGAATGGCATTTATTACGCATCATTGCTATTTCCTAATACCACACTAACATTGCTTTACTATATAATTTTGTATATGTTGTTATACCTCATAACAGATTTCTCTTTGTTATTTAGGATCAGACATTCCCCTTCCCCTTCCCCTTCCCTTCCTTCCCATGTCACTTTTTCTTTTCTATTGCTTTTCTAATTGATATTGTTATTGTTTTAGAAGCACTAATATGTTTGAATCCTCAGTCGTAGCCTAATCCGCATTGTATTTGTTGCTGTTTCCTACTGACTTCTTACACTGGTTACTGACTGTAGCAACATACGGATTATCTCTGTACATTTGGATTCTTGCATTCTGTTTATACGACGATACATCCCTTGTATTGTATATACCTTTATCTTTAAACAATAAAAAATTGTATTGAAAAAAAAAAGTGGTTTATCAAGGTGTACAGTTTATGGGTGATTTTCAGCACAAGTATTTCTGGTATGGTACATTCCCGGCAAACGTATTGCACTATGGCAGATACAGTGATGATTTGTTTTTACTAGAGATGATGGAATACATTAAATTTCAGTTATTTGTAAACATTTAAATACTAATAATTTCAAGTGATAGGGGAAGGCTTAGTGGCGCCAAATAGCGATACCAATTTTATACTAGTATGTAGACCAGGATGGTGTAAATAAACTGATGGATGGCCTCCTTGTTAGACACTCCCTTTTTTATATTCGGGCGTTAGCTACACCTTAAAGGAAGAAGCATTGGTAAAGTGTTTCATGTATAGTGTAAAGAAGATAGTAGATACGGTGGTTTTAAGCGGCCAGTGGTGTCATAGGACTCTAAGGAGACTATACTTTAAAAGTAATAAAAACATTTTTAATAAAAAATGATTAGCACCAATACAAAAAGTGAATAAAAGAGCCACATATATAAAACAAATTACTACTGAAAAAAATAAAAAATAAATATCTCTGGAGCTACGTAAAAGTACACCAAATCATAGATAGTTAATAGTAAAAACTGATATAAGACAAGAGGACCAAAATCCTAACAATATAAAATTGGAAAAAAGATCAGCATATAAAATGTGAATAAAATTCTTAACTTTGAGAAGGTAAGTATGGTAGCATCCAATGCGTTTCGTCATATCTGGACTTCATCAAGGGAGATTTTTATTCACATTTTATATGCTGATCTTCTTTAACCGACACATTTCATCCTTAACAGGACTTCATCAGGGAAAATTGGTTTGAAGAAAAAGCTCTTTTGAAGCCACCATCCAGGGATAGTGCGACAAGTCCTCAACTGGTGAGGAAGATCCACATATGAGCTGAATATTATAGTGCTACTAGTGATTTTATGAGAAATAAGTTGGATCCTAAGGTTGGCCAAATCTCACCAATATTCTAAAACTTTATTGCAGACCAAAAGTGATTTAGTGCATAGTGTATTTTTAATCTGTGGATAAACGTGGTCTTTTATCAAAGGACTGGATTTGTAAGATATCCCACAAAATTTAGATGTGTTGGATTTAAAGTGCAAATTGATGAAGCTCCAATTAGGTATGAGTCTATCTCCTCCCAATAAATTTGTGTGTGTGTGTATATAAATATATATATTATATATACCGAAAACCCCCCTAAAAATCCTGTGTTTGCCCCTTCCCTGAACTCCCCCAGAGCCCAGAAGCACCGATTTTGACTATCTGTACCTTCGATCTTGACTATGTGCGATTTTGACTAAGTGCCAATTTTGACTATACTTTGTACTAGATAGTTCACTATGTAGTCAAGATTGAATTGCCTGCACAATCTATCTTACCTTGTGGTACTGACCCCGCGGGAGTGCGCATCAATATCGCTATATAGCTGCCTAACACAGTGCGATTTGCACTAACCTTCCTTGTGTTTTTGACTATATAGTCAAAATCGCAAGGATAAATCTCACCTTGTGTACACACCTTAACTAGAGATGAGCGGGTTCGGATCTCAGAGAAAAGAACCTCCCTGAACGTCACGCTCAGAGCCAGAATCCAGGTCTGGTGGAAAGTCCCGAGCCAGAATGAGGCAAAATGTCATCATCCCACTGTCAGATTCTCGCAGATTTTGGATTCCATATAAACAGCCATGCGTCACTGCCGTTTTCACTCTGGAGAGTGAGGGAGGGAGACCTCTGTCTCTCTGTGGGTGGTGGAATTGGGTGGGGTCAGTGTGTACTTTGTCTTGTATGCTGTAAAAAATCAGGGGTGCTGTTGTTAAAATAAAAATACACTGATCCTGTATGCTGTAAAAATACAGTGGTGCTCTTGTTAAAATAAAAGTACACTGGCCCTGTATGCTGTAAAAATTCAGGGGTGCTCTTGTTAAAATAAATGTACACTGGTCCTGTATATTGTAAAAATACAGGGGTGCTCTTGGTAAAATAAAAGTACACTGGTCCTATATGCTGTAAAAATACAGGGGTGCTCTTGTTAAAATAAAAGTACACTGATCCTGTATGCTGTAAGAATACAGGGGTGCTGTGAAAATAAAGGGGCACTGTTCTGTGTGTTGCAATAATAAAGGGATGCTGTCCTGTGAAATGGAGAACAACAATTTCGAGGAAAAAATATTGGAAGATCAAGAACCACTTCCAGTTCCTCGTACTAGTGCTGGAGCTGCTGCTGCCACCAGTCATAACATTGACAATACAATTCCATTCATGTCATCTGCTAAGGCCAATGCCCAATGTCATAGAGGGTATTTAAAATCCAAGAAGCAAAAATTAATAATCAGAAAAAAAAGAAATCCGATGAGAAACGTAAAATTGGCAATATGCCATTCATGACACGAAGTTACAAGGAAAGGCTAAGGCCTTGGCCTATGTTCATGACTGGAGGATCAGCTTCTCATGAGGTTGGAAGCCCTCCTCCCTCTCGATAAATTTAAAAAATAAAGCTTGTTAAAGCACAGGAAAAACAACTGTGCATTCAGAGATATCACAATACCCCAAGGAGAGTACAAGTGTGTCCGTGGTTGCAATGTCTAGGCCTGACCTTCCGAAGACTGTATGGAAATAGAAGGTTCCTACCACCATTTGCATGCCCCCTACAAGTGCTGGGAGGAGCACCAACAGTCCAGTTGCTGATATTGAGATTGAGGATGTCACTGTAGACGTACACCAGGATGAGGAGGATATTGGTGTAGCTGGTGCTGAGGAGGAAGTTGACGATGAGGATTCTGATGGTGATGGGGTTTGTTTGAATAAGGCACCATTGGAGACAGTTGTTGTCCATGGGATAAGAAAGCCCATTGTCATGCCTGGGCAAAATACCAAAAAAGCCACCACTTTGGTGTGGAATTATTTCTCCACAAATCTGGACAACAGGTGTCAAGCCATGTATTGCCTTTGTCAATCCATAATAAGTAGGGGTAAGGACGTTAACCACCTAGGAACAACCTCCCTTATACGTCAGCTGCAGCGCATTCATCGGAAGTCATTGTCAAGTTCAGAAATTATGTGTAAGAGCATAAACAGTCCACTGACATCTAAATACCTTCTTCCTGTTGTACCCAAGCTGCTGCAAGCCACACCACCAACTCTCTCAACGTCAATTTCCTCCTCAGTCAGGAAGGTAAGTAATCCTGCAGGCCATTTCACCAGCATGACTGACGAGTCCTCTCCTAACCTGGTTTCCTCCGGAGGATCCTTGAGTTTTACGCCTACTGCTGCTGCTGCTGTTGTTGCTGCTGGGAGTTGATCATCAGAGGAGAAGTCGGAAGACCACTCGGATTTGGCCGCTCATTGAATACTGAGATGTCGGATCCTTTCCGTCAGAAAGGATCCAACATCAATTGAATATACAGTACCCCTATGTCTGCTTTGCGTGACAGTGTCATGCAATTTCGGTCGGGATTTCCTTTCAAACTCATTGTCAGATATGATTTTTCCTTGTGAGTACTGGCATATTATGCTAATTTAGTTGGACATTGCAATGACTGGCAAATTAAGATATTCAATTGTGTTTTATGCTAAAAATAGAATTAAAACCACAATATAAATTGGTGTAGACATGTTTTATCCAACTGAGGATTTCTTAAAATGATTACATTTTATAATTGTACATATTTCATTTGATATACAGGTTGAGTATCCGATATCCAAATATTCCGAAATACGGAATATTCCGAAATACGGACTTTTTTGAGTGAGAGTGAGATAGTGAAACCTTTGATTTTTGATGGCTCAATGTACACAAACGTTGTTTAATACACAAAGTTATTAAAAATATTGTATTAAATGACCTTCAGGCTGTGTGTATAAGGTGTATATGAAACATAAATGAATTGTGTGAACGTACACACACTTTGTTTAATGCACAAAGTTATAAAAAATATTGTCTAAAATTACCTTCAGGCTGTGTGTATAGGGTGTATATGAAACATAAATGCATTCTGTGCTTAGAGTTAGGTCCCATCACCATGATATCTCATTATAGTATGCAATTATTCCAAAATACGGAAAAATCCCATATCCAAAATACCTCTGGTCCCAAGCATTTTGGATAAGGGATACTCAACCTGTATTATGAAATGTGTGATTTACTGGGAATACAGCCAAGATTTTTACCTGCTGGTATTACCTTTAATCTGTTTGATTTTTCTGAACAAAGTTAATTCAAGAGACCAACATACAGTATGTTAAATATTGGGGTGTAGTACAGCTGACCGGCGGTCTCCTGACCGCCGGTCAGCTTACCGACGCCGGGATCCTGGCAGCATACTGACGCCGGGATCCCGGCGGGGAGGGACGAGTGCAGCAAGCCCCTTGCGGGTTCGGTGGCAACCTGCAGTCGCCACGGGTTCTATTCCCACTCTATGGGTGTCGTGGACACCCACGAGTGGAAATAGTCCCTGTTGGTCGGCATGCCGACCATCGGGACAGTGACCCGTCGGGCTGGTGGAGGAGGTCATGTGACTGTCGTTCAGCTGACCGGCAGTCACATGAATACCACCCAAATATTGTAGTCTACTTAGCCTTTAGAATTCTCAATCATTAGTAGAATTTTTGTAGCTTACAATAAAGGTATATGTTATATTTGTGATAGGGCATGTTATCATTTGTTTTGATTCCATTGCTTGCTGGAGCAGTTTGATAAAATATGTTGATGCGTAAAAAAGAATAGGTGCTGCTATTGTTCTGTCTTATGGCATAATTCTTTTACTAGCTCATTGATTCTGATGTTTGCTGAGGCAAATGGTCTCTCTCTTTCTCTGCTCCTCTTCTCTCCTCTGTCCCACACTTACTCTGGCAGCACTTTAGTGTAGTCCCTTGTTTCTGTTCTTCCACATAGGGAGCTATTAGTGGGAAAGAGAAGTGTGCTTTCTTCCACTGTATATGTAGGTCTGATAAGGGACATGCATAATTACTTTATTAAGATTTACTAAAACTTAATGTAAAAAAAGGATGAAAATAGGATAAATCACACACTCTCCAAGTTGAAATGTTATTCTTTTATTGTTGATCAACTACAATATATATGTGTTTGTGTGTTTTACAAGGAGACAGCAGGTGTTTGTCATAGTTAATAAAGCAAACAAATAGTATTATGAATTAAAGGCTAGAACACCATAAAATGTTATATATAATCTAAATATTATATATAATCACTTAATCTTATTAAAATTTAACTTTTTAAAATAGTCACTTAACCAGTCATGCCACAATGACTTTATAGACTTGCAAATATAGACATGCTTATTGTTTGTGCTATTCATTGTTCATTCCTCAATCAATTTTTACAAAAAGCCTAATTCAGAGTTGATCGCAGCAGCAAATTTGTTAGAAGTTGGGCAAAACCATGGGGGTCATTCCGAGTTGTTCGCTCGCAAGCTGCTTTTAGCAGCTTTGCACACGCTAAGCCGCCGCCTACTGGGAGTGAATCTTAGCTTATCAAAATTGCGAGCGAAAGATTCGCAATATTGCGAAAAGACTTCTCTGTGCAGTTTCTGAGTAGCTCGAGACTTACTCTGCCAGTGCGATCAGTTCAGTGCTTGTCGTTCCTGGTTTGACATCACAAACACACCCAGCGTTCGCCCAGACACTCCTCCGTTTCTCCAGCCACTCCCGCGTTTTTCCCAGAAACGGTAGCGTTTTTTCACACACTCTCATAAAACGGCCAGTTTCCGCCCAGAAACACCCACTTCCTGTCAATCACATTACGATCACCAGAACGAAGAAAAAACCTTGTAATGCCGTGAGTAAAATTCCTAACTGCATAGCAAATTTACTTGGCGCAGTCGCACTGCGGACATTGCGCATGCGCATTAGCAACTAATCGCTCCGTTGCGAGAAAAAAATAACGAGCGAACAACTCGGAATGACCCCCCATGTGCACTGCAGGGGGGGCAGGTGTAACATGTGCAGAGAGAGTTAGATTTGGGTGGGGTGTGTTCAATCTGAAATCTAAATTGCAGTGTAAAAATAAAGCAGCCAGTATTTACTCTGCACAGAAACAATATAACCCACCAAAATCTAACTCTCTCTGCACATGTTATATCTGCCCTTTCTGCAATGCACATAGTTTTGCCTAACTGCTAACAAATTTGCTGCTGCGATCAACTCTGAATTACCCCCAATGACTTCAGGCTGAAGTGCATGTAAAACTTTGTCATGCAGTTCCTTGGTGAATAAAAGCTTCATGGTAGATACTATTCAAATCTGAATGCAGATGTGATTTTCAGTACTCTGTTGGAAAATAAAAAATATTTGACTAAATAGATGTTACCTAAACACTGTAACTATAACATTTGAATAAAAACTACTATAGAAAGAATAGTTAAGATATAAATCTGAGAAAATATGTCAACGTGTAGCCCAAAGTTGTAAGACTTGCACATTTTGCATTATAAAAGAAGTTTATCAGCTTCAAATTAACACACTAAAAAAAAAAAACCAAAGCAATGTATAAGTTCACCTTCATTTTGGAAATGACAATTGCATAACAGCAAGGGCATATAACACTTAGATCATTATGCAAAATCCATTCTTTAGTCAAACTGATAAAATAAACATGGATTCCACACCACAGTACATAATGCACACAGATGGCATTTTAAGATGTGAATACACAAAGTATATGAAAAGAATAACAAACAGAGCTCAGTAAGAGATTTCTCAAGATGCTTTTGTAGACTTTACGGTATACTGTAACTATACAGTTTAATTATTTTTTTTAACAGTATTCATTTTATTTGCTTGTTAACTCACAGCTTCCTAATAAACTACTTTATATTTTATGTTTTTGTGATTATATTTTCATACTTATTCAATTTACAGTCAGGGGATATTTTCTGACCAGATAAGACAGAAATCTTAAACATGTAATGTGACTATACTGTAAGATAACTTTAATTTATTAGGTGTTCCCTCGTGAAACTTTTATTGTATACACTGTTTAGTGCTCTTTTTTCATGTTTCATTATGAGTAAGCATTTTTTTTATTTTGTTACTCTGGATTATGACTCAGTTGTGCTATGTTATCTGCATTCAACAAAATGGCAAACAGAAAATAGCTTTTTTGTATTAGCCCAACAAACAAATTGAAACCAAAACCAACAATTGTTCATGAAAATAAACACATGCTCAAAACATAGAAGGAAGGAATAAAAAGAGGTTCAGCAGTTAGTTGAACTGTGTACAGTAGCAGGGACAGTAGATTCAAAACATCTAAAGGTAACATAAAACCCTTTAGAAAATAACAATCGCTCTCTAAAGATCATTTTTATCTCTATGTATGGCTTAAAGTGTTGAGTTTTTATGTACTGTTTTGTTGATTCCATATCCTTGAACAAAAAGCTAACACCTAATTTTGCTCATTCTAGAAGTCAGTGTTGAAACTTCAAAAATCTCTATGATGAAAAAGCCAAGTCATAAGTACAAAGGGATTGCTTGTCTGGAGAAATAAATCACACCATATACTTTCACATTATGAACCTAGAAAAAGACTGATTACTTTGTGAGCCTTCTGGATTTCACAGGAATTGACTTTGTGTCACCTAAATTCAAAGGTGGGGTGCATGGTCACACTGTTTATAACAATCGCTGGATGTGTGAATGATTTAAAATCAGTTTTAGATGTGAAAATCCTTGAATGCATTTGTCAGGTCTTTGTGAGATTTATTTACTTGATCCAATTCTTTCTGGTCTTTATGTTTGGAGATAATATTTTAGCATTTCTAAAAAACAAACAAACTCTGAAGCAGTAAATATTCAGAGAGTGTTTATATTAGTGAATAATGAAAGAAATGAAAACTGATTTAGCATGGTTTAAGTTAGTCTAATAAATCAGTGCAGCCAGGGCCAGTGCTAGGGTGTTCGGCGCCCCCCTGCAAACTATAAATTTGCGCCCTCCCATATTCCTTTGGCGCGCACCGGGAAAAGGGGTGTGGTCTCACAAGTAAGGGGCATAGCCACACAATAGTACCCCCATTCAAAATTACACCACAATGTAGCACAATCTTATTCATCTTATACGTAATGCCCCACAAGTAGTAGTAGCGTCCTTATATGTAATGCACCCCAGTAGTAGTAGCATCCCTATGCATAATGCCCCCCCAGTAGTAGTAGCATCCTTATACATAGTGCACCCCCAGTAGTAGTAGCGTCCTTATATGTAAGGCCCCCCAAGTAGTAGTAGTATTGTTATATGTAATGCCCCCCAAGTAATAGTAGCATCCTATACATAATGCCCCCCCAAGTAGTAGTATCGTCCTCATACGTAATGACCCCCCTAGTAGTAGCGTTGTTACACGTAATGGCCCCCCCATTAGTAGCGTTGTTACACGTAATGGCCCCCCCATTAGTAGCGTTGTTACACGTAATGGCCCCCCCATTAGTAGCGACGTTACACGTAATGCCCCCCCTGTAGTAGTAGTGTCCTTAAAGCACACATAAACGCACACAGACATACCACACACAGACACAATACACACACACTTCCCTCTTACCCTTCACTTACCTAAGCCAGTCTCCCTCTGAGTCTGTACACTATAGCAGCCTGGTCCGTGTAGCTCCACCCCCTTCGGTCCCGTTTAGCCCCGCCCCTTCTGTCCCGTGTAGCTCCGCCCCCTTTGTCCCATACACAGCGCTGTCCTGTCACACAGGTGAGGGGAGGGGAGCTGAGGGAGGAGGATTTTAATGCTACAAGCGCCGCTGCCAGTGCCTGTCATACAGGCACAGCAGCAGCAGTGGGGACAGGACGGCGCAGCAGGGAAGGAATGCAGAGCAGGGGGAGCGCCTCTCCGTCCCAGCGCCTCCCTGCACTGCATCCCTTCGCTGAGCGGGTAGCGCCGGGCCTGAGTGCAGCAGTAAATAAATATCAAATCTTACTTAATTTCCTAATGGAAAGCGGTGTGGGGGTGGGCAGGACTGCACACCCTAAGTCTAAACATAATGATATGTGTTAGCATGCTGAAACTTGTAGTGCCACAAGGAAAAAAAGAGAAAATGCAGGTGCACGCTCTAAGTACTAAACTAAACACTGCTAATCAGCACAATTATCATAACCTCTGCAATTTAACATAGCGTAAAATGTAGGTGCTTAGCATAAGTTTGACCAAAAATATGGGCCCCCCTAAAACAACCAGGTGACCTCATCTGGTGGGGCCTTAACATTCTTAAGGTTCAAGTCCAGAGCACGGGACTCCCTGGGTCAGCACAACCCAACTGCCCTAAGGTATCACACTAGTGAGAACTAGCAACTGAACTGTTAAAAGATGTTACATTAGTAAGAATGAAGCAGCTAAATGATAAGAGTGTTACATACCCATAGGCAACAGAAAAACTATTTCCTAATTGTTATGTTTGGGACCAATAAAACATTCATCACTACTAAGAATAAGTGATAATTATCAACATTTGAAAGTATATGCAATATAAAAGTTATCTTGTAAATATAGTTCTGGTGTATTGTAACTTCAGCTGAGTAATTGCCATTTGGGACTGGTCAGCTCTTGGCTGGATAATGTTGTTCTTTTCTCAGTTCAGTGTTAGGTGAACCTGTATACTCATACATAGGATTACATCTCACTGTATACTATGCATGTTTCTCTTGTATCTGTAGTTTACATTTAATGTCCATTTTACTCCCATGCACTAAATGGTTCCGGTATGAATGGTCGACCATGTTATGGTCGACAGTCTTTAGGTCGACCACTATTGGTCGACATTGGCATGGTCGACACGGACACATGGTCGACACATTAAAATGGTCAACACATGAAAGGTCGACATATGAAAAGGTCGACATGAGTTTTTTAACTTTTTTGGTGTCGTTTTTTGCGTAAAGTGACTGGGAAACCCAATTAGTGCACCGCGTCCCCTCGCATGGTGCCTTCGCTCCGCTACCGCTTCGCTCGGCACACTTTACTGTTCCAATCGTAGTCCATGTGGATCGTAAAGTATGGAAAAGTTCCCCAAAAGAAAAAAAAGTTAAAAAACTCATGTTTACCTTTTCATGTGTCGACCTTTCATGTGTCGACCATTTTCATGTGTCGACCATGTGTCCATGTCGACCATGTCAATGTCGACTAATAGTGGTCGACCTAATGACTGTCGACCATAATATGGTCGACCATGTGAACGGATACCGCACTAAATACTAGATGGTTGGTGACTCTTTTTGAAAACAGTGTCAGTTCTTATATTAAGGAATGGAAGGTCAGTCATAATTAGTCAGCACTGCCAAGACCTATAAAAAAACACAAGAATGTCTCGTATCACCAAAATTATTACTGAGGTGCACAAGCCTTGGAAACATTTGACCCTCTTATATCTTGGTAGGGCTGCCCTTATCAAGATGACTACTTTTCTTTAAATGCTGCAGGCACTACCTATTCTTCTCACCACAAAGGATATTAAGCTAATTAATAATTTGTGTTGGTAATTTCTATGGCAGGGTGGAAAGTCTCATATTAACCTCAGTAAGCTTTATCAAACTAAGTCTAATGGGGGTATACATTTTCCCAATATTCTTGTTTATAATCATGCCTTCCTGATGATATTGTTGACCAATTGGTTATAAGATCAAGATGTTTATACTAATGTACCCCTTAAATTACAGTTTCTACCTACAATGACTCTAAAGTACTTTCTTCATATCCGTGATGAGAAAGTTCCACTAGAGGTTCATGACAATAACCGACTAATGACAACCAGACATCTCTGGCATATTTTGCACCATAAATCTTGCCTTGAAGCTAAATCGATCCACCTCCTGTTCTTGCATAATTTAGAATTTCAAGAGGTAGGGATGGCTTACCCATTTATGGTGTGTAGGTGGTACACAGTTTAAGCCACCTACTTGAATTAAATGCTAAGTGATCCCTGGCATTCCTCAATGCAACTGCAAAATTTGAGACTCTAAGGGCTTATCCCATAGCCTACTTTAAGACACAACATTACCTAGAATCCATTGTTTAGGCGTTCTTAGCTGCTGACTGGCATAATCCATTAGAGCATCAACTTGGTCAGTCAGGGGATGATCCAATGGCTTATACAATTTCCTACTCTTACTATTAATGACTTAGTATAAGACTTGCTGAGGTTGCGCACACTTCTGACTGCTAGTACATATCACAAGCTTTTCTTAAATGTGTATCATAGGACTTATTTGTCCCCCACAGATGGTATAGAATATCCAATTCTTAAACTTCTCATAATTGCCCTAGATGTGTCAAGAAGGAGGCTGACCTTTATTTTGTCTTCGGTAGTGTCCAGTGGTCCTTGGAAGTGTGCTGAGAGATGTTTTGTTGTATATTGCTTATGACTATGTGTCATGTTTTGTATGCTTGGCTCATATGCTTGTGTCTTGTAAAATTGTATACAGTGTTTTTGCTTCAATAATAAAAAAAAGTTTAAAGAAATCAAGACTATCTTACTAATAGGTCTTAAATAGGTCTCTAAAGCAGAATCTTTTGGTTTGGTGAGTGCTCCATAGATGTCATCATTGGTTCACTTATTTACAAGAGAAGGGTCTCATCATTACTGGTGTATCTCTTTAATATAATTGTACGTTAGCTAGTGTTATCTCCTGAAATATAATTACAGCACTGCCAGAATTATCTAATAATTTAAATATTGTTTTGACAGTACTGGTTCACTGACATTCAATACTACAGACTCATGAACCCTTCAGAACATCACATGTTTCGCAGATGGTGCTTATGATCAAGTCTGAGTCTAAGTTTACATGAACTCTCAGGTCACCAATGCTATGTATATGTAAAGTTGATTATAGCTTTTGATTTTGTAAATGGTTGTTAACCTCCAAACACTTTTAGAGCAAAATGATAAGACTTTATGTGCTGGGTTGTTGTTATTGGCACATTAATTATTGCGCATCTCCAGATAATAAAGATGTGCAGTATAATTATGATAAATGCTATATGTTACCAATTCAATTCAGTTGTCAATACCCAGGGCCAGCCCAAGTTTGATTTTTTTCAGTAAACAAATATAGATTTTGGCTCCCTTGATGAGTTAAACTTTCTAAAGGGACAGCAGCGTGGTGCAAAAGGGATGTGTTCTTACAATGAATTGGCATGGCCACATAATAGTACCATCTAGGGTACAGGGAGATAGTGAGTGACTGGGGAGGCAGGGTGGACAGGGAGATAGTAGATAACTGGAGAGGCAGGGAGATAGTGGGTGACTAGGAGACAGGTGTGACAGGGAGATAGTAGGTAACTGGAGAGGCAGGGAGATAGTGGGTGACTGGGAAACAGGGGTGACAGGGACATAGTAGGTGACTGGAAAGGCAGGGAGATACTTGGTGACTGAGGAGACAGGGGTGACAGCGAGATAGTAGGTGACTGGGGAGGCAGGGATGACAGGGAAGCAGCAGGTGACTGGGGAGGCAGGGATGACAGGGAGATAGTTGGTGACTGGGGAGACAGGGTGACAGGGAGATAGGTGACTTGGAAGGCAGGGGTGACAGGGAGATATTGGATGATCTTCATCCCATCCCAGCAGTCCCTGCTGCTCATATTCATCATCATGTTCCTAATACCGGTATACAAGCATAAACAGGACAGAAATGAATAACACAGTCACATACAGATGTGTCCACAATTACCTTTCTGAAAAAAGTGTCATGGCCTGCCATTCATGGCACTAGATAACCTTTCCTGACAAGACATACATGGCAAGCCATGTGTAAATCATCTGAAATATAGGGAGTCATTCCGAGTTGATCGCTCGCTAGCTACTTTTAGCAGCCATGCAAACGCATTGTCACCGCCCACTGAGGAGTGTATTTTCACTTTGCAGAAGTGCAAATGCTTGTGCAGCAGAGCAGCTGCAAAATCGTTTTGTGCAAAACAAGACCAGCCCTGTAGTTACTCTTCGTGTGTGTTGTTTCTAACAACGGAAGGACGGCTTTTGACGTCACACACCAGCCTGGCGTTCGCCCAGCCACGCCTGAGTTTTCCCAGCCACGCATGCATTTTTCTAAGCACTCCCTTAAAATGGTCAGTTGCCACCCAGAAACGCCCAGTTCATGTCAATCTTCCTGCGTTCTGCCGTGCGACTGAAAGCTAGAAACTGTGCAAAACCACAAAGGACTTTGTACCCATACGTCACGCGTGTGCATTGCGGTGCATACGCATGCACAGAAATGCAGATTTTTAGCCTGATCGCTGCGCTGCAAACAACGGCAGCTAGCGATCAACTCGGAATGACCCCCATAGTGCAGTACCACTTTTCAGACAGCAGGTGGCAATTTCAAAAACTGAGTAAACAGAAAGTCTGAGAGAAAGATCAGACCTGATCGTAGCAGCAATTTTGTTAGCAGATGGGAAAAACCATGGGGGTGATTCAGACCTGATTGCTCGCTAGCTTTTTTTGCAGCGCTGCGATCAGGTCAGAACTGCGCATACGTATGCACTGCAATGCGCAGGCGCGTCATACAGGTACAAAGCGGATCGTTGCTGTGCGATGGGTTTTACGAAGAATCCATTCGCACAGACGATCGCAAGGTGATTGACAGGAAGAAGGCATTTGTGAGTGGCAACTGACTATTTTCAGGGAGTGGTTGGAAATACGCAGGCATGTCCAAGCATTTGCAGGGCAGGTGTCTGACATCAATTCCGGCCTCGAACAGGCTGAAGTGATCGGAGCGGCTGAGTAAGTCCTGAGCTACTCAGAAACTGCACAAATTGTTTTTGTACTGCTCGGCTGCACAAGTGTTCACACACTTGCAAAGCTAAAATACACTCCCCTATAGGTGGCGACTATCTGATTGAAAAATAGCTAGCGAGCGATCAGGTCTGAATTAGGCCCCATGGGGGTCATTCCGAGTTGATCGTAGCTGTGCTAAATTTAGCACAGCTACGATCATTCACACTGACATGGGGGGGGGATGCCCAGCACAGGGTTAGTCCACCCCGCATGTCAGTGCTCCCCCCCCCCCCGCAGAAGTGCAAGGCATCGCACAGCGTCGATGCCTTTGCACTTCAAGAGTAGCTCCCAACCAGCGCAGCTTTAGGGTGCTGGCTGGGAGCTACTCATTGCTACCCGGCCCACAGCGGATGCGTATGATGTCACGCAGCCACCGCGGCCCGCCCCCCCCAACGGTCCGGCCATGCCTGCATTGGCCAGACCGCGCCACCATCCAGCCCCCTCCCACCCAGCGACCGCCTCTGCCTCAGTTCTGACCCGATCGCTGTGCTGTGAGACACTGCAGTGAGCAATCGGGTCGGAATGACCCCCCATGTGCAGTGCAGGGGAGGCAGATATAACATGTGCAGAAAGAGTTAGATTTGGGTGGGGTTTCTTCAAACTGAAATCTAAATTGCAGTGTAAAAATAAAGCAGCCAGTATTTACCGTGCACAGAAACAAAATAACCCACCCAAATCTAACTCTCTCTGCACATGTTATATCTGCCTCCCCTGCACTGCACATGGGGGGTCATTCCGACCTGATCGGTGCTGTGCGTTTTCGCACAGCAGCTGATCAGGTCAGAACTGCATATGCACCGGTGCCGCAGTGCGCTGGCGCGTGCCAGACAGCCGATGGCTGTCGTAGTCCAGCGATTGCCTCTGCTGGTGGGAAGGGGTGGCACGGCAGCATTTGACCACTATTTTAGGGGCACGGTCCGGCCAATGCAGGCATGGCCGGACCGTGCTGGGGGCGGCCCTCAGCGGCCGCATGATGTCACACACAGCTGCTGCGAGCCGAGCAGCAACGAGTAGCTCCCGGCCAGCTGCAGGAGCTGCGCTGGCCGGGAGCTACTCCTGAAGTACAAAAGCATTGCCACTGTGTGATGCTTTTGTACTTCAGCGACGGGGCAGGGACTGACATGCGGGGTGGGATAGCCCTGTGGTGGGCATCCCCCCACATGTTAGTGTGAATGATCGTAGCTGTGCAAAATTTAGCACAGCTACAATCAACTCGGAATGACCCCTATGGTTTTGCCCATCTGCTATCAAAGTTGCTGCTACGATCAGGTCCGAATTAGGCAGGCAATGGCCTGCAAACTTAAACAACACATACTGTACAGTAAAATAATGTTAGTACAGTGGGGGTCGTTCAGAGTTGACCGCTAGCTGCTTTCGTTCGCTCTGCAGCGTTGAGGCAAAAAAATTGGACTTCTGCGCATGCGCGTCGTACTATTGCAAAGAACTATGTACCGTATAAACTCGAGTATAAGTCGACCCGAATATAAGCCGAGGCACCTAATTTTACCACAAAAACCTGGGAAAACTTATTGACTCGAGTATAAGCCTAGGGTGGGAAATGCAGCTCTACCCGTACACAGACCTCATAGTGCCAGATATGCCCCACAGTGCCAGATATGCCCCACAGTGCCAGATGTGCCAGATATGCCCCACAGTGCCAGATATGCCCCACAGTGCCAGATGTGCCAGATATGCCCCACAGTGCCAGATGTGCCCCACAGTGCCAGATATGCCCCACAGTGCCAGATGTGCCCCACAGTGCCAGATATGCCCCACAGTGCCAGATATGCCCCACAGTGCCAGGTGTGCCAGATATGCCCCACAGTGCCATGTGTGCCAGATATGCCCCACAGTGCTAGATACTTACCCTCCATTTCTCCCGCGCTGTCGTCTGAAGGAGGGACACGGAGAGCGCAGCGCGCGGCTCTCCTGTGTCCCTCTTGCGTCTCCGGCGGCAGCGGCGTGTGTTAAAGGAAGTGCCGGTTTGTGTACTTCCTTTACCACACAGACGCCGCTGCCGCCGGAGATGCAGGAGGGACACAGGAGAGCCGCGCGCTGCGCTCTCCGTGTCCCTCCTTCAGACGACAGCGCGGGAGCGACGGAGGGTAAGTATCTAGCACTGTGGGGCATATCTGGCACATCTGGCACTGTGGGGCATATCTGGCACACATGGCACTGTGGGGCATATATAACGCTGACTCGAGTATAAGCCGAGGTGACTTTTTCAGCACAAAAAAAAGTGCTAAAAAAGTCGGCTTATACTCGAGTATATACGGTAGTTTCACACAAGGTCTAGCGAAGCTTTTTAGTCATACTGCTGGCCGCAGAGTGATTGACAGGAAGAGGGCATTTCTGGGTGTCAAATTACCATTTTCAGGGAGTCTTCAGAAAAACGCAGGCGTGCCAGGAAAAACGCAGGCGTGCCTGGGCGAGCGCAGGGCGTGTTCGTGATGTCAAAACAGGAACTGAACAGTCTGAAGTGATCGCAAGCGCTGAGTAGGTCTGAAGCTACTCTGAAACTGTACAAAATTATTTTGTATCCTCTCTGCGATCCTTTCGTTTGCACTTCTGCTAAGCTAGAATATACTCCCAGTGGGAGGCGGCATAGCGTTTGCACGGCACTAAAAACTGCTAGTGAGTGAACAACTCGGAATGACCACCAGTGTTCCTACAAATGTGTTTTTTTTTTCTTTTTCTTCTTACAGGATACTTCCACCCCACTGTGTGCTATTCCTGTAATGGGTACCTCCACTGATTGCAAACCCTACCAGCAGTAACCAACGCAGTGCGCCCCACATGGCTGCCTCAGATGGTTGCTCTGTGGGCAGGGTGTGCTTCATTTGGATCTTTCAGTGGAGGGTATAGCATACTCCTACACACATGTCAGTTTTCCCATACATGCATTTGGCCCTTGTATGGCTCATCTCCCACTGTGTAACCTTTGTAGTGCACCCAACATGGAAGCCTTATCTGGTGCGCTTGTGGATGGGATGAAAAATACATGGACCTGATGGTTTTGTTGGAACCCTACTCTGAACTTTAGAACTTTGCAATCTCCCCATTTTGTGTTATCTCTTCTAGGGGTGGACTATTCCACCCTAGGTAATCCTATAAAGTGCATCCAAGATGGCTGCAGCACCTGGTACCTTGTGAGGGTGGAATACACAACCCTTGGAGGTTATTACCCAAAATGCCTACCCCAATCATGCATTATGCTTTCTGTGTGCTCAAGGTTTTTTTTATGTCTGTGTGGTTTATCTCTTGTTGTATTACTTAAATCTTCTGTATTACAGTATGTGCATTGTTTGAGTTCAAGTTGGCGTCGGGGATGGCTGCCTTGGTACTGCTCTGCATGTATAATATGTCGAGTCTATTGTGTGTAATGTTTGTAATGTATGCTACGTTTTTCTCCCTTCTTATGCTATGTATTTCCCCTTCATGTTTGGCAATGCATTGTACCACAAAAAATTCCTAGTGTACATGAGTACACCTGGCCAATAAAGCTGATTCTGATTCTGATTTTACAAGTTGACCATTGCTTGACTCAACACACAGAGGTAACGAGGAATTCATTTGTAGAGACTTTACTCTTTCCACAGAGAAGACAACTAGATGTACAATGTCTAGGTAGACAGGAGATACTGTAGGTCGACACCATATGGTCATTATGACACGTTATATGTTACATGCCTTTTTGTCATATGTGTTGAGTCTGTATTTGCTTTCTAGAACATCATGTTTTTTTTAAAGGAACATGAGACCCAGGACCTGATCAACCAATAGGCTGAGGGGCGAAGCACCGGCACAATTGATGCTTAGCTTCTACCTACAACTGGAAGCCGCAGCGGCGGAAGGGGAGGGCGGGTCTCTGCAGATTCCATGCGGATGTCTTGGAACACGGCCCTTCAAAAATGGCAGCTGCCTTCTAGGAGACATATGCTAGAGGTATTACTAGACCATTACCCAGCGTTACCCGGAATGAGCATGTAACCCCCCCGGCACTGAGCATGTAACCCCTATGGCAACAAGCTTATGTAACCCCTGGCAACAAGCATGTAACCCCTGGCAATGAGCATGTGACCGGGTCTGACTTCCGGTCAGCAGAATCACGGACGCCGGTGGCTTCTCCTTCCACCTCTAGCCACCAACAGCACCGTGGGCAGCAACATGGACATCCGTATGTGCAGGGCAATTTATCCATCTGGCACACAGGAATATCAGCAGCGGCAACTAATTGTGAAGTATTAATATATCTCCAATATATCTCTCATACTAACTTCCATACAGGTACCTGGCTCTCTCATCCCAGCAACCGGGCAAACTTCACACAGAGATTTGATATGGAAATCATGATACTAATTAAAAGGCACTATTGATACTTGGCATTTTTTGCAATTGTTTGGTGGTTAAGGCGTGAGTATAGAAAAGCCAATTCTCTCAAAGTATTGTAACAAGGCAATACACCTCTGAGAGATTTTTTCAATACCGCATATATTTCGCTATGATACATTGGATTACTGTATCAAAAAGTTTATGATTACAATTTTCACATGTCGCTTCGTGAGATTATCTTTTTTAATTGTGAATATTAAAAGTTATATTTTATTAATAATTTTTGACACGTGTGCCCAGGATAGACTTAAAATCTCCTTTCTCTAACGTCCTAGTGGATGCTGGGAACTCCGTAAGGACCATGGGGAATAGCGGGCTCCGAAGGAGGCTGGGCACTCTAGAAAGATCTTAGACTACCTGGTGTGCACTGGCTCCTCCCACTATGACCCTCCTCCAAGCCTCAGTTAGATTTCGTGCCCGGCCGAGGTTGGATGCACACTAGGGGCTCTCCTGAGCTCTTAGAAAGTTATAGTCTTAGAATTTGTTTTTTTTTTCAGTGAGACCTGCTGGCAACAGGCTCACTGCAGCGAGGGACTAAGGGGAGAAGAAGCGAACTCGCCTGCTTGCAGCCGGATTGGGCTTCTTAGGCTACTGGACACCATTAGCTCCAGAGGGATCGACCGCAGGCCCAGCCTTGATGTTCGGTCCCGGAGCCGCGCCGCCGTCCCCCTTACAGAGCCAGAAGCAGGAAGATCGTCTGGAAAATCGGCGGCATGAAGACATCCTGTCTTCACCAAGGTAGCGCACAGCACTGCAGCTGTGCGCCATTGCTCCTCATACACACTTCACACTCCGGTCACTGAGGGTGCAGGGCGCTGGGGGGGGGCGCCCTGAGGCTGCAATAAAAACACCTTGGCTGGCTAAAATACCTCAATATATAGCCCCTGGGGCTATATATGAGGTAAATACCCCTGCCAGAATCCCAAAATAAGCGGGAGAATAGGCCGCGAAAAAGGGGCGGAGCCTATCTCCTCAGCACACTGGCGCCATTTTTCCCTCACAGCTCAGCTGGAAGGAAGCTCCCTGGCTCTTCCCTGCATTTCTACAGTACAGTAAGAGGGAAAAGAGAGGGGGGGGGCACAAAATTGGCACTGTATACAGTATAAGCAGCTATTAGGGACATAACTCAGTTAGTCCCTGTATATATATAGCGCTCTGGTGTGTGCTGGCATACTCTTACTCTGTCCCCCCAAAGGGCTTTTGTGGGTCCTGTCCTCTATTTGAGCATTCCCTGTGTGTGTGGAGTGTGTCGGTACGGCTGTGTCGACATGTTTGAGGAGGATAATGATGTGGAGGGGGAGCAGATGCCTTTAGCAGAGATGTCACCCCCTGCGGGGCAGACACCTGAGTGGATGGTATTATGGCAAGAAATGAGTGCACGTATAGACTCCTTACATAAAAAATTTGACGACATGCCGACTGTGGGACAGCCGAGTCTTCAGCTCGTGCCTGTCCAAGGGTCTCAAAAGTCATCAGGGGCTCTAAAACGCCCGTTATCTCAGGTGGCACAAGTAGATGTCGACACGGATACTGACGCCAGTGTCGACGACGATGAGTCAAATTTAATGCCCGTTAAGGCCATTCGCTGCATGATTGAGGCAATGAAAGAGGTGTTAAATATTTCTGATTTACATCCAGGTACCACAAAAAAGGGTATTATGTTTGGGGAGAAAAAACTACCTGTAGTTTTTCCCCCGTCAGATGAATTAAATGAAGTGTGTGAAGAAGCGTGGGCTTCCCCTGATAAGAAATTGGTGATTCCTAAGAAATTACTAATGGCGTTCCCTTTCCCGCCAGAGGATAGGTTACGTTGGGAAACACCCCCGAGGGTGGATAAAGCGCTCACACGTTTGTCAAAAAAGGTGGCACTACCGTCCCAGGATACGGCCGCCCTTAAGGAACCTGCTGATAGAAGGCAGGAGGCGATCCTGAAGTCTGTATATACACACTCAGGCATTATACTCAGACCAGCAATTGCGTCAGCTTGGATGTGCAGTGCTGCCGCTGCATGGTCAGATAACCTGTCAGAAAATATTGACACACTAGACAGAGACACGATCCTGTTAACAATTGACAATATAAAAGACTCAGTCTTATACATGAGAGATGCACAGAGGGAAATCTGCCGGCTGGCATCTAAAGTAAGTGCACTATCTATCTCTGCTAGGAGATACTTATGGACTCGCCAGTGGACTGGAGATGCAGATTCCAAAAGGCACATGGAAGTTTTGCCTTATAAAGGGGAGGAATTATTTGGGGATGGTCTCTCCGACCTAGTTTCCACAGCAACGTCTGGGAAGTCAGCATTTTTACCCCATGTCCCCTCACAGCCTAAGAAGGCGCCATTTTATCAGGTTCAGTCCTTTCAATCCCAGAAAAATAAGCGGGGAAAAGGAGGGTCTTTTCTGTCAAGAGGCAGAGGCAGGGGAAAAAGGCTGCAGCAAACAGCAGGTTCCCAGGAACAAAAGTCCTCCCCCGCTTCCTCTTCCAAGTCCGCCGCATGACGGTGGGGCTTCACAAGCGGAGCCAGGTACGGTGGGGTCCCGCCTCAGGAATTTCAGCGATCAGTGGGTTCGCTCACAGGTGGATCCCTGGATCCTTCAAATAGTATCTCAGGGATACAGGCTGGAATTCGAGGCGATTCCACCCCGCCGTTTCCTAAAATCCGCTTTGCCGATTGCTCCCTCAGACAGGGAGGCAGTGCTAGCGGCAATTCACAAGCTGTATTCCCAGCAGGTGATAATCAAGGTACCCCTACTTCAACAAGGCCGGGGTTACTATTCCACACTATTTGTGGTACCGAAACCGGACGGTTCGGTGAGACCCATTCTAAATTTGAAGTCCTTGAACACATACATAAAAAAATTCAAGTTCAAGATGGAATCGCTCAGGGCGGTTATTGCAAGCCTGGACGAGGGGGATTACATGGTATCCCTGGACATCAAGGATGCTTACCTGCATGTCCCCATTTACAATTCTCACCAGGAGTACCTCAGATTTGTGGTACAGGATTGCCATTACCAATTCCAGACGCTGCCGTTTGGACTCTCCACGGCACCGAGGGTATTTACCAAGGTTATGGCGGAAATGATGATACTCCTTCGAAAAAAGGGAGTTTTAATTATCCCATACTTGGACGATCTCCTAATAAAGGCACGATCCAAGGAACAGTTGTTAGTGGGAGTAGCACTATCTCAGGAAGTGCTGAGCCAGCACGGTTGGATTCTGAATATCCCAAAGTCACAGCTGGTCCCCACGACACGTCTAATGTTCCTGGGAATGATTCTGGACACGGCCCAGAAAAAAGTGTTTCTCCCGGAGGAGAAAGCCAGGGAGTTGTCTTCTCTAGTCAGAGACCTCCTAAAACCAAAACAGGTATCGGTGCATCACTGCACGCGGGTCCTGGGAAAGATGGTAGCTTCTTACGAAGCAATTCCATTCGGCAGGTTCCATGCCAGAATCTTTCAGTGGAACCTGTTGGACAAGTGGTCCGGATCGCATCTTCAGATGCATCGTTTAATAACCCTGTCTCCACGAACCAGGGTGTCTCTTCTGTGGTGGCTGAACAGTGCTCATCTTCTGGAGGGCCGCAGATTCGGCATACAGGACTGCGTCCTGGTGACCACGGATGCCAGCCTACGAGGCTGGGGGGCAGTCACAAAGGGAAGAAATTTCCAGGGACTATGGTCAAGTCAGGAGACTGCCCTTCACATAAATATTCTGGAACTAAGGGCCATTTACAATGCCCTAAGTCAAGCAAAATCCCTGCTCCTACACCAGCCGGTGCTGATCCAGTCAGACAACATCACGGCAGTCGCCCATGTGAATCGACAGGGCGGCACAAGAAGCAGGACGGCGATGGCAGAAGCCACAAAAATTCTCTGATGGGCGGAGAATCATGTACTAGCACTGTCAGCAGTTTTCATCCCGGGAGTGGACAACTGGGAAGCAGACTTTCTCAGCAGGCACGACCTCCACCCGGGAGAGTGGGGACTTCATCCAGAAGTCTTCCAAATGATTGTAAATCAATGGGGTCGTCCACAGGTGGACATGATGGCATCCCGCATAAACAAAAAACTAGAGAAGTATTGCGCCAGGTCAAGAGACCCTCAGGCGATAGCGGTGGACGCCCTAGTGACACCGTGGGTGTACCGGTCAGTGTATGTGTTCCCTCCTCTACCTCTCATACCAAAGGTACTGAGAATAATAAGAAAGCGAGGAGTAAACACAATTCTCGTGGTTCCGGATTGGCCAAGAAGAGCGTGGTACCCGGAACTTCAAGAGATGATCTCAGAGGACCCTTGGTCCCTGCCGCTCAGACAGGACCTGCTACAGCAGGGTCCCTGTCTGTTCCAAGACTTACCGCGGCTGCGTTTGACGGCATGGCGGTTGAACGCCGGATCCTGAAGGAAAAGGGCATTCCGGAGGAAGTCATTCCTACGCTTATTAAAGCCAGGAAAGATGTTACGGCAAAACATTATCACCGCATATGGCGGAAATATGTTGCATGGTGCGAGGCCAAAAAGGCCCCAACAGAGGAATTTCAACTAGGTCGATTTCTGCATTTCCTGCAAGCAGGAGTGAATATGGGCCTAAAACTAGGCTCCATTAAAGTACATATCTCGGCTCTGTCGATTTTCTTTCAAATGGAACTAGCTTCAGTACCTGAAGTTCAGACGTTTGTGAAAGGAGTGCTGCATATTCAGCCCCCATTTGTGCCTCCTGTGGCACCGTGGGATCTCAACATGATGTTGAATTTCTTGAAATCACATTGGTTTGAGCCACTAAAAACCGTGGATCTGAAATATCTCACGTGGAAAGTGGTCATGTTATTGGCCCTGGCATCGGCCAGGCGAGTGTCAGAATTGGCGGCTTTATCATGTAAAAGCCCTTATCAAGTTTTTCATATGGATAGGGCAGAATTGAGGACTCGTCCCCAGTTTCTCCCTAAGGTGGTGTCAGCGTTTCACCTGAACCAGCCTATTGTGGTGCCTGCGGCTACTAAGGATTTGGAGGACTCCAAGTTGCTAGACGTTGTCAGGGCCCTGAAAATATATGTTTCCAGGACGGCTGGAGTCAGAAAATCTGACTCGCTGTTTATCCTATATGCACCCAACAAGCTGGGTGCTCCTGCTTCTAAGCAGACTATTGCTCGTTGGATTTGTAGTACAATTCAGCTTGCACATACTGTGGCAGGCCTGCCACAGCCTAAATCTGTCAATGCCCATTCCACAAGGAAGGTGGGCTCATCTTGGGCGGCTGCCCGAGGGGTCTCGGCTTTACAACTTTGCCGAGCAGCTACTTGGTCAGGGGCAAACACGTTTGCAAAATTCTATAAATTTGATACCCTGGCTGAGGAGGACCTGGAGTTCTCTCATTCGGTGCTGCAGAGTCATCCGCACTCTCCCGCCCGTTTGGGAGCTTTGGTATAATCCCCATGGTCCTTACGGAGTTCCCAGCATCCACTAGGACGTTAGAGAAAATAAGAATTTACTTACCGGTAATTCTCTTTCTCGTAGTCCGTAGTGGATGCTGGGCGCCCATCCCAAGTGCGGTCTATCTGCAATACTTGTACATAGTTATTGTTAACTAAATCGGGTTATTGTTGAGCCATCTGTTGAGAGGCTCTATCGTTTCATGCTGTTAACTGTGTTTTCATATCACGAGTTGTTCGGTGTGATTGGTGTGGCTGGTATGAGTCTTACCCGGGATTCAAAATCCTTCCTTATTGTGTACGCTCGTCCGGGCACAGTACCTAACTGAGGCTTGGAGGAGGGTCATAGTGGGAGGAGCCAGTGCACACCAGGTAGTCTAAGATCTTTCTAGAGTGCCCAGCCTCCTTCGGAGCCCGCTATTCCCCATGGTCCTTACGGAGTTCCCAGCATCCACTACGGACTACGAGAAAGAGAATTACCGGTAAGTAAATTCTTATTTTTGTCTTTACCTCCTATGTAAAGATTTCCAATTAAACAGTTTATTGAACTATTTTTTCTGGGAGCACCACTAACCAAGTGCCAGGAGTATTTGACCCTTTATTGCCTTTATGTTGTTTTTTTTAATTTCTAACTAATCATAGTGTGAACCAAACACAGGTCCTGTGCGGTTTTAAAAACCTCCCCTTTTTATCTGTCTAATTACTATGCATGTGACCTGAACATTGTGTCTCAATAAAGAACACTAAAAATACACCATTGTACACTCCTTATAATATGCGGAATTTGTATATTCTCCCCATACTTGAGTGGGTTTCCTTCGGGTACTCCGGTTTCCTCCCACATCCAAAAATATACTGGTAGGTTAATTGGTTCCTAACAAAATTAACCCTTGTGCGAATGTGTGTGTGTACATGTGGTAGGGAATATAGACAGGGCTGTTTCTAGCCAATTTGGCTCCCAGTGCGAGATTTCAAAATACGCCCCCCCCCCCCCCCGATTGACCGTAAAAAAAAAAAGCGCCCCCCCCCCCCATAGCAAGGGGGCGTGGCCTTATTAAAATGGCCTTGGTCTCATTAAAATGGGCATGTCCTCGTCTGATATCATGGCCACCACAGGGAAAAAAAATAAAAATAAAAAGTCTTCATTTTACACAGTGCGGCAGGCAAGAGTTCCCATTTTAAACAGTATGGCAGGCAAGACTCCCCATTTTACACATTACGGCAGGCAAGTGTCCCCATTTTACGCAGTATGGCAGGCAAGAGTACCCATTTTACACAGTACGGCAGACAGCGTCCCCCTTTTTACACATTACGGCAGGCAAGAGTCCCCATTTCATACAGTACGGCAGGCAAGAGTCCCCATTTTACACATTACAGCAGGCAAGACTCCCCATTTTACACATTAAGGCAGGCAAGACTCCCCATTTTACACATTACGGCAGGCAAGTGTCCCCATTTTACACAGTGCGACAGGCAAGTGTCCCCATTTTGCACAGTGCGGCAGGCAAGAGGCCCATTTTACACATTATGGCAGGCAAGTGTCCCCATTTGACACAGTACGGCAGGCAAGAGTCCCCATTTTTCACAGTACGGCAGGCAAGAGTCCCCATTTTACACATTACGGCAGGCAAGAGTCCCCATTTTACACAGTACGGCAGGCAAGAGTACCCATTTTACGCAGTACGGCAGACAGCGTCCCCATTTTAAACAGTATGGCAGGCAAGAGTCCCCAGTTCATACAGTACGGCAGGCAAGAGTCCCAATTTTACACATTATGGCAGGCAAGACTCCCCATTTTACACATTATGGCAGGCAAGACTCCCCATTTTACACATTACGGCAGGCAAGTGTCCCCAATTTACACAGTGCGGCAGGCAAGTGTCCCCATTTTTAAATAAAATAAGGTGACATTATAGGCTCCTTTGCACACCACCCTTTAATAAAAAAAAAAAAAAAGGAAGGGAGGGGAGGTAAAATGGCAGGCATGACATGAATAACTACCCCACCCTGCAAAATAAACACACACATTGGCACCATTTAAAACATAAGTTGAATTATAGGATTCCATGTTTCCACTGCGCCCCCCTCTCTCTCTCTCTCTCTCTCTCTCTCACACACACACACACACACACACACACACACACACACACACACACACACACACACACACGGGGGGGGGGGGAATTACAGGCTCCATCTACAGCCTACATTAACTACATCAAGAAAATTACCACAAAAAGCCAGCAGTCTGATTGTGACTGTGAGAGACTGCTGGGCTGGCTGCAGAATACTCACTGCGCGGTCCGGTCAGTGGGTCACAGTGTGAATGCTGCGGCCTGTCCGTAATGGTCCTCCTCCCCTAACACCGCCGCCGCATGCACCCTTTGAAAAGCTGCCTCCAGCTGCAGTGTGTGACTCCTCCGCAGGGCCTCCGCTCCGTTAGCCTGAGCCGCTCTGACCTGGTGCCTAACTAAGTGCCGCACTTGTCACTTATGAAAAGGCGCCCACCCGCTCCTCTGCGGCGTCTACCTTTACCTTTGCGGCGGGCACCCCGTGCAAATGCACGGCTCACACGCCTGTAGAAACGGCCCTGAATATAGAGTGTAAGCTCCACTGGGGCAGGGACTGATGTGAATGGCTGAATATTCTCTGTAAAGCATTGCGGAATATGTGTGCACTATATAAATAACTGGCAATAATGTAATACACATACACCTAGACATCAGGTGAGCGCAGGTATCACCACCCTTGAAACTATATAATACTACCATGAGCCTGGACAGCTCATTATATAATGGCTGTTCCCAAATCAGGAAACAACTACTCACAGCAGCAAATGGTCGACATGGAAATGGTCAAAACACACATATGGTCAACACAAGGTTTTGGGAACTTTTTCATATTTTTTTACTATTTCCATCCTTGTCTATCCATGTCACAAATCATAACCGTTAGTATCCTTGTAGTGAGCAAAGCGTTTAATGTAGCTCTGAGCACCAGGCATTATGCAGCTCTGTGTGCTCTCCCCTCCCCCAACAGAATGACAACAATCACTCACAATGCACACAGCCCAAGCAATTCCCATCCCCCACCCTCCCCGATCACAGCAGTGGCAGCTCTGTGTGACAGCAATCACCCTACACAGTCACAGTGCAAACAAAATAACTAATATTTTTTAAATGGACCAATGGGAAAGAATTATGCTGCCCTATATAAGAAACTGTAAATAAATAATTCTGATGCTATATTTCTTAAACTGGAACCAGACTTCAATAGTGATTATGTGGCTGATAGGTACTGCATATCCAAAGTACATAGGTGTTCAGATGTCGCTATCGCCCGGCGATTAAGATCCTACATGCAGGATAAATCTAGTCAGATCGCCTGTCAGGGCCAGTGACAGATCGCTCAGCACACATCATTGACACATTGCTGTGCAGCGCTGTATGCTGAGCGATCTTGCTGAGCGATCTAGTATAGCTCAGATCGTTCAGCACAGTCCCCCCGTGTGCACTGTGTAGGCCCCGTTATACAGTAGATGCTGTGATTCAAATCCCAGGACCCAAGCCATTCCCCAGACAGGATACATGCTATCTATACCCCCAAGGAATCTACTTCAAAGGCCTCACACACTGAGATTTTCACATCTACACAATTAGGAATTGGACTCTAAAGCCATGGCATGATTGCTACTTTCCTGTGTTTAATTGGACACTCACTGTAGTCTGTAAACAGATCTTTATTAATATGGAGTAATATGCTCTTTACTGTGCAGCTCCTTTATGGAGAATGTTTTTTTTTAGCTTGTGTTTTGCTGTGTGGCTGCTTACATTAAAATAAACTATCATTGTAATAGTAAACATTTTCAATGTCATTGTACAGTAATGGCTGCAAAAACCCACTGATCGCTGTAGGTAAGCAACAGACTTACTTTGTGACCAGGGCCGGTTCAAGGGCGCAGAGCGCCCCGGGCAGGAAAGGGGCGTGGTCTAATACAGGGGGCGTGGTGAGTCACGCCCCCTGTACATTGAAAGCGCCGCTTGAATGCTGAGCGGTGCGCGATGACGTCATCGCGCACCGCTCAGCAGTTACTCTCCACGAAGGGAAACTAGACGCATAGCGTCTAGTTCCCTTCACAGGAGGCGCCGAGGACGGGGACGGCAGCAGGCAGCGGAGGCGGACGGGGGACACAGCGGGCAGCAGTGGCGGATCTTGCCACGGTGCGGCGCCCTCCGGATGGCGCCAGCGCCCTCCGGAAGGCGGCGCCCCGGGCAAAAGTCCTGCTTGCCCGTGGCAAGAACCGCCACTGTTTGTGACAGAAGCTAGATTTTTTTCAAAATTTTGAAGCACCCACCCATAGCCATGTTCTTGAAGTACTCAAGCACATGGTTCTGTACAGGAAGGAAGGGAGTAGAGGAGAAGGGAGAAGTTTGTAACTGTTACTGATAGTCAGAGGGAGTGGGTTAGAGTCATATGGAAAGAGAAAGTAAAAGGGAGAGACACACTGAGAGACAGAGTCAAGGGGAGAGCGATAGAGTCAGGAGGAGAGAGCGACAAAATCAGGGGACAGAGACACAGAGAGATAGTTAAGGGGAGAGAGACAGAGTCAAGGAGGGATAGAGTTAAATGGAGAGAGACAAAGTCAGATGGAGAGAGACAGTGAGATAGTCATGTGAGAGAGATAGAGTCAGGGGGAAGAGATAAAGTCTAGGAGAAAGAAAATCAGAGGGTGGTAGACACTGAGAGACAGAGTCAGGGAAGAGAGTCAGGAGGAGAAAGATACAGTAGAGTCAAAGGGAGTGAGACAAAGTTAGAGGGAGAGAGACACACTGAGAGACAGAGCCAGGAGAGAGACAGAGTCAGAGTTGGCTGGTTGGAACAATATCATTCAATGTACAGTATGGACAGTTTTAGCAATGAATTCAAAGCAGGTCTCTTCCTCCACACCCCTCCCTGATCACAGCCAGCAGTGGCTCTGTGTGCCTCTCCCACACCATAATCGGAGTGAAAGTAATCACAATACCCTGTTTGACATTCCTGAAAAAAATACATTTCCTCTGAACAAAGCAGCTTATATGTAAACTATTTTTAAGAATTAAAATTTATAAAAAAGAATGTTGCTTTCCTGAGGTTTGAACCTGGGCACTTGGTTTACTAAATCAAAGCATTAGTCCACTAGACTACCTTGGTGTCTAGTAATCATTCTTCATTTGTCCCCTTTCTGTAATTGGAAAAAATCTGTTCTAGAACAAATGTACTGTAGATGGAAAGCTATGTTACGTGATGCACTGGCCACCCAGTGGTGAAACTATGAATTGTCATGGCACAACATCATGGCACAACAACACAAGGAATTAATGTCCTGCCAAATTGACTGCCATGGCATTGTTTTCAGAAAGGTAAGCGTGGACACATCTGTACATAAAAATAAAACACACCCAGTCTGATTGGTTCTATTTCCTTCACAGGTGTGCTTGCAAGGGTTAAAATCAAGGTAATTATGTATGTATGTATGGGTTAAATCAAGGTAATCAATTTTTGTAATCAAGGAGTGATAATCCTTAATCAGCAGTGAATTCAAACTGCTTCAGTTATAATAATCCACAGTATGGGTGAATTTGATCCGTAAAGAGGGCGATACACCCAGAGTCAGACTGGGGCATGAAGGACCTAGGGGGGGAAAGTAGTAGCAGGTGCCCATGTTTAGGGTTGTGGCCAGTCTCAAGAGTAGGTGTGGCCAGCTGCCACATTACTTGACCTAACCATTAAAGAGGGCATGGTCTGGGCCACTTGATAAATATATATATAGTAAATGATGCTAGTGCTTGCGTGGTAATGAACCAAATAAATTAAAGCAATGCACTATAGAAAATACACCATATTCCTGTGCAGTGTAAGTTAGCATAGTTATAATGTATCATTAGTGCACAGTCTGGAACCTGATCCCTAGAAAAGGAGGGGGCAGGCAGTGGGGCCTACTGGGGGTTTCCCCTGTGCCCCTGTGGGCCAGTCCAACCCTGGATATGCCTCCTGGCATCTTACTCAAATGGATCCCATTGGTGCTCCCTTTGGAGTCTCTGTCCCACTTGGACACAGGGTAGCTTCTCCTGGGTATCAAGATTTCTCAAGCAGATCCCAGCTGATCTTCTATCCTTGGGATCGTACCTATAATGGCTGTGGTTTCCTATTTGTGATGTCCTTCTCAGCCTGCTGCATGGAAACAGCAGTAGCTGTGCATCCTGATGATGACCCATTGTCAGCTTACAGGGGAGAACAAATGTATGAGTGTCTGCTGGCAGATAGGGTGCGTTCTTCAGCTGTTAGCCTTAGTATGCAGATTGTAATTCCCACCAAGAAGCATGTGTTCCTAGCGGCCAGCGCCCTCTAAGTATGATGACATATTATATCATGCATTCTCTGTGGGCAGACTTGTTATGCACACAGTCCCTGTAGAAGGACTTGTTGAACTCCCTGTATAACTCTTTTTAAGCCACAATAATCACCTGTTTTGAACTGCATGTGTGCATTCAAAATTTTTACGCATCCTTAACCATGCCAATTGACATATATTTTGCACTTACATTTCCTTGAGCTATGAAGCGGTGGAAAAGGTCATGTAAACATGGCGAAAGTACCATAAGAGAGTGCTTACAGTCCTGAGCTGAATACCAAACAGACACATTTTGTCTTATTTATAGTCAAATCACTTGTCTGTGATAAAAAAAAATGCATTAATGATGATGACAATCTGGCTGAAATATTGTTGCTACATTCTATTTGTATAATTGCAGTAATATTAGCACTTAGTCCATGCCAATACAATATATTGTCATGCAAACTTTCAAAAGAGATAAAGACTGATGTGTCTGTTTTCTTAATAAAAAGTAAAAAAAAAAAAAATTTGTTCATTTTACACTGGGCTCCACAGGGAATGACATTGGGGTGTAGAGTAGGATCTTGATCCAAGGCACCAACAGGCTCAAAGCTTTGACTGTTCCCAGAATGCCTAGCGCCGCCTCCTCTATAACTCTGCCTCCGTGCACAGGAGCTCAGTTTTGTAGTTGGTGCCATGCAGTAAGCAGGCATACAACAGGGGGGCTACTCCTGCAGCCCTGAGAAGAAGCTTTTAAAGAAATATTAAGACTTCAAGGGCTGCAGCAGAGACACTGACTGTCTGTGTTAGATGTCAGTCAGACTTCTCCTGCTGCAGCTCCATCACCTCCCCCAGCGGCACTGTACACTCCCGCACCCTGGATGCCGGGTACCTACAGCGGAGGCTCCGGTTTTCTTCCAATTAGTCACACACACAAGGCGAGGTAAGTGGATCCCCCCGACGGGACCCGCTGTAAATCATGATCCCGCGCGGCCAGTGGGTGGCGGGCCACGCGCACTGGCGTGGACACTGTTGTAGTACAGGGACCCCACTAGACCCCCAGGGCAAGGGCACAGGTCGGTTTTCTCTCATAAACCATTTATATAAGCCCACAGTACCCGGTGGTGAAGTCCAGCAAGGAGATAAGGCTTTGACCTGTAGCCCCTCCCCAGGGCGCCATTTAGAGTAAATGTTCCCACCCTGGAGCTGCATCTCTCTCTCACTCCCTGTCAGCGTTTGGGTGCCTTATGCAATGGGAGAGGACAGAAGGCTCTTGTGTGGGCGCACTCTTAAATGAAAAACAAATAGAAAAAATTTTTTTATAAATGTTTTAGAAGTATTACAGAGAATAATATTAATATATAACTTTTATTGATAAGGTTAAAACAAGATAAACTTCCCACAGATCCTGAGAATCAACGGCGATTCTTGGGGAATTAAAAAATGTCCTGGTCTCTTAAATCGTAAGAGTATGGAAAGGGTTGTAGACATGGAGTAGTCATACCCCCATTTCCCCTGACCAGTACAGTAATACTGTATTAATGGAACCGGGGGTTTTTAAGTCACAACACAGTTTCAATACAATTTAGGCTAAGACTGGCTAGAATGGTAATCAGTAGTCACCACTCAAGGAATTATGCACCTAAGTGTTAATAGCATGCCCTGGCCCTAGCAACCGCTAGGTACAGCGGTAACACGCGGCTCCACAATCTCGCGTGACCGCGTCCTCCAATCAACTGCGGCTGCACCTCGGCTATCTCGTCGCCTAGCAACCGCTAGGTACAGCGGCAACACGCGGCACTCTCCTATTGGTTAATTATGCCACCAGCCGCCCTTAAAGATCATCCCAACCCACCCCACTATACGGAACCAGGAAGTGAACAAGCCCACAGGGTGAAACGCGTTTTCTACGGGGAACTCCGTCCACACAGTCACATCATGGCGCTATTCTAACGGATCTGATCTAAGTCACTGGAGATTCGTAAGCTCCTTCTTATTACTCAGATTATCCTTATTGTAAGGACTTTTTCCGTGAGACCAGCCATCACTTAGCCTCTTTGTATCTAGGGCTATTCTGTTAGTCACCTAAACTCTTCTGTTGTTTGCCAGCCATAGTTTTGGTCAGTTTACTCATTATCTGCTCGGACATTTCCCCCTATTGACAGGGACATACTGTTTAAGTCTCATCAATCTGCAAATATTACTCTGTATTGTTGCAACAGGATCTTAGTCTTGTACTGTGCAGCATACCAATTATTTCAATCTTTGTGGTATAATAACTAGGTACTTTAACTCATATAGCTTTCCCCATCAGGGGTATATTACTCACACCAGAATAGGTCTGCTTATATATATTATATACCTCTTATCGTTGCCAATTTTGAAGTGATATAATATCTTATCGACACTACCAATGTGCATGGTACAGTACATTTAGCAGCTTGTTATATGCTGCCGGTACCGGGTTACAATACCCAATACAGCTTACTCTTCCAGTTTGCAATTTGTGTACTTATGTGTATGTCCATTTTATTCTTTGGGGGTTATAAAACCATTACCTGCCTAAAGTTATAATTTTCATACGTGTCAGACCGTCGGAGGTCGGTCATTGGGCTCAGCCCCACCTGAATTGTGTATACCTCCGAATACAGCTTAACCTTTGCATTACTCTGTCGCAGATAATAATCTCACATCTTCCTAATCTGTGTTCACCAATTCTTCGTGGACTCTCATTCACGATTCTCGGGATAGAATACCACACCAGTGGAATCTTCTATACCGGGTCTAACGTGGAAAGCAGATCCACATATTTTCACGTACTGATCTTATCTGCAATTTCCTTTCCTATTATTCTTTTTTTCATTTTCAATTCCCTACATAGGTGCACTCTCATTGGTGTACACATAAATCCCTACGACCATACCACGCTGTCAGTGCCCGATCTCGTCCGATCTTGGAAGCCAAACAGCGTTGGGCCAGGTTAGTATCAGGAGAGGTGACTGCCTGTGAATACCTGGTGTGGTAGGTCAGGAATTAATTTCCGCTCTTATGTGACCAACACACACCAACAGCAGTATCACCACATTTTTTCTATTTTTTCTATTTTTTCTCTTTATTTTCTCTTTGCTCTAATACTTTCAATATCAACTGACCATTACCTTTTGCATATAAATCCCTGCCCACAAATAGGGCCAGGGCATGCTATTAACACTTAGGTGCATAATTCCTTGAGTGGTGACTACTGATTACCATTCTAGCCAGTCTTAGCCTAAATTGTATTGAAACTGTGGCCCTCATTCCGAGTTGTTCGCTCGCAAGGCGAATGTAGCAGAGTTACACACGCTAAGCCGCCGCCTACTGGGAGTGAATCTTAGCTTCTTAAAATTGCGACCGACGTACGCGCAATATTGCGATTACAAACGAGTTAGCAGTTTCAGAGTAGCTCCAGACTTACTCTGCCTGTGCGATCATTTCAGTGCTTGTCGTTCCTGGTTGACGTCACAAACACACCCAGCGTTCGCCCAGGCACTCCCACCGTTTCCCCGGCCACTCCTGCGTTTTTTCCGGAAACGGTAGCGTTTTCAGCCACACGCCCCTGAAACGCCGTGTATCCGCCCAGTAACACCCATTTCCTGTCAATCACATTACGATCGCCGGAGCGAAGAAAAAGCCGTGAGTAAAATTACTTTCTTCATAGTAAAGTTACTTGGCGCAGTCGCAGTGCGAACATTGCGCATGCGTACTAAGCGGATTTTCACTGCGATGCGATGAAAAATACCGAGCGAACAACTCGGAATGAGGGCCTGTGTTGTGACTTAAAAACCCCCGGTTCCATTAATACAGTATTACTGTACTGGTCAGGGGAAATGGGGGTATGACTACTCCATGTCTACAACCCTTTCCATACTCTTACGATTTAAGAGACCAGGACATTTTTTAATTCCCCAAGAATCGCCGTTGATTCTCAGGATCTGTGGGAAGTTTATCTTGTTTTAACCTTATCAATAAAAGTTATATATTAATATTATTCTCTGTAATACTTCTAAAACATTTATAAAAAAATTTTTTCTATTTGTTTTTCATTTAAGAGTGCGCCCACACAAGAGCCTTCTGTCCTCTCCCATTGCATAAGTCTACACGCTTCTGGCTCTGGGTGCACCACCAACAAGGACTGTTTATTATTGATAACATATATTGTTATCTCCCTATTTAGGGCAATACACTGTCCAACTTTGGTCTTTCCTCTGCTATCTTTCTTGAAAATTGTATTTAATTTAACCTGTGCCCGATCGCCCCCTGTTTACAGCGTTTGGGTGCCATTAGGACAAGCTGAGATGATCCTGGGACTGTTTGGACAAATCATCCTCTGTAAAGCAGCCTGCATGTCAGCGCTGTGCATTTTACAGGACACTTAAGTATTCTACATGTCTGCTGACAGTGTTAGTTAAGAAAGAGTGTATTTAATCAGGGTTATATAGTACAAGTACCCTGTGATATACATCCAGTCTTTACTGTGCATTGTTATATCTATTGAGTGTATAGCTATACGTAGTACTACTCTGTATTGCTAGTCCAGTGCAGTTTTATTGCATGTCATAATTTCTGCATTGTACAGTACATTGTGACTATGTGTGTGTGCATATAGCTGCTGTGTGACCTCCGTTTCGTGTATCTCACTCAGATTGCTATCCCTATATTCTATAACCTGAGGGGGCTAAGTGCGTCAAGTTTATCATTTAATATAGGTAGTTCACAGGATATACTCAGTGTGTATTTTTCTCTGTGATTTTTAGTCACCATATACCTCTTGAATTCCCTGTTTCTGCTGATACACTGCACAGGGGGTTCTTGTCAGGTATTGTGCTGCTGATATTGTACTGTGTTGCCTTGCATTGAGCTTTCGGATATGTCAGCTACAAAGGGCAATGGTGCTGGTGCTGATCCCACATTGCGTGGTGGTGACGCTGCAGACACATTTGAGGAAAACATAGCAGCTGAGGGTTCAGGTTCTGGAGGATCCTTACCACCAAGTGGGACTGTAGCAATGGGGGTTCAAAATGACCCACCTTGGGCTACCTTCTCCACGCTTTTGAATATGCTGGTAACTAGACTAACACCCCCTATGGGACCTCCTGTGCTGGTACAACCGCTTATGGTCCCCACGGTTAACCCGCCATGGGAAGATCAACTGTCCGCTCAGTTACAGCAATTGAACCAATCACTGACTACTCAGAAGTCTAACCCTCGCCTGCCTAAGACCAAGGGGTCCTCTAAGCAGGCCATTAATTCCTTACAATCCACCAATGTCCCAGACACCTCGTCTGATGAGGGGAGTCTTTATGCTGACCCCACAGATTCTGATCCCGACGCTTCTGATGGGGAAGCTGTTTCACAGGTGGATGTTTCTGACTTGTTGGAGGCTATCAGGCTCATTCTTCAAATTACTGATGACCCCGAGCCTGATGCTGCCCCTAAGAAACTGGACAGGTTTAAACATCAGAAAGTGGTTAAACAAGTTTTACCTCATTCTGACCATTTAGTTGACATACATCAGGAGTCCTGGGAAAATCCAGGAAAGAAATTCACGCCTCACAAGAAGATGCTGGCTCGCTACCCCCTCGCAGAGGAGCTAAGTAAAAATTGGGAAAAACCCCCGTCAGTGGATTCGCAGGTGGCGCGGCTAGTGGTATCCTCGGCTCTGCCTGTAACTACCGTCACGTCTCTGAAAGAACAGACGGATAAGTGTGTGGAGGGTTGTTTAAAGGCAATTTACACCCTAACTGGTGCTGCGCATAGGCCCACCATTGCAGCGACTTGGGCTGCAGAGGCTGTTGAAGCATGGGCTCAGGAGCTGGAGGCGGAGTTGCCTTCCAACACTTCTGATCATGCTAGACAATGTCTGTCATATATTGTCACAGCGTCTCATTATATTAAGGAGGCGGCTTCTGATGCCGGTATTCTGAGGGCCAAGGCTTCTTCTATGTCCATTTTGGCTTGCCGGATTCTCTGGTTACGGTCCTGGTCTGTGGATCTGGACTCTAAGAAAACCCTGGAGGTACTCCCTTTTAAGGGAGATATTCTTTTCGGAGAAGACCTCAACAAGTTAGTAGCTGACTTAGCTTCTGCTAAAACAGCACGTCTACCTAGTACTGCTCCTTCGGTGCCGAAGGCTAAGAGTACTCCCTTTCACTCCTTTTGTCCTTCAGGGAAAGCAAAAGGTCAGGCGTACCCGAAACAGGTTCGCACTTCCAAACCCAATAAGCCGAAACCCAAATGGGCCTGGGCTGCCCATCAGCCTGCTTCCAAAACTGACAAGCCTGCCACATAACCGGGCGGGCCTCCCTCTGGGGGATCCCATAGTGGGGGGCCGACTTCTAGGGTTTACCCAGGAATGGTTAAAGACCACTTCCGATGCCTGGGTACGGGAAGTCGTCACTCGAGGTTATGCTGTATCCTTCAAGAATTGTCCCCCTCTTCGATTTTGCCTGACAGACGTCCCTTCGGATCAGGTGAAGGCAAAAACTCTTCATTTGGTGGTACAGTCCCTCCTGGACACAGGAGTGGTAGTACAGGTGCCTCTGGCTCAGAGAGGCAAGGGGTACTATTCACCGCTGTTCCTAGTCCTGAAACCGAATGGGTCTTCCCGACCCATTCTCAACCTCAAGTCCTTGAACAAATTAGTGAGGGTCTCCAAGTTTCGTATGGAAACTTTTCGCTCAATTGTTCTGGCATTGGAACCTGGGGATTATATGGTCTCCCTGGACATACAGGATGCTTACCTGCATATTCCCATTGCAGTGTTGCATCAGCAGTACCTGAGGTTTGCGGTTAGCAACCTCCATTACCAATTTCGGGCGTTACCTTTTGGTTTGACCACAGCTCCATGAGTTTTCACCAAGGTCATGGCGGTAATGACGGCTGTACTCCGCCGTCAAGGGGTCAGGATCCTACCGTACCTGGACGACTTGTTGATCCTGGCAAATTCCCCAGTAATTCTCCCACGCCATCTGGATCTGACTATCCAGTTTCTGCAAGCCCACGGGTGGCTCATCAAATAGAAGAAATCTTCCCTGGTCCCTGCTCAGAGCATTGTGCACCTGGGGGCATTGTTGGACACTCACAACCAGTGGTTGTTCTTGTCTCAGGAGAAAGTCCTGAAGCTTTAGGACAGGATTCGATGCTTCCTGTCTCATCCGCAAGTGTCGATACATTCAGCAATGCAAGTGCTAGGTCTCATGGTGTTGGCTTTCGACATGGTGGAGTATGCTCAATTCCATTCCCGCCCTCTATAGAATCTGATTCTTGCCAAGTGGACGGCCTGCCTCACCGGATCAGGTAAAAAATGATCTCCTTCTCTCCGGAGGTCCGGCTGTCACTGAGCTGGTGGCTTCAGGACCAACAACTGAGCAGGGGTCGTCCCTTCTGGATCTCCAAATGGATCCTTCTGATGACGGATGCCAGTCTGAGAAGTTGGGATGCGGTGTTGGAGCAACATTCCCTTCAGGGTCGGTGAACCAAGGAGGAGTATCTCCTCTCGATAAACATACTGGATCTGCGGGCAGTGTTCAATGCTTTGAACTTGGCCCAGCATTTAATACAGAACAGACCTGTTCAAGTACAGTCGGACAACGCCACCACGGTGGCGTACATCAATCATCAAGGTGGCACTCGACGCCGCATGGCAATGAAGGAAGTATCTTGGATTCTACAGTGAGCAGAATGCCATCTGACAGCCATATCGGCAGTGTTCATTCTGGGGGTCCTAAACTGAGAAGTGGACAATCTCAGTCATCAAGACATACACGCTGGAGAGAGGAGCCTCCATCCAGAGGTGTTTCAACTCCTCGTGGACAGGTGGGGCCTTCCAGATGTGGACCTGATGGCGTCTCGACAAAATCACAAGGTTCCGATCTTCGGAGCAAGAACAAGGGATCCTCAAGCAGCATTCGTGGATGCACTGGCAATTCCATGGAAATTTCAGCTGCCATACGTGTTCCCTCCAGTGTCACTCCTGCCCAGAGTAATAAGGAAGTTCAAGCAAGAAGGAGGAATCCTACTTCTGATCGCTCCCGCGTTGCCCAGACGGCATTGGTTCTCAGACCTTCAGGGTCTCTCGATAGAGCGTCCTCTTCTACTTCCACAGTTCCCAGATCTCCTCATTCAGGGCCCCTGTGTATATCAGGATTTAGCACGGTTGGCTTTGATGGCGTGGCTCTTGAAGCTTCCGTCTTGAGGGCCAAAGGATTTTCTGAGGCGGTCATTCAAACCATGTTGAATACCCGGAAACTGGCTTCTGCTCGGATTTATCATAGGGTCTGGAATTCTTACTTTGCTTGGTGCGCATCTAACAATCATGACTCTTACAAGTTTAGTACGGCCAAACTTTTGGCCTTTCTACTACAGGGCCTGGACTTGGGCCTTCATCTGGCCTCCATCAAGGTTCATATTTCTGACTTGTTGGTTTGGTTCCATAGAAAAATTGCGATTTTACCTGACGTTCACTCACGGTGTGTTGCGGATTCAACCTCCCTTTATCCCGCCTGTGGCCCCTTGGGACTTGTTGGTGGTTTTGGAGGCATTGAAAGGGTCTCTGTTTGAGCCTCTTGAATCTGCAGACCTTAAGTCGCTTTCTCTTAAGGTATTGTTTCTGCTGGCTATTGCCTCTGCTAGAAGGATGTCGGATCTGGGTTCCTTGTCTTGTAGGTCACCATATCTGATTTTTCACCATGATCAGGTAGTTCTTAGAACACATCCTGGGTCTTCTTTCCACCTTAATCAGGAGATTATGATTCTGGCCTTTGCATCTCCTGAATTGTCTTCCAAAGAGCGGTCTTTGGATGTAATACAGGCAATCCGTATCTACGTGAAGAGAACTGCCTCCATCAGGAAGTTGGATTCTCTCTTTATTCTATTAGGTTTTCACAAACGTGGTTGGCCTGCTCACAAACAGACCCTGGCCAGTTTGATTAGAATGGTGATTGCACATGCTTATGTACAGGCTGGCTTTCCAGCTCCTGCTACCATAAAGGCCCATTCTACTCGGTCGGTTGGACCTTCTTGGGCTGCCCGCCGTGGTGCGACCCTTGAACAATTGTGCAAGGCGGCTACATGGTCCTCAGTGAACACATTCATAAGGTTCTATGCCTTTGATACTTCTGCCTCCCAGGATGCTTCCTTTGGACGCCGGGTTCTTGTGCCCGCTACAATGCGTCCCCTCCCATAAGGAACTGCTTTAGGACATCCCCAATGTCATTCACTGTGGAGCCCAGTGTACCCCGCAGCAGATAACGAGATTTATGGTAAGAATTTACCGTTGTTTAATCTCTTTCTGCGAGGTACACTGGGCTCCACAGGGCGCCCACCCTGATGCACTTAGCTTCCTTGGGTTGGTATGGCATTAGCCGCTGACACTTTCTCCTGTCGTGAGAATGTGGTGTATGTGGCTACTAACAGTTGTCATCTTTTTTGCTACTGCATTGGACTGGTTAACAAAAACTGAGCTCCTGTGCATGGAGGCGGGGTTATAGAGGAGGCGGCGCTAGGCATTCTGGTAACAGTCAAAGCTTTGAGCCTGTTGGTGCCTCGGATCAAGATCCTACTCTACACCCCAATGTACTTCCCTGTGGAGCCCAGTGTACCTCGCAGAAAGAGATTTAACAATGGTAAATTCTTACCATAAATCTCATTTTATAAGTAAATTACACTATCCAGTCATGTATTGTATGTTGTATGACTCTTTCTGAGATGTACGAATCTGACATATACTGTATTGCCAACTGTTAAAGCCAGTGCCGTAACTAGACATTTTGGTGCACAGTGCCAAAAAGATGATCAGCGCCCCACCCATATTCGAAACAGGAGTAGAAAACCAAAAATAAAGGGGAGTGACTTTATGGGGAAGGGGTGTGATGACAGGTTAGTACCAGTTCACATTACATCACACAGTAGTGTCTGTTATTCACCGTACACAGTAGTACCCCTTATACACATTACACTGCCCAGTAGAGCCACAGTAGAGCTCACCCCCATGATTCTACCTCCTCTGCATTTCTCCTCTTCCTCATTTCTCATCATACCCCCAGTTGCTGTGCATCATTCCTCCTCCTCATAATTCCAACTCCTCATTCCTCATCATCAATCCTCCTCATTCATACACATCATTCCTCCTCATTATTCATCCCACCCAGCTGATGTGAATCATTATCATCATAGCTCCTTCTACTCCTCCTCATTATTTCTCCTTCCAAAATCCCTCTCCTTCCCACCTTCCCTTCCCAGGTGTACTGGTGTGCTGATTACAGTGCTTTCCCTGTTGCGCCGGGCCACAAAGTAGCTTTACTTCTCTATTCCTGCCGGCAGTCACTGTCACTGTAGACTAAGATATACTGTGGGAGACAGGGGAGCTGGGAGGGGGTGGAGCACATGGGCAGGCAGCTGCAACGCTGCCCAGTGTAATGTATGTAGTGCTACATGCAGGGCCGGTGCAAGGTTTCTTAGCACCCTAGGCAAATCTTTGGTCTACTGCCCCCCTCTATTCTTTCCAGCCAGGAAAAGAGAGATGGGTAACGGTGTGTGAAGGAGGATATAAGGCAGCAGTGGTGTGCTGTGCAGCCTATTCTTACATAAAAGTATTCTTTATAATAATAATAATAATAATAATAATAATAATAATAATAATAATAATAATAATAGGGTTGAGACCACATAAGGCTCATGGTATGGATAAGCATGCACATACAAGAACTGTGTAAGCATAACCTTTAGAATGTGTGTATAAATTCAGAATTCAGAATGAAATATCAATAATAAATTAAAATGTATAGACAAAACAGATGCACTCCCATGAACAATCACACTGTATATATTCAAAGCCAGGTATGGATATCCCTGAACCTTGAGCTGCCTCCTACTTTATATGAGGGAACATGATATCAGCAGACCAGTGTCTTTTTGAGAATTGAAGGAACTAAGGCAGTATTGTGACCCACCAGGCCAGACTCCAGCCACAGGGGAGTATGCACCAGTGCTGTCACAATTACACTCACCTGAGTCCATATGGTGCTGCTAAGGGACACTCTGCTGTTAGCGGGTCTCCTGTTGGTTGCCCATGCTTCCACAAAGAGTTGCAGAGATGGATGAGCCTGGTGAAGCTGTGACACAGGAGCTGGGCACATGAAGGGTGAGAGGGTGACACGGGACATGAGGATGGGAGGGAGAGGAGGGACACAGGATGGGTGGTGGAGAAAGAGAGGAAGGACACAGGGCCTGGGGACATGACGGGGGTGACACAGGACCTGGGGAAATTGGAAAGAAGGGGGGATACAGGATTCCGCACTGCGTCGGTGGTCTAATGCTATACAAGGCGGGGGGGGGGAGGGGGTCTTCTCTCACCTTGGAGTAGTTTCTCCTTCTCTTCCAGGCAGCTCTGGCTCTTATTCAGTGCTGTGTAGGAGGCTCCAGTCAGGGCAGTTTGGCCATCTTTGTTTGGTGCCTTCTTCACTCTTTGGTGCCTTTGAGGCTGACAGTGCTGCGCCCTATCTACAGTACCTGGTGCTGAAGTCTATGGTTGGGAGTCACGTGTGCCTGATTCCCTATGCAGCTGTCTGGCCACACACACTGCTCTGCACTATGCCCGCCAATAAAACATTGGTCTTTCAGAGACATCTTTAATTTTTTACTTCCAGGCAGCATCAGCAGGCTGCCCCATCAGGTTCTGGTGCCCATAGACAGCTGCCTAAAGCTGCCTAGTGCAAGCACCAGCCCTGGCTACATGCATTACAGCAAGAAGTGATGCAAAGGGTGGATGCGATCGCAGGTGCCAGGTCTCAGTGGAGACGGGGGTGCTACTGGTTCACCGCCCACAGTGCATATGTAGTGACTTGTTTGAGCAAGTAATAGAATCTTAAACTGTATACTACTGTAACTTAATAATAATTAATTTTTAATTTACAGTATGACCAGTAATGTGGCACATAAATTGTAAAAATATACATATATGTTATTCTTTCTCTATTGCCATATACAACATTTACAAAGGATAGAAATTTGCAAAAACAGGATATTTGGTGGATATAGCACCATGAAGTAATAAAACATCACCAAGATAATACATAACAAGAAATATAGCATTTTGAAGGTACAACTTTTCATTTCAGTACCAAAATTAGCAGCTGCAGTTCTATTAATGTGAAAAAGTATTGATATTAATCGTGCATATAACAGCCTTAACTGTGTGGTCATAAATGTTCTGCCAATGTATACTTTACATCTGAATCCATCCTGCTTAGTAAAATAAATACCCTTATATATTTTTCTTTTCGCAAGAACAGTAACTATAATAAGAATTTACTCACCGGTAATTCTATTTCTCGTAGTCCGTAGTGGATGCTGGGACTCCGTAAGGACCATGGGGAATAGCGGCTCCGCAGGAGACTGGGCACAACTAAAAGAAAGCTTTAGACTACTGGTGTGCACTGGCTCCTCCCACCATGACCCTCCTCCAGACTTCAGTTAGGATACTGTGCCCGGAAGAGCTGACACAATAAGGAAGGATTTTGAATCCCGGGTTAGACTCATACCAGCCACACCAATCACACCGTATAACTCGTGATACAATACCCAGTTAACAGTATGATAACAACTGAGCCTCTCAACAGATGGCTCAACAATAACCCTTTAGTTAGGCAATAACTATATACAAGTATTGCAGACAATCCGCACTTGGGATGGGCGCCCAGCATCCACTACGGACTACGAGAAATAGAATTACCGGTGAGTAAATTCTTATTTTCTCTAACGTCCTAAGTGGATGCTGGGACTCCGTAAGGACCATGGGGATTATACCAAAGCTCCCAAACGGGCGGGAGAGTGCGGATGACTCTGCAGCACCGAATGGGCAAACTCTAGGTCCTCCTCAGCCAGGGTGTCAAACTTGTAGAATTTAGCAAACGTGTTTGACCCCGACCAAGTAGCTGCTCGGCAAAGTTGTAGAGCCGAGACCCCTCGGGCAGCCGCCCAAGAAGAGCCCACCTTCCTCGTGGAATGGGCTTTTACTGATTTAGGATGCAGCAGTCCAGCCGCAGAATGTGCAAGCTGAATCGTACTACAGATCCAGCGAGCAATAGTCTGCTTTGAAGCAGGTGCACCCAACTTGTTGGGCGCATACAGGATAAATAGCGAGTCAGTCTTTCTGACTCCAGCTGTCCTGGAAACATAGATTTTCAGGGCCCTGACTACGTCCAACAACTTGGAAGCCTCCAAGTCTGTAGTAGCCGCAGGCACCACGATAGGTTGGTTCAGATGAAAAGCTGATACCACTTTAGGAAGAAACTGGGGACGAGTCCTCAATTCTGCCCTATCCATATGGAAAATCAGATAAGGGCTTTTACATGACAAAGCCGCCAATTCTGATACACGCCTGGCCGAAGCCAAGACCAACAACATGACCACTTTCCACGTGAGATACTTCAATTCCACGGTTTTAAGTGGCTCAAACCAATGTGACTTTAGGAAATCCAACACCACGTTGAGATCCCAAGGTGCCACTGGAGGCACAAAAGGGGGCTGAATATGCAGCACTCCCTTAATAAAAGTCTGAACTTCAGGTAGTGAAGCCAGTTCTCTCTGGAAGAAAATCGATAGAGCCGAAATCTGGACCTTAATGGAACCCAATTTTAGGCCCATAGTCAGCCCTGACTGTAGGAAGTGCAGGAAACGGCCCAGCTGAAATTCCTCCGTTGGGGCCTTCCTGGCCTCACACCACGCAACATATTTTCGCCATATGCAGTGATAATGATTTGCGGTTACTTCTTTCCTAGCTTTAATCAGCGTAGGAATGACTTCCTCCGGAATGCCCTTTTCCTTCAGGATCCGGTGTTCAACCGAGATGCCGTCAAACGCAGCCGCGGTAAGTCTTGAAACAGACAGGGCCCCTGCTGCAGCAGGTCCTGTCTGAGCGGCAGAGGCCATGGGTCCTCTGACATCATTTATTAAAGTTCCGGGTACCAAGCTCTTCTTGGCCAATCCGGAACAATGAGTATAGTTCTTACTCCTCTTCTCCTTATTATCCTCAGTACCTTTGGTATGAGAGGAAGAGGAGGGAACACATAAACCGACCGGTACACCCACGGTGTCACTAGAGCATCCACAGCTATCGCCTGCGGGTCTCTTGACCTGGCGCAATATCTTTCTAGCTTTTTGTGTAGGCGGGACGCCATCATGTCCACCTGTGGCCTTTCCCAACGGTTTACAATCAGTTGGAAGACTTCTGGATGAAGTCCCCACTCTCCCGGGTGGAGGTCGTGCCTGCTGAGGAAGTCTGCTTCCCAGTTGTCCACTCCCGGAATGAACACTGCTGACAGTGCTAACACGTGATTTTCCGCCCATCGGAGAATCCTTGTGGCTTCTGCCATCGCCGTCCTGCTTCTCGTGCCGCCCTGTCGGTTTACATGGGCGACCGCCGTGATGTTGTCTAACTGGATCAGTACCGGCTGGTTTTGAAGCAGGGGTTTTGCCTGACTTAGGGCATTGTAAATGGCCCTCAGCTCCAGAATATTTATGTGCAGGGAAGTCTCCTGACTTGACCATAGTCCTTGGAAGTTTCTTCCCTGTGTGACTGCCCCCCAGCCTCGAAGGCTGGCATCCGTGGTCACCAGGACCCAGTCCTGTATGCTGAATCTGCGGCCCTCTTGAAGATGAGCACTCTGCAGCCACCACAGCAGAGACACCCTGGTCCTTGGAGACAGGGTTATCAGCCGATGCATCTGAAGATGCGATCCGGACCACTTGTCCAACAGGTCCCACTGAAAGGTTCTTGCATGGAACCTGCCGAATGGAATCGCTTCGTAGGAAGCTACCATCTTTCCCAGGATCCGCGTGCAGTGATGCACCGACACCTGTTTTGGTTTTAGGAGGCCTCTGACTAGAGATGACAGCTCCTTGGCCTTCTCCTCCGGGAGAAACACTTTTTTCTGTTCTGTGTCCAGAACCATCCCCAGGAACAGTAGACGTGTCGTAGGGACCAGCTGTGACTTTGGAATATTAAGAATCCAGCCGTGCTGTTGTAGCACCTCCTGAGATAGTGCTACCCCGACCAACAACTGCTCCCTGGACCTCGCCTTTATCAGGAGATCGTCCAAGTACGGGATAATTAAAACTCCCTTCTTTCGAAGGAGTATCATCATTTCGGCCATTACCTTGGTAAAGACCCTCGGAGCCGTGGATAGACCGAACGGCAACGTCTGGAATTGGTAATGACAATCCTGTACCACAAATCTGAGGTACTCCTGGTGAGGATGGTAAATGGGGACATGCAGGTAAGCATCCTTGATGTCCAGTGATACCATGTAATCCCCCTCGTCCAGGCTTGCAATAACCGCCCTGAGCGATTCCATCTTGAACTTGAATTTTTTTATATATGTGTTCAAGGATTTCAAATTTAAAATGGGTCTCACCGAACCGTCCGGTTTCGGTACCACAAACATTGTGGAATAGTAACCCCGTCCTTGTTGAAGTAGGGGCACCTTTACTATCACCTGCTGTGAATACAGCTTGTGAATTGCCTGTAACACTGCCCCCCTGCCTGAGGGAGTGGTTGGTAAGGCAGATTTGAGGAAACGGCGGGGGGGAGACGTCTCGAATTCCAGCTTGTACCCCTGAGATACCACTTGAAGGATCCAGGGATCCACCCGTGAGCAAGCCCACTGATTGCTGAAATATTTGAGACGGGCCCCCACCGTACCTGGCTCTCCAAACATAATACCCTTTTTTGTGGTACCGGGGGTAACATCAGAAATGTGCAACACATTTTTCATTGCCTCAATCATGTAACGTGTGGCCCTACTGGAAGTTACATTAGTCTCATCGTCGTCGACACTGGAGTCAGTATCCGTGTCGACATCTGTGTCTGCCATCTGAGGTAGCGGGCGTTTTAGAGCCCCTGATGGCTTTTGAGACGCCTGGGCAGGCACAGGCTGAGAAGCCGGCTGTCCCACATTTGGTATGTCGTCAAACCTTTTATGCAAGGAGTCGACACTGTCGCGTAATTCCTTCCACAGCACCATCCACTCAGGTGTCGACCCCGCAGGGGGTGACATCACATTTATCGGCATTTGCTCCACCTCCACATAAGCCTCCTCATCAAACATGTCGACACAGCCGTACCGACACACCGCATACACGGGATCGGTATGAAATACCTCCAATCAAAATCCCGACGTTCAAAATCCCCACACCAATTGACCGATGGTCAAAATCCCGACAAGGTCAAAATACCGACATGGACAAAATACCAACATTTAAAATACCGACAAGGTCAAAATACCGACATGTAAAATGCCGACAGGTCAAAATACCGACACACGTTTTCTTGTTGTTTTTTGTGTGTATGTCGACATAAGTCAATATGGACACCATATAAAGTGTACCGCGTCCCCTCGCATGGCTCGCTGCGCTCGCCATGCTTCGGGCACGGTGCCTCGCTACGCTCGGCACACTATTATATTCCCCCTCCAGGTCCACTGGGATGGTAAAGTATGAACAAGTCGGTTTCAATGAAAAAAATCATGAAAAACTCATGTCGGTATTTTGACCTGTCGGCATTTTACATGTCGGTATTTTGAACTTGTCGGTATTTTAAATGTCGGTATTTTGTCCATGTCGGGATTTTGACCTTGTCGGGATTTTGACCATCAGTCAATTGGTGTCGGGATTTTGAATGTTGGGATTTTGATTGGAGGTAAACTGACTGCATCCCGCATACACACAGGGAATGCTCTGACAGAGGACAGGACCCCACAAAGCCCTTTGGGGAGACAGAGAGAGAGAGTATGCCAGCACACACCAGAGCGGGGTAACGATCCGGGTATCTGGACGCCATTTCTTACCTATCAGATGCCTCCTAAGGCTGGCTCAGCGCTCCAGGACCGGATCCCATCTGTTATCCTGATGTGCACATTCCCGCATCCTCTCCTGTCTCTCTGGACGCAGTCACAGTAACGCCTTATACATCTGGCATGGCGTCTCCCGCGGCCTCCGCCGCCGTCCCTGAGCTTCTGCATTTAGAGTGGCGATTACGTCAGCCGCGGCCTCCGCTGTGTCCGCGTGGTCGGATGTGCATCTGTCAGCCTGACGTCTCCTGTCTCCGGTGGCCGGCGCCGCCATTACTGTTTTCCAGACCACATGGATTACAATCCAAACTTCCCTCCAAGTGTCTGCATGGGCGCAGCCATCTTGGATTCTGTCAGCTGATCTTTCCTACCAATCCGTTGTCAGTATTATTAATTTGCATAATTGCCTAGCCAATGCCTTCCTTGCTGCAGGTATAAATAGGTTGTGCCTGAGCAAGGAAGGCGTCAGTGCTTTGGTTGTCAAACCTAGTTCCAGTTTGTCTCTCTTCTGTGAATGTCTTCCAGGTTCCAGCTCCTGTCTCCAGACTTCTGCTATAGAGACCCGCACCAGCATTCCATCTGCGGTGTAGCCTGACTCTCCGATCCATTCTGGACTCACCTGTTTCCAGCTACAACATCACCTGCTTCCAGCTCAGCTTCCAGCAGTGTACAGCTTCTCTTAAAGGGCCGGTGTCCTTTCTGCAGTTTACCACTCTCCACCGGTATTATTATTTCTCCGCTCTCAAATTCTACATTTCATCTACATTGCATCGCTCTCAAGCTTTATTTATTATTTAACTGCTTCCAGCCAGTATCCACTCCGTGCCAACACCTGTCTGGTTCTAACCAGTACCCACAGCAGCATTTTACCTACAGCAGTCCAGCTTTCCCTGGAACACCAGCTGGTACGACCCTGGGCTTTCCTCATTGCTACAGTTGAGCCTGGTAAAGACTTTCCAACTTGCAGATAATAAGAACTGTCTCATACCACCAGAGCTCTGTGGCCCCTGCCACCCTGTAGCACCCAGGAACTGTATTATTATTTCTCTGCTGATTTTTATGTTACTTTTTACTGCTACTGTGATGCATGGAGTTTGTCATAAATAAATATCATTGACTTTTACTCAAGTTGTCGTGGTCACGCCTTCGGGCGGTTTCTCTTCATGTTACTTACATGTCCAGGGGTCTGATACAACCTCCCAGGTTCCGGTACATCTCAGCCCCTACAACTGAGGCTGCCTTCAGTCAGCTCATGCCCTCAGTTGTGACAGTAAGCACTGACCAAATGAATCCAGCCGGAGACCAGGATCAAGCGGCCAGGCCGATGCAAGAACTGGCAGCCCGACTTGAACATCAGGAGGCTGCACAGGGCCACATCATCCGCTGTCTCCAGGATCTCTCTACTCGGCTGGATGGGATTCAGACAACTCTCCGTGGATCAGACGCATCTGGGGCGTCAACCACAGTGACTCCAACTATAACCCCACCCACCTTACCCGTTTCTGCTCCACGTCTTCATCTTCCAACGCCAGCAAAATTTGACGGATCTCCAAGATTCTGCAGGGGATTTCTCAACCAGTGTGAGATTCAGTTTGAGCTACAACCTGGCAATTTTCCCAGTGACCGTACAAAAATTGCCTACATCATCTCTCTTCTCAGTGGCTCCGCCCTTGACTGGGCATCACCGTTATGGGAGAGGTCTGACACCCTGCTATCTTCTTACACTGCATTCGTGTCAACATTCAGGCGCATCTTCGACGAGCCAGGCCGGGTAACTTCAGCTTCGTCTGAGATTCTCCGTTTACGCCAGGGATCACGTACTGTAGGACAATATCTTATACAGTTCCAGATCCTGGCATCTGAACTGGCATGGAACGACGAGGCCCTGTATGCTGCATTCTGGCATGGTTTATCCGAGCGTATTAAAGATGAGTTAGCTACCAGAGACTTACCCTCCAAGTTAGATGAGCTAATCTCACTTTGTACGAAAGTTGACTTACGTTTCAGAGAGAGAGCAATTGAGCGTGGAAGATCATCTGCTCCAAAATCTTCTGCTCTTCCTCCTCGCCAACTGTCACCAACTAAAGATGAACCCATGCAAATTGGCCGTTCCCGTTTAACTCCTGCTGAGCGCCGAAAACGTCTCTCTGAGTCTCTTTGTCTTTACTGTGCAGCTCCGTCTCACACCATCAATGCCTGTCCCGAACGTCCGGGAAAACTCCAAACCCTAGCTCGCCCAGGAGAGGGCCGGCTAGGAGTAATGATCTCCTCTCCATCTCCTCATGATTGTAATCTCCCAGTCTCGCTTCAAGTTGCTCAACGTTATCGGAACGTCATTGCCCTCCTTGATTCCGGAGCAGCTGGGAATTTTATTACTGAAACCTATGTTAAACGGTGGTCCCTACCCACCGAGAGACTTCCTTCCTCCTTTTCCTTAACTGCCGTGGATGGCAGTAAAATTTTTGATACTGTTATTGCTCTAAGGACTCTACCAGTTCGTCTGAGAGTGGGAGTTCTTCATTCCGAACTTATTTCACTTTTAGTGATTCCAAGAGCCACACATCCTGTGGTCCTGGGCCTTCCATGGCTCCGTCTTCACAATCCTACAATTGATTGGACGACTACGCAAATTCTGGCATGGGGTCCCTCCTGTGCTGAGACATGTTTGTTTAAAGTGTTGCCTGTCTGTTCTTCCTCCCCCAGGTCGTCTGATGTTCCACCTCCTCCATATCAAGATTTCACGGATGTGTTCAGTAAAGCTTCTGCTGATATCCTTCCTCCTCATAGAGAATGGGACTGCCCGATTGATCTCGTTCCAGGGAAGGTTCCACCTCGAGGCCGAACTTATCCGTTGTCTCTGCCTGAGACGCATTCTATGGAGGAATACATTAAAGAGAACCTAGCAAAAGGGGTTCATTCGACCTTCTTCTTCTCTAACCGGCGCAGGCTTCTTTTTTGTAAAAAAGAAAGATGGTGGTCTGCGGCCGTGCATCGACTACAGAGGTTTGAACGACATTACCATCAAGAACCGTTATCCTTTACCACTGATTACTGAGCTCTTTGACAGAGTTAGCGGAGCTACCATCTTTACAAAGCTGGACTTGAGAGGTGCATACAATCTCATCCGGATCCGTGAGGGTGACGAGTGGAAGACCGCATTTAACACCCGTGACGGACATTATGAGTACCTCGTCATGCCCTTCGGATTGAGCAATGCTCCAGCTGTCTTCCAGCATTTCGTCAATGAGATCTTCAGAGACATTCTATACCGTCATGTCGTGGTCTATCTAGATGATATCCTCATTTTTGCCAACAATTTAGAGGAACATCGTTTTTGGGTAAAGGAGGTTCTGTCCCGTCTCCGTGTCAATCATCTCTATTGCAAATTAGAGAAATGCGTCTTTGAAGTCAACTCCATTCCGTTTCTAGGGTACATTGTGTCCGGTTCCGGACTAGAGATGGATCCTGAGAAACTACAAGCAATCCAGAATTGGCCGGTACCCTTAACCCTCAAAGGGGTCCAGAGGTTCTTAGGGTTCGCCAATTATTACCGAAAGTTTATACTAGACTTTTCCACCATTGTGGTGCCTACTACTGCTTTCACCAAGAAGGGTGCTAACCCGTCCAAGTGGTCTGAAGAAGCCATGCAAGCTTTTCATCTTTTAAAACAGAGGTTCATCTCTGCGCCTGTCCTGAAACAGCCTGACATCGACTCTCCTTTCATCTTAGAGGTGGATGCCTCCTCCGTTGGAGTAGGAGCGGTGTTATCTCAGAGGGCTAAAGATGGCCATTTACATCCTTGCAGTTTCTTCTCACGGAAGTTCTCCCCAGCGGAGCGCAACTATGCCATTGGCGACCAGGAGTTGCTAGCCATCAAGCTCGCTCTAGAGGAGTGGAGATATCTGTTGGAGGGAGCTTCTCATTCTATCACCATCCTTACAGACCACAAGAACCTTCTATATCTGAAAGGCGCACAATGTCTCAACCCTCGTCAGGCCAGATGGGCACTTTTCTTTTCCAGGTTCGACTTTAAACTCCAGTTCTGTCCGGGCTCTCAGAATCGCAAGGCCGATGCCCTTTCCCGCTCATGGGAGCAAGAAAATGAGTCAGAGTCTTCAGACAAGCATCCTATTATAAATCCGTTGGCATTCTCCACGGTAGGGATGGACTCTACGCCCCCATCAGGGAAAAGTTTTGTGAAGCCGACACTAAGGAAGAAGCTCTTGCATTGGGCCCATGCTTCCCGCTTTGCCGGACATACAGGTATCCAAAAAACCCTGGAGTTTATCTCTAGGTCCTATTGGTGGCCAACTCTGAAAAAGGACGTTTTGGAGTTTATTGCATCTTGCCCAAAGTGTGCTCAACATAAAGTATCCCGCCAGTCGCCTGCGGGGCAACTGGTTCCACTATCTGTTCCCCGTCGACCATGGACCCATTTGTCGATGGATTTCATTACAGATTTGCCCATGTGCAACAAGTTTAATACCATCTGGGTGGTAGTTGACCGGTTCACCAAGATGGCACACTTCATTCCTCTCACCGGTCTTCCGTCAGCTTCCAAGTTGGCTCAAGTATTCATACAAGAGATCTTTCGACTCCACGGTCTTCCAGAAGAAATTATCTCAGATCGAGGAGTTCAATTCACAGCCAAATTCTGGCGAAGTTTATGTCAAGTCCTCCAAGTCAAGCTAAAGTTTTCCACGGCTTACCATCCGCAGACCAATGGTCAAACTGAGAGGGTGAATCAGGACTTGGAGTCCTTCCTCCGCATCTATGTGTCCTCCTCTCAAGATGACTGGGTTCAATTACTTCCCTGGGCCGAGTTCTGTCATAAAAACCAGTATCATTCTTCATCTTCTTCAACACCATTCTTCACCAACTTTGGATTCCACCCTAAAGTCCCTGAGTTCCAACCGCTTCCAGCAACTTCTGTTCCCGCAGTGGATATCACCTTGCATCAGTTTGCCAATTTCTGGAAGAGCGTACGATCTGCTCTGCTCAAGGCATCGTTCAGGTACAAGAAGTTTGCGGATAAGAAGCGTCGGGCAGTTCCTGCTCTCAAGGTGGGTGATCGGGTATGGTTATCCACGAAGAATTTGAGGTTAAGAGTTCCCAGTATGAAGTTTGCACCTCGCTACATCGGTCCTTTTAAAATTGACCAAGTCATCAATCCTGTTGCTTACAGACTCCAGTTGCCTCCCTTCTTAAAAATACCCAGGACATTCCATGTTTCCCTGTTGAAACCGCTAATCTTGAATCGGTTTCATTCCTCACTTCCTCCAACTCCGAAAGTCCAAACTCAACGAGGCGTTGAGTATGAAGTGGCCAAGATCCTGGACTCACGTCACCGTTACGGTAAACTTCAGTATCTTATTGACTGGAAGGGTTATGGCCCTGAGGAACGTTCTTGGACCAATGCTTCTGATGTCCATGCTCCTGCCTTGGTCCGGAGATTCCATTCCAAGTTTCCTCAAAAGCCAAAGAAGTGTCCTGGGGCCACTCCTAAAGGGGGGGGTGCTGTCACGATCCGGGTATCTGGACGCCATTTCTTACCTATCAGATGCCTCCTAAGGCTGGCTCAGCGCTCCAGGACCGGATCCCATCTGTTATCCTGATGTGCACATTCCCGCATCCTCTCCTGTCTCTCTGGACGCAGTCACAGTAACGCCTTATACATCTGGCATGGCGTCTCCCGCGGCCTCCGCCGCCGTCCCTGAGCTTCTGCATTTAGAGTGGCGATTACGTCAGCCGCGGCCTCCGCTGTGTCCGCGTGGTCGGATGTGCATCTGTCAGCCTGACGTCTCCTGTCTCCGGTGGCCGGCGCCGCCATTACTGTTTTCCAGACCACATGGATTACAATCCAAACTTCCCTCCAAGTGTCTGCATGGGCGCAGCCATCTTGGATTCTGTCAGCTGATCTTTCCTACCAATCCGTTGTCAGTATTATTAATTTGCATAATTGCCTAGCCAATGCCTTCCTTGCTGCAGGTATAAATAGGTTGTGCCTGAGCAAGGAAGGCGTCAGTGCTTTGGTTGTCAAACCTAGTTCCAGTTTGTCTCTCTTCTGTGAATGTCTTCCAGGTTCCAGCTCCTGTCTCCAGACTTCTGCTATAGAGACCCGCACCAGCATTCCATCTGCAGTGTAGCCTGACTCTCCGATCCATTCTGGACTCACCTGTTTCCAGCTACAACATCACCTGCTTCCAGCTCAGCTTCCAGCAGTGTACAGCTTCTCTTAAAGGGCCGGTGTCCTTTCTGCAGTTTACCACTCTCCACCGGTATTATTATTTCTCCGCTCTCAAATTCTACATTTCATCTACATTGCATCGCTCTCAAGCTTTATTTATTATTTAACTGCTTCCAGCCAGTATCCACTCCGTGCCAACACCTGTCTGGTTCTAACCAGTACCCACAGCAGCATTTTACCTACAGCAGTCCAGCTTTCCCTGGAACACCAGCTGGTACGACCCTGGGCTTTCCTCATTGCTACAGTTGAGCCTGGTAAGGACTTTCCAACTTGCAGATAATAAGAACTGTCTCATACCACCAGAGCTCTGTGGCCCCTGCCACCCTGTAGCACCCAGGAACTGTATTATTATTTCTCTGCTGATTTTTATGTTACTTTTTACTGCTACTGTGATGCATGGAGTTTGTCATAAATAAATATCATTGACTTTTACTCAAGTTGTCGTGGTCACGCCTTCGGGCGGTTTCTCTTCATGTTACTTACATGTCCAGGGGTCTGATACAACCTCCCAGGTTCCGGTACATCTCAGCCCCTACAACTGAGGCTGCCTTCCGTCAGCTCAGGCCCTCAGTTGTGACAAGCGCTATATAACACAGGGATCCCACTATAAATGAGTGTTTTTCCCTTATAGCTGCTTATATAATATATACTGCGCCTAAATTTAGTGCCCCCCCTCTCTTTTTTACCCTTCTGTAGCTTGTACACTGCAGGGGAGAGCCAGGGAGCGTCCTTCCAGCGGAGCTGTGAGGGAAAAATGGCGCCAGTGTGCTGAGGGAGATGGCCCTGCCCCTTTTCCGGAAGACTTCTCCCGCTTTTTCTGGAATTCTGGCAGGGGTATTTTTACACCTATATAGCCTTCCTGACTATATATGGTGTAGATTTGCCAGCCAAGGTGTCTTATATTGCCCTCAGGGCGCCCCCCCCAGCGCCCTGCACCCATCAGTGACCGGAGTGTGAGGTGTGCATGAGGAACAATGGCGCACAGCTACAGTGCTGTGCGCTACCTTGTTGAAAACTGAAGTCTTCTGCCGCCGATTTTCCGGAACACTTCTTGCTTCTGGCTCTGTAAGGGGGCCGGCGGCGCGGCTCCGGGAACGAACACCAAGGTCGGGTCCTGCGGTCGATCCCTCTGGAGCTAATGGTGTCCAGTAGCCTAAGAAGCCCAAACTACCACCTGTTAGGTAGGTTCGCTTCTTCTCCCCTTAGTCCCTCGCTGCAGTGAGTCTGTTGCCAGCAGATCTCACTGTAAAATAAAAAACCTAAATATACTTTCTTTCTAGGAGCTCAGGAGAGCCCCTAGTGTGCATCCAGCTCAGCCGGGCACAAGAATCTAACTGAAGTCTGGAGGAGGGTCATGGTGGGAGGAGCCAGTGCACACCAGTAGTCTAAAGCTTTCTTTTAGTTGTGCCCAGTCTCCTGCGGAGCCGCTATTCCCCATGGTCCTTACGGAGTCCCAGCATCCACTTAGGACGTTAGAGAAAAATGCACAAGCTTGCTTTTTAAATTGTTGTTACAGCAGTCCTCTTTTTCCTCCCATATGCTAAATACATTCTGACTGCTGGTTGCATTACCACTGCTTTGAAATCTAGAAAAGACTTGAAGAAATGGAATGGAAATAACTTGAAAAGACTGAAGTTGATATGCAGATAAAATATAATATTTATTATCAAATACAGAT